>NW_006796716.1:3641019-3665736 GCF_000442215.2 Lipotes vexillifer | reverse complement strand
AAAAAAAAAAAAAAAAAATGAAAGGGCCGCTGGGCCTCCGATGTCAAGCTCCCCCGTGTTATTGAATCTCCGACAAGTCCACGATCACCGTCGTCACTATTTCACAATACCCCGACCTGACCAGGTAGGCAAAAGGGAGATCAGAAAGAAATATAATTACCTTTTTACAAGATTGTGACGTGGTTTCACCCTCCTCGCCTGCCAGCTTGTCCAGTCACTCACAAGTGATGATATACATACTATAAATTATATCATTATCAACCTGTAATTACAGGCAACATCTATATTAATCCCCCTGAAGGAGACTGAGGCTCCAAGATTAAGTACCCCCCCACCCCTCGGTCCCTTGGGAAAAAAGCCTGGTTGCCAGGAGGAGAGGTTACTTTCTTCCAAATATCAGAGATGCTTGGTTCAAACAGAGATGCCCCCTCCCATCTTCATACACGCACCCCCAGGCTCCCCCAGAATGGATCAGCTCTCCCCACAGAGCGCAGACAGCCTGAGACGTTGGCATGGACAAATCCGGACATGTGAGGGTAAACCCTCCGGGGGAGACTGAGAGCAGAAGGGCCCTGGCAGGGGGAGCTCTAGGGGGAAGGGACAGAAGGAAGAGACCCTAGGACACTGCCACTCGGTGGAACAAAAGCCCTGCGGCTCCCTCGGGCCTTGGAAAACACACTCAAGGACATCTCTGCCTCCCAGGACTAGCTGAGCATGGGTGCCTTCCGAGATGCCCTCACTCCACGGGAGCAATACCCAGGCCCTGGCAGTGGTCTGGCAATACCCATATCCCTGCCGGGGGCCCTGGCACCCCTGGGCTGGACCTGGCTGAGGTGGGCCATGGACCTTCTGGCCTCTCGGCTGATGACAGGGAGCTGGGAGGTGCTGAGCCCAGGGAGATGGCAAGCTGGAGGTGGGAACATGACAAGCAGTGCTCCTCTAGGTTGCGCCCTCAGCTCCCCACTGGGTGCAGGAGCCTGCAGTCCACTCCTCCCTTCCTACCCCCTTTCCTTCCGTGGGCCTCCTTTGCAGCTCTGAGCCAGGCTCTGGGGAGTAGCCATGAAAAGGGCACAGGCCGGTCCTTAGGGAGCTCATGGCCCAAGGAGTCCCTGCCCTGTGATAAATGTGGTACCTGGACAGGACTCTGGGGCAGAACAGGGGGACATGGGGTGGGACGGGTCGAGAAGGCAGAAGCAGGGATTCGAGAGACGGGTAGGGATTTTCCAGGTGGGCAGAGGAGATTTTGAACAGAGAGACTCCCCCCCAGCCCCGCACATAAAGTCATAAAGGGATGGATGAGACAGTCTGGTACGTTCCGGCATTGGGGGAATTCCTGCAGGACACACGGGGCTAGCAGGGCAGTGGGGGGAGGGGAGGCTGCCTCCTCCCTGGATGGGACCAGTCCCATCCCATCCCACCTCACCGCCTGTTCTTCCTCGTGCAAACCTCCACTCGAGCCACCAGACCCCGCGGCGTCCCCTCAGCTCCCTGTACCCTCCACGGCTCCCTTCCTCCTCCTGCCCGCCCAGGCCTGGGTCCCCTTCAGGCTCCAGCTCAGGGGCCCCTCCTCTGCGACACCCCTCCTCGAGGTCCAACCAGAAGGTCTGGTCACAGCTGGTGTGTGAAGTCGGGGCGGTTCTCTAACCTGATCTGTGAACAGCCAGGTCCTGCCCGGCTTCTGGAACCAGTCCCCAAGCCCATCCACCAGCAGCGAGAAGTGGCGGGGAGGGGGCACCAGAGCTCTGCCCAGAGTCACAAGTGGCAAGCTGTAGGCAGCCAAGAGCCTCCTCTGTCTGGATAGCAGGCGACCCCGGCTGAGGCTCATCCTTGAACCACATCTTGTAAAGAATCATTTGCACATTTGAATTCAAAGCCCCTCAAACCAGTATAAACACCACCATCCTGAGTATCATAAAAACCACGCTGAGCATTTATGGAAACTAAAACATGTGTATTAACATATGGCAAAAATTTCACTTACTGCATCTTTTTAGCATTGGACTGATGCATGAGGCATCTGTGCTAAAAGTGTTTGAATGGAAGCTTCAGAAAAGAGCAGAACTAGAAAAAGGCTGTCGCAAAGATTGGGCTTCTGGCAGGGCTGCAGGGAAGCCCAAGGATGGGTCCCTGGTGAGGGCTGGGGGCTTTGGCGGAGAGGCAGGGGGTCAGCCCACCAGGGTGCACATGCAGCACAGTTCATTCACCCCAGAGCCTCCAGGTCAGGCTCCCCTCTCCCTCTTCCTGTTCCCTCATTTTTCTCTCCTCCTATTTCAAAGAGCAGATGGGTCTCAGGGGAGAAGTGGTCAGGGTTGAGAACAGGAGAGACATGCTTTCTTTTTTCCCACCTCGCTCCTGGCAGGAGAGAGTTGAGTCTTCCAATTCCGCACAGCCAAATCTGATGGGGTCCTGGAGCAGGGCTTGTGTCAACCTCTACCTTGAACCAACAGCTAAGGGCTCCCTAGGCCCCTCCTAGGCTCTCCTAGGTCACTGCAGCCTCCCTGGTTATCCCATCTCAAAGGCCGGTCAGGAGCATTCCTTTTCTCTCTCAAAGGAGTGTTCGGGGCTCTAGGGTACAAGAGGTCCTGCTCGCCAGAGCCCAAATCCTCATGTCAGCCTCCATTTCCAGGTATGGCAGATCCAGGTGAGAATGTCAAGGGCTTTATAACACTGAACATCTGGGTGGCCAGTGGGTCCTTGATCTTAACTCAACACCAGCTTCAGCCTCAACCTGGCAACTGGGGGTACCCCCGGGCTGGCAGATGGAGCTCTGACCTGATTCCTCAGGTCAGCACATGGGCAGGGATGCCGTGGTCCAGGAATGTGCTGGTCCCCTGAACTGCTTTGGAAGAATAAGCCAGCCTTGTAAACAGCTACTAGCCCAGGGTGAGTTATGGTTTAGAGGAGACCATTTTTATATGTGCTTTGATTTATTTTGTTACTATGTGACTTTGAAAAGAGGACAGATGGGCTTTCAAGTTCCTTCTAAGTGAGAGAGCATCCCAAAGGGTGATGCCGAGAGCACGCGTGGTGAGGGCTTTGCAACCGATTCATTCTTCTGATTCCGTGACCGTCAAGCGTGGAGTTACTGGAACCTCAACACGGCAACACCTTGCAGGTTGGGCCTGGGGCTGGCCCTTTGCCATCTGATTGGGGTCTCTTCTAATTGGGGGCTGGGAGGGGGGAATGAAAAGCTGTGTTCCTGGAAGCAAGTTAGATCATCATCACCATTTCACAATCACGCTAGCCGCTAAGAGGGGACCCTCCGATGTGGATGCCAATGGGCCCTTGGGTTTTCTTGTCCAGAGCTGGGCAAGTCTGTCTCTCTCTCAGGCGACAAGATCACAGCCTAAGACAGACAGTTCCCGTCTGGAACTGGGAACCTCCACTGATTATTCCCAAGGGCAGCTTTCTGGGTCCACCCTGGTGATGTGCTCTGTGCCGATGTCCTGGTTGTCAACTGATGGGATAGACTGAGGATTGCTGGCAAGATCCCTGCAGTACCTTTCGAAGAGTACGGAGGCTCAGCCTTACAGGGAAATGAGAAAATTAACCCACTGCCTTCCTACCCGTAGAAAGCTCCTGGCTGCATCCAGAGATGCAGGTTGCAAAGTGCTTTCATACACATTGTCACGGTTGAGATGTGCAACCACCCGTGGGGAAGGCGTCCTGAGCGTCTTCTCTTTCCTACATACGAGGAAACTAAGAAGCAGAGATGAGAACTGAGGTGACCAGCCCAAAGGCCACATGGTTGATGGGCAGCAGGGGCAGCCTTCAGAACTGCAAACATCATGCCTAATCCTTGACCTGTGGGGGCCCTTCTTCCCCCAGGTGACCCCCAGTCGGGAAATCTCGATGCTTATACTGAAAGCTTATCTCCAGAGAGTGGATCCCACCCCCTTCCTTGCACCATGGGTATTAGCTGGGTGCTTGCTAACTCCTTACCAGAAAGTGGCCTCCCCTAGTTAACCTAACTGCCTGGCCCGCCATCTCTTTAACCATCCGAACCTGACATTGAGACAAAATAATATCTAGCTTTCCTTCCTTGCTTTGATAAAGATCAAAGCCCCAAAGTTAATGTCAAAGGTCGTCAACCCTTGCCTTAAGCCAGCATCCTGGATTTGGGGTTTACCCCAGCCCTATGAGGTTTCTGCCCAGGCAGAAGACCCATGGGGCTTCCCAGCTCACTCCTCTTTTCTTTTCTGATCCTCTAAAAAAAAGAGAGAGAGAGAGAGAGAGAGAGAGAGAGAAAACAAGCAAGCCTGAGGCACAAACAAGCTGTAAGGAGATAAGATGATACCCTCTTGTCACCCTCCTGGTATTTTGCTGTCCAGAGATGGCAGCCCAGTGCTTGCATTGGCAAAGAAAGTGGGGTCATTGACCTCCCTTGCGACATCTTTCAGAATGGGCTCCTCCCTGCTTTAATTTCAGCCTCAAGGTGTGGAGAAGAAACAAGAAAAACACATCCTCCTGTTAACCAGTGTGCAAAATGGCTATAGGCCTTTTCCAGGCTTGCAAACAGAGAGGGCCCCTGAGGGTCCCAGTGCTGTCCAGGGACCTTTTCAACTGGATCTGTCCCAGCTTCTTCCTGCTGGATGAAATTCCGGAGTCTGCTGTCCCGAGTAGCCATGGAAGCCAGGCTGTGGCCTCTGGAATAAAGGTCCAGAGACAAATGCATGGAAACAGAAAGACAACTGTGAAGTGGGGGTCGACAGTGCTATGTCTCTGGCATTCGATATCCCCTCTGATGGGAGGAAGAGGCCCTTCCTGATTTCCCAGGGGAACTTTGAGTGACCCCATTGGAAGCAGGCGTGCAGGTGTCCAACGGGTATTTCCCAAGAGGCAGGACCTGGGATAAAGTGGCTGGAAAAGGAGTGCTTCACAGTGGCTAAGACAGCCGGAGACCCACTCAGAACATTTAGCCCACATGGACCCATTCCATGGACATAGAGTGATGGGGAAAACGGCACGTGGAGAACCTGATACCACTGGCTGGATGACCTCAAGCTGTTAATTCTGGTCTCTGGCCTCGGAGTCCCGCTCTGTAATAAGAGGTGATAACTGACCTCCCAGAGTTCCTAGAAGGTCAAGTGTGATGGGCATGCAGGAGCCTTGCACTCTGTCAAACCCTCTTCAAGAGTCAGGAGGACGCCAGGGTGCGTAGACATTGGTCCAGACTGGAGTGACATTTCTGAAGTTCCACTGAGAATCCACCACCATCCGCATTCCTCAGGGAAGAGGCTGTGTCTTAGAACAGTCACTGAGGAGTGGACAGGAGTTGGTACATTTATCATTTTAAAAAAAAAAGAGGCATTGTCTGCTCTGGCTGGCTCATGGTCACACAAAATTTCTGGGTCCTTCCCAAGCAGGCAATGACATCTGGTAACCCCATTGTCTGCTATATGCAGGGAAGAAAGTGTTAGACACGAGGGGCAGATGGAGTTTGCCTAATGTGTCTGTTCTCTTCTTTGCTGCCTTTTCAACTCTTCTTGGGAATGCAGCAAAATAGCAGCTGTTCATAATTTCATGAATAAAGAACTATGTAAATTTCAACTATGAAAATGTGTTGCATCTCTTGTGGGCAAAGTGTGGTGTATGCTCCAGCTCCGTCTCTATTTCCATCTTGTGTGCATCTTGGGGTTTATCTAAACTGCATTCTCCAGGCAACTGCTCAGTTTCAGAATCCGTCTTGGTTAATTGATGACAAAAGCTATCGTTCCCCGATCCTCCCGGCCAGAGCGAGAGGCTTGAAGGCCAGGTTCCCAGGCACCAATTCCACCTTCATGGCTTCTGAGTGGGGTGTCAGTCTCTATGTGTTTCTTTTTACTGCTGTAAAATGGGGTATGTGATGTTTCTCTCTTTCACAGAACACTTGCATGATAATTACGGATTTGTGAACTACCTTCCAGCAGCCTTTGGATGGGGAGGCCAAGTACGTTAACGGTCTTCTTATAAATACCTGCGCGAGGTGAAACTTGTCAGCCAGCATTCCATCCTGATTAGGTCCAAATAGATACATACTGCTTGGGAGCTGTCTTCTACCCCGTTTTCTCTACTCCTGGGGGCTTCAGAAACAGTATTTACACTATGTTTCTGAAGAGCATGCTGTACTCTTTAGTAACAATCTTACCAGCTCAGCTCAAAAATGGCAGGAGGGTCCCTCTCTGTTTGACGGGTGTCATGTGGAGAGATATCAAACCTATTGTGAACGGATCCAAGGTATGGAGCTAGAACCCATGGTGGAAGCTGTAGCGAACCTAGACTCAGCTCTTTGGAAGGTGGAGTTTTCTGATGGTGCCCTAAGAGATGGACCATGCCTCTCTGGAAAGATGGCTAGTTGATCGAGTGCTCTAGGGAAACACTACTATTATCCTTCAATATGCACGTGAATCACCCGGGGACCCTGTTAAAAGGCAAATTTGACTTAGCAGGTCCAAGGTGGGGCTGAGACTATTTCTACGCAGCTCTGAGGCTGAGGCTGCTGCTTCCAGGACCACACTTAGGACCAGCTGATCTTTGACGTCTCTTCCAGCCCCAAGTTCCTGCACTTCTGTGATTCTGTGATCAGATGACCACTGAGTTAATTCCCCAGGGGTCCTGGTCGGCTTGGGCAAGGGAAGGCACCTAAGGGGAGTTCAAGGGCCTCCCTCCAGCGGGTATTCTTTCTAGTGCCTCCCACCTACATCCTCTTAGACCAGTGGTTTTCTGTTTTGTGATTAATAAGAGGGACACCAGTTGCTTCTGTCCCTCCTCACTGTGGACATTTGGGACTCTTGGAGTTGGGCTGCTTTGGAAAGCTCGGCCCCAAAAGGCATCCACCGAGGCTGGGGCTGGTGTGGTCAGTCGGTTTCAGAGACAAAGGTCCTTTCCACAGTCAAGGTGAACAAAAGAGAGCAAGTGAGAAGGTCATTGTGCCCACAGGTAACTGGCTGGTCAGGTTGAGGGAGGGACTTAGTGAACATGACCTTGTTTCTGCAATGCTGTTTTTGTTGCCTGAGGCTCCCTCCCTGTCCAAGCCCAGCGCACTCCTATTCACTCCGTGTCAACCTTGCACTCCGTCACTTTGGATCCAGCACGTATTTTCCAAAGGTTTCCCTCCTCTGGCCAGGTAGCAGGACGGGTGGAAGGGAGCACAGAGGTGGACAAAGCACAGGGCTTCACCTCACGTTGTACCATGAAGACAAAGCAACCAGTACACAGAGAAACAGAGGAAGACCCCTGTGGACTGGGTTAATCAATGAAGGCTTCCTAGAGGAGGTGAGATTTCAGGTAGGCCTCAAGGATGATAAAGCTAAAGATCACGGAAGTGGATCAGAGGTGAGGATGGGGAGTGGGTGAAGAATGCACATCCCAGAAAGACCCCCACAGGAAAAGCCTATTCAAGAAGTCCCTCGTGCTTTGGAAAATAGTCTGAAGTTCCTCCAAAGGTTAAGCATAGAGTTAACCTTTGACCCAGCAATTCCACTCCTAGGTATGTACCCAAGAAAGAAGAAATCAAATCGTCCCATGGAAACGTGTACACAAATGTTAATAGCAGCATTATTCACAATAGCCAAATACTGGAAACAATCCAAATGTCCATCACCTAATGAATGGATAAACAAAATGTGATGTATCCATGCAATGGAATATTATTCAGCCATAAAAAAGAATGAAGCACTGACACAGGCTACAAGGTGAATGAACCTTGAAAACATCATGTCAAGTGACAGAAGCCAGACACAAAGGACCACATATTATTTGATACCATTTATATGAAATTTCCAGAACAGGGAAATCTACGGAGACAGAAAGCAGGTTAGTGGTTGCCAGGAGCTGGGGAGGGGGCTGGAGTTGGGGAGGAATAGGGGGGTGACTGTTAATTGGTATGGGGTTTCTTTTTGGGGTGATGAAAATGTTCCAAATATGATTGAGGTGATGGTTATACAACTTGGTGAATTGCAAACAAACCATTGAATGGTACAATCTAAATGGGTAGATTGTATGGCATGTGAATTGTATCTCAAAAAGCTGTTAAAAAAGAAAAGAAGAGGAAGCACAAGGGTAGTTCTTGGTCTAAGAGTCATCAGTCATGTTCTTAGAGCTTTACCCTTGAAATGCAGCCCTGGTCCCCTCAGCAGCCAATTTTCAGTCTCATCCCTTCCTACCTTCCTGCTTGTATTAGGTCATGTTCCCCAGGAGGCAGAATCTGAGGCAGAAATTTGGGCCCAGGAAGTCTACTGGGAATGGATCAAGATTTTTAAGGGAAGCAGGTTTGAGCAGGGGGAAGGATTGAGCTGCAATGCAGTCACAAAAAAGGCCTCAGCCAATCCCATGGGGTCCACTGAAACTGGGATGACCCATCAGAATTGTCTCACTTTTTTTTTTTTTTTTTTTTTTTTTGCGGTACGTGGGCCTCTCACTGTTGTGGCCTCTCCCGTTGCGGAGCACAGACTCTGGACACGCAGGCTCAGTGACCATGGCTCACGGGCCCAGCCGCTCTGCAGCATGTGGGATCTTCCCAGACCGGGGCACAAACCCGCATTCCCTGCACCGTCAGGTGGACTCTCAACCACTGCGCCACCAGGGAAGCCCTCGCCGGAATTGTCTCACTTTGAGGCAAGGGGGCTGGGCCTCTATACCCTCTACGGTAACCAGGCATAGGATGAGGGCTGCCCCTGGGGAGGGGTATGACCTTGAACAAGGTGGATGTCTTTGGGAAAGGGGCGTCCTTGGGAAAGAATTCAGCTGAGCTCTCCCAGCAGCAGGTGGGACAGAGACTGTCAGCCCTGAAGGGAGGACCTAGGCAGTGCTCCCATTATTCACTATGTGGCTCTTCCAAAGGGCTGGCTGATCCACCCTTCACCTGGTTAAGAGGAGCTTCATCTCCAATAATTGGACCTGTCCCCTTGGCCTCACAGCACAAATAAAATGAGAGAAGGCAAACTTGGTGTGAAAGGACTGTTATAGGATATTCTTTAAAAGCAGCTGCATTATAGAACATTTCTGGAACCCAATTCTTGACATCTCTTCCATGTCTTCTTTGTTTTTGTTTTTTTAATTGAGATAAAATTCACATAACATAGAATTCATTCCTCCTTGTTTTTAAATCTTCTTTTCTCGCCTTCTACTGTTTGAAGGAGTTTGGGTACAAGGCTCACCCTTGAAGCAGCAACATCTCTGACAGTAGGGAAATAAAGATCAGTGGAGCATTTAAAAATGGAAATAATAATGACAATCATGAGCTGACTTGCTACTTATTGGAGAAATAAGAAGTCACTCCTTATTCAGAGAGATGGGATTCTCAGCAAAGTTATAATCTGTCCCTTCTTGGTTATGTATATAAACCACTGAAAAACATTCATGTGAAATAAAAAGAAATGGACTCTTCCTTTGAATATTCTTTCAGCGAAAAAGGAGGGTTTTTCCGTACTGAATTTATGGTATTGCAGCAGCTTTAAAAAATAATAATATGCAATGCTCTGTCCCACACATGAAACCATACTGGATCATCGAATTGCCTGAGTCATCTGAGAAGCCACCTTCTAATACCCAGAGTTCCTACCTCCAAATAAAATTAAGTAGAAAAACAAGCTAAAAAAAAAAATCCTTAAATAATTATGGAAGTGGGCAGAGTTTTTTCTGCGATTGAAATGGTTGATAACGCTTGTATGAGGAGTGAAAAACATCTCATATAAATTTAATCTGAGTGTTTTTGTTATTAAAAATCTCATGTGAATCATGAATTATGGGAAACATGACTAGGGAGAGCTGTGAACAAGTTGATTCAAGTATTTTAAGCATCTGATGATCTCACGTCCTAGAGTCCAGCTTGGCTTCTGGGACTGTCAGGATTTTATCAGGTTCAGAGCTTGCTGATGGCCTAATGCTGGCTCCAAGCCTCAGCTGGCTCCTTTCATAGGCTCAAGGAACTGTGGAGAACCAGGCTGGTCACCAGTGACCACAGTGGGTTGTGGCTGGTATCACTCTCCCACTCTTAAATATGGAGAAAGAGAAACCCTGGAAATGAAGGGCGTGGCAAGATAGACTTAGACCTCATGACCCTTGACCTTTGACTCTTAACTGAGGAGTGAACCAGGCTCGTTCCTTCCTTCCCTCATCAAACATTCTTTAAACCGCTACTATGTGCCAGGCCTGTAGGTGGATGGGAATGCAAAGAGAAATAAGACTAGGTCATCTCCTCAGATAGCTTAGTCTGGTGGGAGAAACTAAAAAATTACCAAAACGTGGTCAAAGAGATTGCGGGTAACGTTAGATTCTGGGATGGAATCTTTGATGTGCACTGGGGGCCAAAGGATGGCCTTGACCCCAGGAGTCAAGACCACCTGCCTGCCCCAGAAATTGCCGAAGGCGCGGGTTCAGTCCCTGGTTGGGGAACTAAGATCCCGCAAGCTGCAGAGAAAGAAAAGAAAGAAAAAGAAAAGAAAAGAAAAGAAAGAAAGAAAGAAAGAAAAAGTCAGTCAGTAACAAATCTGGTGCCTCATATTAGAAAACTTTAAAAACTCAAGCAGAATAGATGGGCACTGAGCAATCAGAGCGCACACTGACCAACAGAGGACCGGCCAGGCTACACTGGTGTGAATGTATGAGAAGCAGGGAAGAGTCTAGTGTGGCTGGAATGTTGACTGCAGAACGGGGAGAGGCAGCATGGAGGCTGAGATGGTGGGTGAGGACAATGCGAGGAGAGCCTGAAAGATTAGCAGGAGAGAGACCAGATGAGAGCATTTCAGGATGCTCACCAGCGTGGCCCCGTGGAGTGCCAAGTGGGTGAATCGGTCCCTATGTCCTGTGTACTTGAGAATACAGAAACCAGATTCGAGGGAATGAAGGGATGTGAAAAGCAGAGGGGCCTGGGCCATTGGTCTCCATCTTCCACTCTTTGTAAATGCAAAGCCAGCATCCAGCTACTATTTTTTTTTCTTGGCCGCGTGGTGCAGCTTGCAGGATCTTAGTTCCCTGACCAGGCATAGAACCGGGGCCCTTGGCAGTGATAGCACGGAGTCCTAACCACTGGACCAGGAGGGAATTCCCAGCATCCAGTTACTTGATGTCCACTTCCCTCACGTCACCCTTGTCCATGACCTAGAAGCCGAAAGCAAGAACAAGCCTGTGCAGACCTGATTGCCACATCGTCTTCTAATCCCCTTTTTTCAGCTCTCCCTAAGACCTGATGCAGCCCAGCCCGGCCTGGAGAAGTCCGCACTTACCATGCCCCTTGGGGGCGCTGCCTCCACCTGGCCTCCTTTAAGAGTTTGGCCAGAGGACTTGACACAGCCCCAGTGCACCGTGAGCACACTAATGACATCAAGGTGGAGCCACAGCCGTAAGTCTTAGCCCCAAGAACTTGAACTTCTACTGTGCCCCAGACACCATACCAGGTATTTTCCATGCATTACTTATGTTTTATGTAGGCCTTCCTCCAAATCACAAAGTCACGGAATATACTCCTCAAAATGGGTCCGCAGTGGTGGGTGGAGCCCAGCAAGGATGCCAGGCCATACGCCAGGTAAGTCTTTGGCAGTGTGACCAGGTCCCGTGCATTTGCCTGCTGGCCTCCAGTAAAACTGCAAATTGGCCCAGATCACAGACCTTCAGAGTTGCTTCCAAATCCTGGAACCCACAAACGTTAAGTTCACCTGTGCTGAGGGTCTATGGAATTACCATCACGTTATAGATGAGGAAGCCTTACTTGTAGTAGAATCTATTCCAATTGCCACCCAGGCTCAGAAACCGCCAAGTCTTCCTGGAGAGCGGGGGGGTCTCCTATAAGACTTCCCAGGACTTCCCTGGTGGCGCAGTGGTTAAGAATCCACCTGCCAGTGCAGGGGACATGGGTTCGAGCCCTGGTCCGGAAGGTCCCACATGCCGTGGAGCAACTAAGCCCATGCGTCACACGTGTCAGGTCTTAGTTGCGGCACGTGGGATCTTTCGTTGCAGTGCATGGGCACTTTGTTGCAATACACGGGCTCTGTAGTTGTGGCGCGTGGGCTTAGTTGCCCCACAGCATGTGGGATCTTAGTTCCCAGCTCGAACCTGCGTCCCCTGCATTGGAAGGTGGATTCTTAACCACTGGACCACCAGGGAAGTCCCGGCATTTCCAAGAGTCTATAATTCTTAGCTGCCCTTTCCACGCTGTGTGCTGCCAGAAACAGGAATCAAACCATCCCACCCTTTGAGTACATTTTCTGAGTATCTCCTCTCTTAATCCTAAATGCCTTCAGATCAGAACTGCAAAGGACCATTGCATTTCTCAGCCCCAGCAAGAGAAATGTTGTTGAATAAGATGGCCACTGATGCCTTCGGTCATTCGACACATCATTATTGACAGAGCCAGGCCCTGGGGACAGAACAGGGAGAGGAAGGAAGACAGACCTTGTCCCTGCCTCACCTGAGGTTAACAGAAAAGATAAGCAAATCAGGGATGCTTTAAAAGGTTGGTATTATGCATACTGAGAACAGGGGGTAAAAATGAACCCAATCCTAACTGAATTCCACATTGCTGAGTCGAATTTGTTTTCTTTATTCATTTTCATTCACTTAAATATAAATTAAATTTATATTTTGAATTTCCTGCTGTATCAGTCAGGGGCCTAGCGGGTAACCAGAATCAAACGTAGATGATTCAAGGGAAGTGAAAAAGGTATGAGGTGTGGGCAAAATTAAGGGAGGCAACTAAGGGTGTTGAGGCCCTCCCCTGCTTCCCCTGCCATCAGCAGTAACAGTAATAGCAGGAAGCGGTTACTACCCCGAGGCCTGGGCAAGGGGACGTGGCCATGGGGGCCTGATGGAAGCCAGAGTTGTGGGAGGATGCTCAAATTCCAGAGGCAGAGCAGGAGTGGGGAAGTGAAGTCCCAGCCACTCCTTCCTCCAGTCTCCACCCTCCAACCTCCTACAAAGCAGGCACCTCCATTAGCCCAACCCAATGGGAAACCAGAGTGGAAGGGAAACTACAGAAGTGTCCTCCCTGGGGCTCAGGTATGGGATTCAAGGGCAGACAGTGGCTGCAGGGGTGGAGGAGGTTCACAAGAATAACTGTAAACTTTGCAAGCATTGGAAGGGGGCTCCTCAGAGAAATAGGTGAAGGTGTCCAGTGCGAGAGCATTCCACAGGAGAATGTTGCTGCAATGGCGGATTTGTTGATAAAGAGCCTTAGCCCAGAAGGAAAAGGAAAGTTAGGCTAGTCGCTTAATCCGGGCTCAGGTACGTGATTTAGTCTCAAGTTGGGAGAAATGGGAGGGCGGGGTAGGCGACTGTGGTGGTTCCTCCCTGGCCTGTCTGTATTGATCAACTAAACCGATAACCGCCAGCTGTCTCCATCCCTTTGTGCCGTGAATTCACAGCCATAATGTGTGTGCATCTGGCCCTGCACGAGAGTTCATGGAGGCTGAGTAACGTCTGGAGGGAGAAAAAAAAAAAAAAGACTGCGTATGGCAATATGATCCCCAGCAATCGACAGCTGGTGATAGAGGGGCTTTCAATCTTTTTTTCTGTCTCGGGCTGAGCAGCTAAGTCTGGTGTTTAGCTGTATTTTGTATTGATTTCCAAAATGACAAAGAAAATTTCCAAAGCTGTCAAACACGAGGCATTTATGAAATGAAGTGGCCTTTCATTGCGATTTCTGCTTTCTTCCTCATCTATTATGGATATCTCATTAGCAATTAGTCAGAAACTTTTGAAGCTAGCTTTGGAGTTTGTCATTTAGAGCTTTCATGTCAATTTCCTTTAAAACACAAGAAATATCACTGCTATAAATAAAGGAAGGCTCAGCACTGAGGGAGAGAATGCAATGCAGAAAGGCAAATATAATTTCCAAGTATATGCAATTATGAAAAATAGAATAACAAAGTAGGCAATGTTTCAAGTTAAGTTCCTAAATGTACATTTCATTTAAGTTTAATAAAATATAACTTAGATTGCAGTAATACCATTTAATTATTAAAAATCCTATCCAACCAGATTAATAACTATGTAAAAGATGCTCGTCTAAATTCTAAATTTCCCCTCCATTCAGCAGTCCCTCATTATGAAGACTATCCCTCATTTTAGAAAGAATTTTCTTCGGTCCCTCAAGGACCTGCTGAGAACTCATTTTTAACACTGTAAATTATTTACATCAGGATCTTGGAAACACAAAGCAAAATAGGGCAGTTGTCACGGATGCGTCATTTTAAGTTTATTTTTCACCTACTATATCTTCTTGGGCTCAGGCCAATTTTAAAGAAACATCATTCACAATGGTCTACAACTAGCTAGTGGTGGTACACGTGCTAGGTATCTTCCCAGAGAGTGGACGTCCGTTATTACTCTTTGCAGCAAGCCCCTGAGGCAAGTATTATTGCCCCCATTTTATAGACGGGAAAAGAGAGGCTTGAGGATGTCACAGCCAGTAAGCAGCCTGATCTGACCCCACGTGTCCTGCCTCACCATTTTCTGCTTTCTCCATGAAAACACACTGCTAGGGCAACTTGTAATAATTACCTACTATAATTTTCAGCATCGTTGTTCACATCAAATTCCATTGCCATATTCCATTGATCTGGCTTTTGTTGGATCAGTAGCAACCTTAATGCCTGAGAACAGCAGTGGGGCCAACCCCCTTCCATGAGATACTGTCTGAGTGTCTCTAAATTGATGGTTTTATTAACCAGCGACATGCCATGGAAATTCAGTCTCACAGGGTAAGAGTTTGGGGACCTGGCAACCAGACAGGATGTGCTGGGGGAAGTTTCTGTCTATGTTTAAAATATGTGTTTGAAGTTTCTCCTGTCCTTTTGTGGTTGCTTTCTCCTTGATGGTTATTGTAATCTCGGCCTCGGGGCACTAAACAATCAGACCTCAGTTCCTCGATGGGATCTATGTTGGGTGGGAAGGCTGTTTTTATTCCACAGAATCCATTGCTTCTTTCATTGAGTTTGGGCTTCAGAGCCTTTGGACTCAGGCAGAAGCTTCAGGGATTCACTCAACCTCAGCACCGTGCTGACAAGTCAGGGTGATGAGGCCAGTGGCTCAAGAGTAGAGGCCCAGAGTCTGAGAAAGGCAAGGTCATTACCCGTGGTTACAGCAGAGCCCATAATTTGAAAGGTTGTATGTATGCGTGTGGCCACGGGGGCGCGGGGGTGGGGGAGGGGATGGTGGGAAATGACATATGGTCCCTCCTGCTTTGTGAACTGGGGGACAAGGAGACAGGGCCTTCCACTCTCAGTACTATTTACTCTTCCAGAACTTACAGGACATTGAAGGAACCTTGATCCACAGACCCCTGGCCAGGGGTCTCATTCACTACCTCCAGGGACAAAGCTAACTCACCGTGGGCCCTTACTATATGACTTGAGGACAAAATAACAATTGTTAATTTCAGGTCCTCCAAGAAGCGATGCTGTCACTTCCAGCTGTGGGTCATTATTTGTGAGTATTTAGGAGGGCCAGGGGCACGTAAGAGCACCTGCTTTTCCTTTTTTAAAAATTATGCTTTATGGGCTTCCCTGGTGGCGCAGTGGCTGGGAGTCTGCCTGCCGATGCAGGGGGCGTGGGTTCATGCCTCGGTCCGGGAAGACCCCACATGCCGCGGAGCGGCTGGGCCTGTGGGCCGTGGCCGCTGGGCCTGCGCGTCCGGAGCCTGTGCTCCGCAACTGGAGAGGCCGCAGCAGTGAGAGGCCCGCGTACCGCAAAAAAAAAAAAAAAAAAAAAAAATATATATATATATATATATATATATATACACACACACACTTTATTTTTTAGAACGGTTTTATTTTATTTTATTTTTAAATTTTTTGGCCATGTGACACGGCTTGCGGCATCTCAGTTCCCTGACCAGGGATTGAACCCGGGCCCACAGCAGTGAAAGCACCGAGTCCTAACCTCTGGACTGCCAGGGAACTCCCTAGAACGGTTTAGATGTGCAGAAATATTGAGCAGATAACACAGAGAATTTCCATATTAGGATCCCCATCAACATCTCGTGTTGGTATGGTACATTTGTTACAATTAATGACCTGTATTGATGTGCTATTATTAACCAAAGTCCACAGTTTACATTAGGGTTCACTCTTTTTAAAAAGAATTCATTATTTATCTATTTATTTAAAAATTTTTATTGAAATATAGTTGATTTACAGTGTGTGTTAGTTTTAGGTGTACAGCAAAGTGATTCAGTTATGTGTGTGTATATATATGTATATATATACAATATATTATTTTTTCACTTTCTCTTCCCTTATAGGTTATTAAAAGATATTGAGTATAATTCCCTGTGCTATACAGTAGGTCCTTGTTGGTTATCTATTTTATATATAGTAGTGTATATATTTTAATCCCAAACTCCTAATTAGGGATTAGGACTCCCTCCCCCATCCTAGGGTTCACTCTTTGTTATATATTCTTTGGGTTTTGAGAAATGCATAAAGGTATGTATCCACCATTGCAGCATCATACAGAATAGTTTCCCTGCCCTAAAGCTGCAGTGTTGTGGACCCATTCCTCAGGCAATTTGATCATCCTGAAATTAAGCAGAAACCATACTCCTGGAACAAGAAAGTATGGACAAGTGTTCTACTCCGATGGGCTGTGAACATTCTATGACGTGGAGCTGGGCTGGTGAACAAACACTGTGATAGCTATGGAAAGAGTTAGAGATAGAAAAGTAAAAAACGGTTATTGAGGGATAGTGAGGCCAAAAATCCCTTCTGGAGTGAGGAATAAGGTGGAGGAAGCATAAGACTTCACTGAGGGATGTCCATGCCCACCTCTAATGCTTCCGGTGTATTAACTCTTTAATCTTACAAGGTTGGTGCCATAATCATTCTCTTTCACAGATAAGGAGGTACAGACAGGGAGTTTAAGCAGTGTAAGTCCAAGGAAACAGAGATTTTCCTGTTTAGGAACTAGGATTTGAATTCAGGCAGCCCGGTGTCAGGGAATGTGCTCCTAACCTCCATCGTTAGGCGGAAGTTTGCTACATCACTTCCTCTCAACTTCACCCCAGCCCTACGGGATGGGTTAGTTATGATTCAGATATTCCAGGTGAGGACAGAGAGGCTCAGAGAGGTTAGGTAAGCAGCTCGAAGCCGCCCAGCTACAAAGCTACAGCGCCTAGGGTTTGCACACAGGTCTGTCCCGTCTGAAGTCCACGCCCGTGACCTTCTCTGCCCCTTGGCCCGGTCTCCTCTGAGAAGGAGGGTGGGTGAGGATTTCGCTCTTTCACTTCTCTGAATGGTGGTCGATGCAATTGTTCCAGGGAGCTTGAGGGAGGCCGTTTTTAAGAGAAGCAGCGACAGGAAATTTGGTCTATTGTTTGAAACAAGAGGTGCAAACAAGTCTCCTCTTTGAAGTGCTGAATACCAAATTCTGCTGGGAATGGAAAGGCGAGAGGCTACAAGATTCCTGAGCTGGTGTCAAATGCTCACGGCGGAGGGCAGGAGGGGAAGAGGCGGCCCTCGGAGAAACTGGGGCAGGATTTGTTTGAAGGGAACGTCTTAAATAGATCAGGCTACAGAGGACAGAAGCAGGGGGCCAGGGATCATTCTTTTTTTTCCTACGGGAGCCCATTTTTGAAGGAAAACATAGCATCCAAACGTGGGGATAGGAGGCGACCGGCTCAACAGTAAAATGCAGAGCGGTTGCAACAGAAAACAAAACCAAACCCGCCACCTGGTCCGACTCGGTTGGTAATAAAATGCTATCGGATGAACGGAGCTTGTGTGAACGAATCCCACCTCCCACTCACAAGTCAGCATTAAATTTTGGAACGAGAGAGGGGAAGATACCGCGAACTTGGGATTCCTTGCAATCACTTTACTAAACTGCATGCCTTCAACTCTGATAGTGTATCCACGACCCCACCCTCCCAGCCAGACTCATAGCCAGAAAGGGATTGTTAATCAGATGCTTCCCCCGACAGTCCATTAGAGCAGACTCCCCTAAGGTGAAGAAGTCAGAACCCCGGGCAGTTAGCAAAGGGATTCCCAGCGATAACTAGGGAAACACACCCGTCGCCAGCCGCTTAGATTGCCAAACATCCTGTCTTCCTGGACTTAAGAGGGACTTTTGACTCTGCCACTGTCTCTCATTTGCAATCGATGTCTCATTCAAGACCAAGGTCAGGTGATCAATCTTTATTATAGATGCCCTGGACCAGGGTGTCTGGAGCCTCCACTGCGGCAGAGAAATGTCTGGAGACGACAGCTCCTCCGAGAAGGATTACTTGCCGGCAGCCTGCTGCAAGGTAAGATGGAGGGATCCCTCCTGGGCAGGTAGTACTCTGGACTTCCTGAAGGAGTGAAAGAGAGGCGACCTGTCCAACGACCCAGGTAAGTTCTGACCAGGTTGGGGCTCAGGTGTGACGGAGCAGCTGCAGGTAAGCCTATGGCGGTGCAGAAAGCCCAGATTTGACTCACCAGTGAGCAGGTCACACTGGAGAAGTTTCATCTCTCCGAGCCTCAAGTCTTCTTATATGTAAAAGGGGAATAAGGCTTCCTGCCTTGCAAACCTGCTTCGAGGATCAGAGATAAAGGTGTGTAAAGCGCAGGACAGAGGGCAGATGCTGGATGGATAATAATTGTTGTTATTCGGTGGTTTTACAAGTAAAGATAACTCTTCCAGGCATGTGCCTTTCAATCTGGCCTTTCCACCCTCAGGACATCAGCAGATAATAGGATGTCCTGCGTTGGCTCTAACCCCAGCCCCCTTCCAAGAGTTTCCATAAATATGTTTTGTTTGGGGGAGGTCAGACCTGAGAAGTCCCCAGAGGGGAAAGATGTCCAAGGGAGGTGCATGGCTAAGGCAGAAGGGGGCTGGGTGCCTCGGATCTAGATGTCTCAGGAGCTGTATCTATGACCTATGGCAACGCACCTGCGTGTGTTTGGGGTTTTCAGGGCCTTTACCTCCATCAGATATTATTTTCTTATCCCATCAAATAACCTATAAGATGGAACCAGTTACATGTTTCTAAAGTCTTTTCAGCCAGATTTTAGACTCTCACCAGGGCAGGAGCTATTGCATTTCATGTGGCTTTATGTATACCCCCACACACACCTTGCCATCCCACCTGCCCCCCTAGTGCACATGCCCGTGTACACACACACACACACACACACACCATACCAGCCTGATACAGACTTCAGGAGCAACTGCGGATTTGAATTGACTTTATTTCACGTCGCATTTGGGAAAGCAGGAAACTTGGCTTCTCTGTTGGTGGTTGTGGTCTCAGCCCTGATTTCTGGAATGAAAGATCCCAGGTAAACAGGCCTGGAAGCAGAATATGAGGATAGCCCTCCCCAAGGTCAGACCTATCAAAGATTTTATTCTGGTAATGAGGGCTTACATTGCCAAAACAAAGAAGGCTGAAGGATTACAGTGCTCTGTGGCATGAAGAGTGTAAGTCAGGAAAGTGAAAGGGGTTTAATAACCAGCAATGACATGGGACAGGATGGGAAGGCCATGAGGAGAGGTCCCCTCTCACTCTGGGATTTCTCGCGGTGCTCAGCTGTCCAACGGAGAAGGAGTAGGGAACTCCCTCAGGCTCCAGACCCGGCACACAGTAGGCCCTCAATAAATATTTGCTGGAGGAATAAATAAATAAACACATCAATTGCTTCAGAAAGGCATTTGGGAGGGTGCAGCTGAGATCATGACATTAAGAGGTGATCAGAAAATTGAACAGGTGCTTGGCAGCCTGATTGAGAAATTCAACCTCTCCGTCAAACAACTTTTTGGTGCTCTGAACCTCAGTTTGCTTTTCTGTAAAATGGTATTAAGGTATAAGCGGGAGTGCAGAGAAACAAAGTTAGGGTAGGTGGATATAATGCAGTTGAATGAGATTAAATAATAACAGCTGACTTTTATTGGGTGCTTAGTGTATGCAGGTAGAGCTCAAAGCGTTTTCTGTGGATTTTCTCTTTGAAATCTCCTGCACATAATGAAGCATGCGCTTCTGCTGTGGAAACTGAGACTATGCAAGGTTAGACATCATGCTCAAAGTCAAAGTGCTTTTCACCAGAATTTCAGTCCATGTCTGACCCTGTGGTTTTGTGCTTCAATGCAGACTGCTTCTCCTTAGCTCTGCTGTTGAGATGCTGGCTCGACTGATAGGACAAGGGTCTTTTTTGACGTGGTGAGTTGGAAATGGGAGCTCAGTAGGAATGGGTCATTCGCAGCAACTGCACGTCACTTGGCATCACCAGGGCTCATCATCCACAGTGGATGCCACCAGCATCTTCCCATTTGGCCAGCCTTTAAGATCCCAGCCTGCTCTCCACCTCCTGGGCTCCCAGCTGAAGAGCCCACGCACTGTTTCCCTTCTTTGTATGAGTTTAGTCTGTGCTGCATTGTGCCTGCTTTTCCTGACCCCAAATACCCTCCATCTTTCTTTCCAGCTCTTACATCCTGCCCTGTCCAGCACCCCATCATTTCCGAAATCTTTCGCTCATCTAAACTGAGAATGAATCTCAGTTCATTGCTCACATCCAAGCTAATGCTATGGCATGTATCAGCCTTTTATCAGTTCCTTTCCCGGATATTGTCTGTCTTCTGCTTAAGTTGAGTCATTGTTCCTCACCCCACCCACATGTTATTGCTCTATTCCCCCCAAAACTGTAAGCTTCTAAGGGCAGAGACCTTTTCCACTGTTTCTGTGTTTCTTTATAGTGTCTGACAGAGTGCTTTGCTCAACAGATAGTGATTGGTGGTTGAACAGTGGACATCCCAGCATTACTGGTTACATCCTTATCGCTCCCCACCCCCCAAACCTTTTTAAAGAACACAGAATCCTGCACAGCCAGTTTGGCATCTGGCCTCATATCTGACTTCAATTTCTCTCAAACACCTTTGTCTTTTTGGCATCTGGCCTCATATCTGACTTCAATTTCTCTCAAACACCTTTTGTCTTTCCTGCTGTGGAAACAGACTTCCCAAGGTTAGACATCGTGCTCAAGGTCAAAGCGCTTTTCACCAGAATTTCAGCCCACGTCTGACCCTGTGGTTATATGCGTCAATAAAACCGCTTCACCTCAGCTCTGCTGTTTAGATGCTGGCTGGACAGATAGGGCAAGGGTCTTTTTTGACTTGGTGAATTGGGAATGGGAGCTCGCTCAGTGGGAATGGGTCATTTGCAGGAACCACAGGTCACTTGGCATTACCATGGCTCATCATCCAAAATTGCGGACTTCAATTAGCATTAACAGAATAACACTTTGCACCTTTATAGGATCTTTCCTTAGAGAACTCAAAAGCATTTTACAAGAAGATATTAATTATTCCCATTTTACAGGCAGGAGACCCGAGGCAAAATCAAACAGTGACTCAGTGGCAAAATTAGGACATGATTTTTCTCTTTGTTTTCAATTGTCTACATAATCACTAGATCATGCTATCCCTTCTAGGTTATAGTTAAATTACTGTTGAAAGACATGACATACCAAGCTTTTCACCAACCTTACTTTAAATAATATTTGCATATGCTCATGTAGAAATTATATAAAATACAGAAATATTAAAGAAGATAACACTTAACCCATAAATTCATTGTCCAGAGACACCTACTGTTCTTTTGGTATCCTATGTGTCTGTGGAACACGTTATTCTTTGTGACTGAGCTCACCATATATCCTGTTTTCCTCTTAAGTACTAAACATTTCCCCATGTCACTATGTATTTTACTAAACATAATTTTTAATGGCTACACACTTTCATCATTTATTTAATAATTTCTGTACTGTTGGACTTTTATGTTGTTCCATTTCGTTGTTTTTTGGTTTGTTTGTTTTGTTACCGGAAATACTTCTGGGATGAAAGTATTTGCTTCTTTAATGTATATGCTTTCCAGATTGTGTGTGTGTGTGTGTGTGTGTGTGTGTGTGTGTGTGTGTGAGCATTTTAATAAGAAAAAATTATTGCTAGATTAGAGGCCCACTTTCCTGGCTTCTTCCTTCTATCTCACACACAAACAAAATTTTGACATCCTAGGAGATTCTGCTACCTACTTAAACCTCTAAAGATATCCTACTACAGATTCTCAAATCTAACACTAGATCAGATATTTACTGTGAATGAAGCTTGAGGGAATGAAAAAAGTTTTGTACTCCCCGCTAGATAGATCAGCTTCCCTCTTTTCCATTGGAACAAGCTTTCAAAATTTTACAAACCACACTTACCCAGGAAAAAAATAATATACAGTCTGACAGTGCTTATGACAAAAGAAAATCTAATTACGTTTCATGAAAACAAGTCTTCGTTCAACTCCAACTGTACAATTGCAGAGATGTGTCATCAAGGATCTTGGGGAGAAACAGAACAATATTTTGCTTCATGTCATGAATACAATTGAAAAAAAAACAAAACTGTGGTGTCCCTGCCCTATATGTCCTGGCACCAGGGACATAGTTGTGTGTTTAAAATATTGGATGGCAAACTGATATCATAAGAACAATATTAATAATGAAAGGTCAATATAAATAGAATGCATAGGGGTCATATCTCCCAGGAGGAAAGAAAAGGAACTAATATATGGTCTTAGCACAGAACTTGAAGTTGCATTAAACAAGATAATAATAATATTTATATAGTCCTTTACATACTTCAAGCCTTTCATGCTACTGATGATGTACTCTTAATTCCTAGTGATTCAGCAATGTCATCAGTGAGAGTCATATAGGATGGCATTTATTTCGATAGCATACAGGAAATATGTAATATGACACGTATGTGGGCCTCTCATGAGGACGAAGATGTAAAAAGGGGAAAATGAGATGGGATATTCTAATAAACTCTAAATTTCAAGAAAGTTTATATTAGAATATAAGTTTGGTAACAAAGAGACTGGGGCAGGGGGCTGTGTGGCCGGTGAGATGGGGTATGGGTGCTTGTGGGGTGATGAGAAGCCCTGGGTCCCTCTTAGGGGTTTGGAAGTCCCGAGGTAGTGAGCCCTTGAGTCCATTAAGCTAGATGTATTTTCCAAGCGTAAGACGGAGCTCTGTCTGCAAGATCCAACTGCAAGCTTTTTTGTTTAAGACACGCAGAGAACAGAACGTAATCGTTAGAGGTGTGGAAAGACACCTAGAGCTAGTGGCATTGACATATGCTGTCCAGAAGTGGAAAGCAGACTTAAATGGTGGGCCAGAAATTAAGTCTTTGAAGATTCCAAAAAGGGTCTTGGAACTGAGCGATGCTGTCACCAGAGAGAGGCTGAGGGGCTTTGTGAATAGGAGAGTCTATTGTTTAGAAATCATTATAGTTTGTTCTTACAAGTTTGGCAGGTTCTTGGTACAATTATATAACTACACATACATTTGGCATATAGAGATGAATTATGTATTCTGCATGTAATTACATGTAGCAAAATGTGTACTTTTATTTGGTGGGTATTTACATAGTACAGGGAATCGTGTACTCAGAAATAATTAGCATAAAGTATTATTTAAAAAACAAAACAAAAGTTGTTTGGTTTTGTCGAGTTTCAGGAAAAAAAAAGAATCTGGAATCTTCCTTTCATTTATTCCAATAGTCCATGCCAAATTGTTCCGGAAGGCCATCGCCAAAGACAAAAGGAAGACACTGTAATTTCCCTCTGTTGTTCATCATCTTTTGATTTAAGGAAAAGGCCTTTTCAAATTTAAAGTGTCTCAATACTTCTGTCTGGCCTTAGATATTCCTAAATTTGAAACATTTACAAATTCAGTCAACTTGAATGAATACCTAGATATAAATTTTCAGCTTCTATATTTGTAAAACTGAGATTCCCGTATGACTCATTAGGAGAATGAATAATTTTTTTTACTGTGCATCAAAAAGTCTTTATGTTTAACCGTGGATAAATTATGAAGGAAACATTTAGCATTATATATTGTCTCTGGTTATCTGACATATTTCTTGTTGGAAACAATTCAAAACCAGTTCTAATTTGGATGCAAAAATATTCCGAAAGTGAATTAAGGTTTTAGAGCTGAATCTCTTTTGAGTTTTCTTTTTAAGCATATCACATAGGACAGAAGATTTCTGAATTTTTTCATTATTCTTGGCGTTGGCTTAAAAACTCTATTCTCCAACTTTTTCTGGAGATAAAGTTTCTAAGTGAAACTTAATTTTATGAGTTCATTATAAATAAGATCTTAGAACATAGAGACTCTTTTGTGAGGGATAAAGAGGATGGCTTTTTTTATAATGCCCTAATTGTAAGACATTTTTCAGTTTGGAAGAAATTCTTGATGGTTAATTCCTTCAAGGAATTAGGTTAACTATATCAGAACGATTACTAAATTAGAATCTTTAGGAAACAGGGTAATATATTTTCCTTTCTTGGGGCTATCAAAGGAGGACCAATTTAGTAATAATCAACCCATATGGCATTTTAGAGAATTTGCCAATTTTCACCTTAATTGATTTAATCAACTATATGTAGCTGTTGGGAGACAGGAGGGTCCACCAACGCCAGGAGGGTAGGAAAGTGTGAACTTCTGAAAGTGCTTTACAGTGTTCTGTAAGTTACATTCATTAGTATTATCACATCCCCATTACAGGCAAAATAAAATGGGTCAGAAAAGAAATTTAGGCATTCTGGACTCATATTTATTTGTCTGATCTGGTGCGAAACTGTAATTATTTAAAGGGTTCAGGAACAAACATCATTTTGGTCAGTCTTCCCATCTGATTACTTGGGGCTTGATTTTTGAAAGATTGGGATGGTGAATTAATCATATGCTTGGGAACTGTGAGCTTTCTTTCCCT
>NW_006796716.1:3638308-3640985 GCF_000442215.2 Lipotes vexillifer | reverse complement strand
TTTCCCTAAAGGGAGAGCCAGAACATCAGTGTCTCTGGGTTGTTTTTCTTGTGCTTCATTCTAAGTAATATTGTTTTCAAGTCAAGACGCTTCTCATTTCCTGGGCCAGTTATCTTACTCCCCTGCCTCTGTCTCACACTTCGCTCTGGGTTCTTATAGCCATTATTCCATTGTCTTTGTAGATGCTAATAGAGATCTAGGTCCTAAAACCTTTCCATTTTCTGAATATTTTATACAGTACACAGCTTGTATAGGTCCACTATATTTGGATGTCAGCAGGTCCTCCTGATCTACCAAGGGGAGGCTGAAAGTCAATATAAAAAGAAAGAAAGAAAAAGAAAGAAAGAAAGAAAGAAAATAGCCTTTTGAAATAGATATAATTTGTTCTTATTCTATGTCTATACTCAAGAAAAAGATAATGTACTTTAACAAGTTATTTTAGGTCTCTGCTGATTCTTTCAGGCAGCTAAGGGAATTTTTGATCAGTGATTTATCTGGAGTGCTTTTCCTTTAAAATGGTAACATTTTGTGGTGCTGGTAAAGTTATTCTAAACCTTTTTCCCCCTGTAGAGAGCAATTAGCCTTGTATAACTCAAAACTTTGGTAGAAGAAATCTAAACTTTATTTAAATAGAGCTTAACATTTGGGCCATTCAATGTAGTGCTTTTTCGACTAAGTCCAGTTAGCATGTAAATAACGTAAGTATAACCAGAAATGTAACAAAAGTATTTAATACTCATCCAAATTTATTTCTGAAATATTGCTGTGGATTCAGAATCCTGAATTCCTACCAGATGTACTTCTGGAGTATTACACAGGTCATATATATTTCACTTTTTTTTGGTTCAAACCCTGGGGATCGACACGATAATTAGATTGAGAACATCTGCACCAAATCCAAACCATTTCCCTGATCCTTCCTTGAGCCTTCCCCACGGGAGGGATTTTTTTTTTTTTTTTTTTTAAGCCCTTTCACATTTTATTTGTCTAGTTACCTTTCGGGCAATTCCGAGGTCTCACCTGCCTGCCACTGCACAAATAGGAGAGGAAGGCAGACGTACCCTCAAGTGTGGGAGAGGGAGGAATCTTTACATGTGGCATTTCGTAGGGACGGGAATCGCTAGAGGTGGCAATGCTGTTTCCCGCTAGGGGCCTGGCTTTGGGACAGGGCGTGGCCAAGCGCGGGGCGCGCGGGTGGGCACGTGCGCAGGGACCAGAGGACGCGAGTGTCGGGGCGCCGCTGCCCTCTACCGGGCGGCGCGGTCGGAGCTGCAGCGCGGTCGCCATCCGACTGCGCGCGCGGGCTTGGGCGCCCCACGCCGAGCCGGCCCTCGGCGTCCCGAGGTCGGGAGTGCCCTGCCTGGCGCGGCGTCACTGCATCTGGGACCAAGGCTGCCGGCGCCCGCCCGCTCCCACCCACCTGCTTCCTGCCCTTGCTGCTGCTCAAAGCTGCCGCCGGGACGCCCAGGGAACCCCCCTAAAGACCTCGGTAGTCGCGCGTTGTCGAAACTGAGGCTCCTGGTCGCCAGTGGCCGACCTGGGAGCAAGTGTGTTCTCCAAATCTCGGGGACTTTCACTTCCAGTCCCTTCATTCAAAAATGTTGAGTTCGCTCCAACGATCCACGCTAAACCCTCGAACTCAGTTGAAATGCAATTATATCCCGCTTACATGTTTTGTGTTCCTTACAATTTTATTTACATATAATTTTCGAGATTGAGGAATGTGGGTATTTGTTTTAACTAATTACACGTTAAAAGAGCGGGAGAGTAAAAGTACAGTATTCCTACTGGAAACTCAAACTCACACGTGTGTTATAATCAATTAAAGATGACGACCATAAAACGCGTACTTCTTGCCAGGTTTCTTCGAAGAAAAAAATCAAAAGAGAATTGACTTTGGGGTTTATATTTTAGCATTCCTGTAAACTAGGGACAATGCTTTTTGTTATGAGCGTACCCACACTTTCCAAGTTTTTGCACCCAAACCGATGTGTCTGAACTACAGGAAGTTTCTAAGGCTGTTCCGCTTAAGCGGTGCGGGGGGATACAGAACTGGGCTCCAAGACTTTTCCTGTCGTGGCCTAAGCTGGCGCAGCTCCGGCGGACAGGGGCCATCGGGACCCCCGGCCACCAGGGGCGCGGTGCGGCGCGGGGACCGCGCGGCCACTGTGCGGGACATTAACGTGTGCAGCGACACGGGGGTCAAGGCTGCTTTCCCCCGGCTCCAGTGCCCCCAACATGAAACGCCGTTCGTGGCTGGCTCGGTCTCTGAATCCGGCTGGGTCGCAGGGAGAGGGTGTGCGGCAGCCGACCGCCAGAGCGCCTCGCACCATTGCCGCAGCCGTGGGCCGGGTCCACGCGGGGTCGGGGCTCGGGCAGGTGGTCGCGGCGGCTCAGCGCGCTCGGCGCCCTGCCGGAGGGCTAGTGAAAGCGGCGCGGGGCCGGTGCCCTCCCCAAACGGCCGCCCGCTCCCAACAGAGGGCCCAGAAGGGGCTGCGCTGCGCCGCCGCCCGAGACCGCGACCCCCGGCGCCCGAAAACCGCCCCAGGTGAGCCGGGCCCGGGGCCTCCTGCGGGGGCCCGGGGCGCCCCTCCCGTCGCCCTCCAGCGCCCCCTCGGGGCCGGGGAGGCGGCCGCTGCCTGCAGGGGCCGGGGGCTCGGGAGGGGCGGGGGTCGCG
>NW_006796716.1:3637582-3638270 GCF_000442215.2 Lipotes vexillifer | reverse complement strand
AGGGGGCAGGGGCCGCGCACGCGAGGCCCGGCGGCCGCCGCCGCGCCCTCGGGCTCCGACTCCGGCTCCGGCTCGGGCTCGCCATGGCTGCGGCGGCGCCGTGAGGAGGAGTCCGCGTCCTCCGTGGCGGCGGCGGCGGCCGGCTCCAGGCCGGGTTTTGGCGCCGCCCGCCTGCTGCCTCCTGGCGGCTCCTGAACTCCAGCCCCCTCTCTATCAGCCTCTCACTCCGTCTCAATATGTCTCAAGATGGCGGCCAATGTGGGATCGATGTTTCAATATTGGAAGCGCTTTGATTTACAGCAGCTGCAGGTCAGGCTTCTCCTCGCTCGGCCTCTCGCCCGGGGGTGGGGGCTGCGGGCGGTCGCGGCCTCCCCCGGGGCCCCGGGCTGCCCGGCCGCCGGGGGGCCGCGGCGGAGGGGAGGAGGGGGGTGCCGGGGAAAGCGGGGCCGAGTCGGGGATAAGTCCCTCTCGCTCCCCGGCCCCCATTGATAACTCGCTTGATCAGAAATTGATCCTCTTTGTTCAATTCATCGATCAGCCCAAGATGGCGCCGGGAGCCGCCGCCGCCACCGCTGCCCCCGGTGTCGGCCCCCACCCCGGGCGCCCCCCCGGCCCTGCGCCGCCGCCGCCACCGCCGCCGCCGCCGCCGCGGGACCGGGGAGGGGGCGGCCCCGGCGGTCCGCGGGGT
>NW_006796716.1:3629241-3637202 GCF_000442215.2 Lipotes vexillifer | reverse complement strand
GGTTTGTTTACGTCCGGGCGGGTGCCCGGGGGCCACCCGCAGACCCCGCAGCCGCCCCGCTCTTTTGTGTGCCTGCAGGAGCGGCGCGGGACCGGCCCCTCCGCGGCCGGGGACCCCGGTAGGGGCGCTTGGGGAAACTTGCTGGGGGCGGCGGGCGCCGCGCACGCGGAGCCCAGGTGTCGGGTGTCCCGGGGGCGCGGGTACGGGCGCCGGAGGAGGGCTGCAACTTTCCCCGAACGCAGGCCCGGTTCTGCGCCCGGTTGCGCGGTCTGTCCGGGCCGGGGGCGCTTGCTCCCCGGCGCCTGTCCGGGCGGTCCTCTCCCCGCGCCCAGGGGCTCCCGCGGACTCCAGTAAATACCCCCCCACCCTCCCGCTTCTCTCTGACTCTCTCCTCCGAGGCCCTGTCCTCCCAGCAGGGCCCGCGGGGGTCAATGGACCGCGCGGCGGGTCCGCTTCGAAATGCCTACTCCGATCGGGTTCTCGAAACCAAAGCCCCCGGGGCCTCGCTGGACTGTGGTGTACCGGGCCGTGGTCCACGCGCCGAGCCCCGGGCGCCGAGGGGGCATCGTGCTGGGGCTCCACATCCGGCGCCCGAGCCGCAGGCGTGCCCAGGGGGCGCGTTCCTGCCTGCCAACCCCCACCCAGGGGAGCGGCGCGCCCTCGGGGTCCGCCCGGGACCTGCCAGCTCCGCGCTCGCGGCGCCGGGACGGCCCCGGGACTCTGCCAGGTGGATGTTGTGCGTAGCCGGAGCCAAGTTGAAGGTGAGCGGCGTGTGGCCAGAAACTCCGCGACCGCTGGCGGTGGGGTTGTGTGTGGGGGGGTGTCTGCGTCTTAGAGACCCTGGGCGGCCTGGCGCTCCGGGGCGGGGGTGTGTGCCCTCGGCGTCCCGGGGGGACGCCTGTTGCTCCCAACTCAAAGGTGTGCTTGAAGGTAAACTTGGCCGAACTTTCCCAACCCGAAGGACTGGTGATAGTGACCTACAGTACTTTTAGGGGGAAAGCAAATGAACTCCAGATGCGGGCTTGTATGAAGTGAAGGGGATTGGATTAAAATGTATATAAACGGAGTATGACAACTTTAATTGTGTGTGCTTGTTTTCTGCTCTTGCCTACGTAAGAGCGGTAAAGCAGACTCATAGTCGTTATGAAATTTCTTCAGATTTCTCACTTAACTAGCAAGAAGACTATGTGAAATATGTATTTCCGATAAGATTAAAACTTAAAGGAGTTCGTGTTTATTGACTAAAATAGATTACTCCAAAGTGTCTATTGTGTAAATTAGATTCCTGAATGTAATGAACACAGCTGAATGGCATTTTTGATAAATTGGTCTACCCTGTTTTAGTAAAAATAGCTCCCTTTTACCATAATTTAATTCCTGAGCTTACTGTAAAACCCGTTGTGGAGTTTTGGGAGACAAACCTTAATTTTTTTTTTTCTTGTCTTCCTAAATGTGACATTCTAGCTTAACACCAATGCGGTTTCTTCTTTAAGCATCCTGGCAAAACTGCCTGGGAGGTGGATTTGGTTTCTAGGGAGTTATTATATGAACTCTTTGACCCCGTTCCCCCCCCCCCCCCACCTTGGTGATTAGCTAGCTCTTCAGGGTAGCATGGTTAACTGTGTAACTTTACTGAAAACTTTCCCTGTCAGTTCATGTGAATGCACTTTCAGATGTTCATCTTGAATCTTCAAAATTCTTTGTCTGAGCATCGTTTTTTTTTTTTACTAAGCAGCCATTGGCTTTTGGTGATAGATAAGGATTTGGCCTTCGATGATTTCCTATTGCCGCTTCATCTCCTGTTTGAAAACCTTCAGTTGCCTGTGGAATGCCCAAGTTCCAGGAGAAGGCTAAACTAGTTATTTCTCTGGGCCCTGAAGAGGCCTTTTGAATTGATACCTAGTTTAGCGTCACCTCTATTCTCAGAGAGTAAGTGAGCCAGTGGGACTGCAGTTTGAGAAGAGAGAATTCATTAGTTTCAGACTCTTCTCATCTTTCCAGAGCCCCTTACACCGAGATCGGGTTGCCTGCAGAGCCCAGCGAGGGTTGTGGTAAAGAGGCTGGGTCTCGGAGGGTCCAGGTGAGTTGAGGCAGTTGTGCCCCTGGCAACAATGCGGCGAGCCGGGGCTGAGCTCTGGGCCCTCTGCTCGGTCTGACTTGAAGCTGCCTTGGGCTGTGCAGTGAGTGCCCAGGAAGAGAGTTTCTGAAGACTGAGCTCTATTTTGTTTCCTTTTTAGTCCCAAAGTCTTGTTGGTATGGGAATTTCAGTGATCTGGCCTTGTTAAGACTAGTTGGACAAGTTTTTATCCTATCCCAGACTTGTAAAAACCAGGATTTTTTTTTTTTAATAAGAAAACCACTATTGTATAAATTTGCCTTTTAAATACACGTTTGGAAAGAGGACACTTTCTAAAATGAGCTCATGTAACTCTGTATGTTAGGGTAGCTTTTTGCCAGTGCCTGGCTAGGGTGTTCATTATTCCTACTGGTGACTAGTCTTTCCCTTTAAGGAACCTCTGCAAAAGTAACCTTTAAATATTTTCCTCTTTTTCAAAATAAGAAAACAATTTCATTTTTGCTGCAAGTCCATTTTCTGGTTGCTTTTATTTTGTTTTCTCCTGTTAAGGAAGTGTGTATGTTACTAGCCCTCCAGAACTCTTCCCTCTAGGAAGTATATTATTTGGATTAAAATATGTATCTCATCTAGGACCCTTTATAAAATAATGAGTAAACAAATGGAGGGGTTCCACACAACTGCTGTTTTTGTTTTCTTGGTTCTCAATATCATTGTCTTTGAGATTGAGTGTGGGAAGGGGGTCATTATCAGTTGATTAAAGTTTTTTTTTTCTTCTATACAAAACTATGTGTAGGGTTTTTTTTTTGGTTTTTGTTTTGCCTTTTTTTTTTTAAAGGTGTAAGTCAGTGAAGGGGTTGAGTTCCGCAGCACCTCCTGGGCAGTTGGGTCCGTAGAGGCCCTCTTCTCCTGCTTCCCCAATTTCACCCATCTCCTGCCACTAGTTAGTGACATGAAACGGACAGATTGCTAGTCCCCTCAGGAATGACTCTCTCCTAATCCACTGAGCTAACCTTAAAATTACAGATACTGTCTGGTGAGCTGATGGAGCCCAAGACCTTTAGTGGCTGTTAAGGAAGTTCTCTGCCCTGTTGTATGCAATTCAGACGAACCCACTAGGGTTCATGTGGGACCGGCGGTGGGGGGGGGTTGGTGTGGAGGGGGGGGTGTCCCTGTGCAGAAGCACCAGGCTGTGCTTTGAGACCCTCCACTCTGAGTCTACCTGGAGCAGTCAGCAGTCTAAACTGCTCCTGAGGCTGTGCTCACATTCTGTGTCTTAGGAGAGAAAACGGGGCTCCACGTAGAAAATCCATGTGCCTTTCAGCTCATTTATAAAAGCACAAGGAACATCCTCAGTGAAAGGAAGGAAGGACAAATTTGTTAGAGGAAAAGTTGTACATTTTTAAAAAGAGAAATTCATCGTGTGAAAAATCCTGCAGAGCTAAGCCAGATTCCTACCTGTGCTTCCGTTTTTTTCAGGTCACACGTTTGGCCTCGTGTAAGTGTCACATATTTAAAAGACAGGTATATCTGATGGACTGTAACATAAATGCTGACTAAAAGTTACTATAAACATTAAATATACAGGATCATATATTTTTAGAAATTATTTTAAAACCTATTTAAAGTTAATGTATTATACATACATTATATATATATAGTAGCTTTCCCTATGAAAGTTCTGATTTTTACAAGTAATTGTCAAAGATAGAAATTTGTGTATTTCATCCTATTGTTTTGTCTGAAGCTCTGCATTATGGCTGCAGAGAGATAGTTTTGGTTTCAGCTGAAATTCCCCTGCCTCTGATTGTCTAAACCAGACCCTTAATCTTATTTTAACATACTTAAAATGTTCAGAAAACCCGGAAGAATTGTTTTGTATAAGTAGCAAGTGAATGTGGTTTAAACACTCAAGCAGTTCTGGTATCTAATTGGAAACAGGTGGAATTCTTGGAATCCTGTGTTTGAATCTTATTATAGCAAAGCACAGAGACACTCCTTACTTATGGCCATTCATTTTGTTGAAGCTGTTTAAAACGGGGCTCTGTGACCTCTCCCTGTGCCCCACTGCTGTTTACCTGGATGTTCAGCTGTGCTGGGCGTTTTAGGGATGGGATACCTGTGTGTGCTTGGACACCCAAGGGAACTGTGCATGTGTGGATCACGGAGTGAAAGGGGAACTTTAATGGCATAATTAGACGAGCGATTTAATATTTGTATTATATAATATGGCAGAGAAATTTGTGATTTCTGATTTAATAAACATTTGTTGACATGAGCATTTGGGTACCTTTTCTTATACCCTGATAAACATTTCAAATTCAGAAAGAAATTACTTTCCCTAAGTACATTTAGAGATGTAACCTTAAATAGCAACCAAACCAAACCAAACAAAAAACCAGGTTAGGAGGATATTTCAATAAAATGTTCATGGTGGGGCCCTCTGAATTATCTCAGTCATTTTTCCTATTCTACTTTTCAAAGCCAGCTAATAGCCTTGGTTTTGCTTTATGTTTAAGAACCAAGTTTCGGTTGGTGTTTAGGTGCTGATTTGTGTTGAGCTGTCGGTTCTCACAGTCTTGGATTTGCTGAGCTGTGATCAGTCCTGCTTTTCAGCTCTCCTCTGAGAACGCTGGTAGAGAAGGGTCTTTGGCTGGGCAGGAGGTGTTCCTGCAGGGACTTACCTGGGATTGACGGGGTACCTGTGGCATAGCCTTCATTTGTACCATGGATTAAAGCTGCTTTGAAGCACCTGGGCTAAGCACCTGGGATAATGCACCTGTGACTTAAAAAGTCTGTGTGCTACCCTGTTCACATAATGTGACATAGTTAAAAAACACAATGAAGGCGAACAGCTCTTCCTGAAAGACGTCTGATTTGTTGCAAACCCCATCAAGAACCTTTCCTTTGAAAAGTAAACAACTCTCTAATAAAAATAATTCTAATTCTTGCTGTAATTAAATTCTGATACGATGATGTTAGTGTGCAAAATAAATGTTGTCAGTTTCTTCATTTGAATCTGAAGGCCTTTTCTTATGCAGGAGGCCCGGGGCAGGCAGCAGAATTTTTGTGTTTATTAGAGCCCTGGGCCTGGGGCAGCCTGGGAAGTTCTTCAAATGTATGATTGGTAGGATCCCTACGCAGAGGTTTCCCCCCACCCCATCCTCAGGAACACCATGGGACAGGTGACCGGAAAGGACCAGGGTTGGGAGTGTTCAATCCTTCCAAGAATTTATCCAACACTGCAGAGCCACTGGAAGAATAGGTAGGAGGTGCACATGAAACTGACTAGATCCTGCTTCCTTCTTTGAGGCACTTGTGAAGTTGGGAGCACCAACTATGTGATCCACACCTTTTATAAAACACAAGAGGCCACAGCAGGGCCTACCCAGTCTCGCTTGTGGCCGACTCACTCAGCTGACAGTTGAAATCCTGGATGCTTTTGACTGTGATTTATGAAGTTAATGTCGGAAGAAATTACCAGAGCTCTCTCTGAAGCTTGTGCTTTCTTAGCATTACCCTGAGTATACCAGCATGGGGCCGTTTTCTTAGACATCTTTCTCTTTGACTGTGTTTATCAAATAAGTTAAAGCAGTTAACATTTCTTTAAAAAGTTATGCATAGTTGTGCAGTGTCTTGAGTTTGGTTAAGGGAAAAACAAATTGACAAATTAGCTCTTTCTTAAGTGAACATTGCGAAATTGTGAGAAATAGAATGCCATTCTTACTGTCATTAAAATTTTATTTGGGTGTTGACAGCTTTTTGCTAAATGTAAGGCGTTCAGATCCTGTCCACCCAGCTGTAAAAAACAAAAATCCCAACCAGCTCAAAAGCTTCTTTCCAATTTTCCCATTTCCCCCAAAAAGCAAGAGATGGTCTTTCTTAATCACTGGGTCTTTTCCCCTAATAAATTGTTAACATTTTATTTTCTAACAGTTTTATGCTTTTGAGGCCCAAAAGAATATGAACTCATTTTAGGCATCTTGGTTCAGTTGTTATTTTGGACCTGCAAGGGTCTTTGGTTTATTGCCACCTTCCCTTGGATTTTTAGAGGAGAAATTGCTGTTAAGATCAAAAGAATTTGATTTAAAGCTAGTAAGTGACACCAAAGGTAAATCCTTGTCTTAAAGAGCTGGAAGATGCAAATAGAAGCAAGGCCTGTGAGCTGCTGGCAAAGGAAGGGCCGCTTCGGAGCCGCCCTCAGCCTGGGTGCTGCCAAGCCCCGAGTGCCTGCTGTCACCCTGCTTGCCACTTCTTGTCCCTCTCTGAGTTCCCGCGCTGCCAAGCCTGTCCCCTCCTTCGTGTGACAACTGTTGCTGTTGTTGTTGTTTTTTTAAAGTATTTGTGGAGCTCCATTATTTTGAGATTCTTGGAAGAAAGATACTATGTAAATGAAAATTAAAAATAAAATTCTTGCTGGAGGGAATTGTACATTCAATTTTTTGATTAGGTTTGGAAAAGATTTTTTTTTCTCCTTACCCTGAAAATAAGAACATTCTGTTGCTCCTGTCACCATTTTTGCTTCATTCTGAAAGGTGTGGCAGATAATGGTGAAACGCATCCTTTATTTTCTGCTTTTCACCATGATAGTTGCCCTAGAACTTGAACCCATGCAGTTCTGTGTACAGTGAATTCTTTGTTTCACGTTGTTCTGCTCTGCCCAGCTGCCCATAGGACACAAACCCTTTAAAGGGGAAAAGATTTTGGGTCATCACCACGCAGAAGTTACAGCTAAAATACGTAGACCTGCAGATAAAATTCCACCTTCCCTCACCGTTCACACAGGAGGAGGTGTTGTGAGTTGTACGTTTTTGAAACAGAAAGCTGTGAGAACCAGAGCATTCATGTAAACCAGTGTAGAAACCTCAGTTTACTGGAATTGCTTCATTTCACTTGTACCTCAGCTCGTTTACATAACACAGTGTGCTGTCACACCGTTCAACCAAGTAGGAGACAGGTCACGTTCGGAGTCATGCTTCGGCTCCACAGGCATGTGTGGGACCCAGGAGCCAGACGGGAAGCCCAGGCTGCTGCCAAAGCGCCCTGTCCAGGTGACCTGGTCTGCCAGGGACCTCAGGGGCAAGCGCAGAGGACCAGTGAGGTGGCCAGGGCCTGGCAAGCACTTACCTTGGAGAGCAGCATTGACGCAGGCAGGAGGTTGTCACCTGGAGCCGACCATCCCTGGGGGTTGGGGGAGGGGGAGGGACACATGCTCTTCCCCCCATGGTTCCTCAACCCTGGCACCCCAATTTGTCAGCATTGATACGGGATTGGAAGAGGAAGGATATTGCCAGTTATGGTTGAATGTCATCGTCAGGAGGAGTAAGAAGTGGTTTGTGGTGATTGTTTTACGTTGCTCTGTGTTGGTATGTAATTATGCTGTCATTTTAAGACACACTGATACTTTAATAAATCTTGTGTGTGCGTGTGCGCGCGCAGTTAGTTTTGAAGGCTGCTTGTATGTGAGAGCCAAATCTTCCTAACTACAAGAGCTGAGAGTGTAGCCTTTACTTGTTTGAAAATTGTCTGTCTGAAACAGGTCGCGATCCATTATGTCTGTGGCTGCCAGATGAATCTTTCCAAATCATTGATTTCATCATGTCAGTCCTCTCCTTAAAGACCCACAGTGGCTCACGTTGGCACAGAATGGCGGCCACATTCCTTAGGAGGCAGAGTTCCTGACGGCTGTCTCCACCCCGCCTAACCCTTTTCCCCTGCTTAGGAAGATCCCAGATCCCCGCTCCGCTGGGGAAACTCCTCCCTCTGCACATCTGAGTCTGCAGCCTAGTTTATGCACTTCCTCATTTTCACCAACGCCAAGGGAGCCCCTGTGTGCCAGGCACTGTGATGCAGGGTGAGAGAGCCGCGGCTCCCCGCTGGAAGAGCG
>NW_006796716.1:3606710-3629126 GCF_000442215.2 Lipotes vexillifer | reverse complement strand
GAGGGCAGCCTGCTGTGGGCAGAGGTGCGCCGGGTGGCTGGGAGGCAGCCGTCACGCAGCATGGGCGTGGATCGGTGGAGGGCTGCAGAGGATGGGCGTCCAGAGCCGGGTGGGGTGGGCAGGGAAAGCGCCCCGAGGCCGGTGAAGCTTGAGCCGAGTTCTGTGCACCTGGGGAAGCATGGGAGAGGGTGTTCCAGCAGAACAGTTGGGGGGTGGCCGGTGGTCACTGAGCTCTGGCTGTCTCCTTTGCTGTTTCTGATGGCCCCCACATAGCACCCACTTAGCTTCCCAGGCACGCACCTGCTGTTCACTCTGCCCTCTGCTGTGGCACCCACCACGATTCTTGGCACCCAGCGAGTCCTGCTGCACGAGAACTGAGGGAGCAGTCCTGTGTATTTCTGATTTGGGACTCACTCAGCTAGTTAGTTTAAGAAAGCAAACGGAATTCTTCTTAAGATCGTGAAAGGTAGGCAGGGTATATTAAAATGGCTGTGTTTTGAAAGCTACTGATAGATACACACTGATAGAACATGTATTTCTTTTTTTATTCCCGTTTATTAAACTCCTTCTTTGCAAAGTGACATATATGTTGGTTAAAATACACATAATTGTATTTGTGGCACATAACACAAAAAATTCACGTTTTTAAAAATAGAATCGGGCAGAACAATTCTTTGACAGAGATTTATTCTCTGACTCTGCTCACAGCCTGAATGGGAGGAAACTTCCCCATATGAATGGGGAAAGTTGGTATTGCAACGGTCAGGACTCCACCAATGCAAGAGAAAGCGAGTGGCAAGAAACACGAAGGCTTGGGGGTCAGCGCTGGAGAAACGTCTCAGGCGTGCTCGGCCCCCAGAAGCTGTCCCGTGGGCCTGGGCAAAGGCTCCCGAGCAGCTCGTTTCACAGCAGTGGCCTTCATAGCCTGCATGCTTTCTCTGCTGCTTCATTTACAAAGAAAGTACCTAGGGTATTTTTGTAGGGGTGACGTCAGTGTCTGGCTGCGTCAGCATTTGCATGGATTTGGGGAAGTGAGGGCTGCCAGGACCTCACCAAGGGGGTGCGCAGAGAGGAGCCACCGTCCCTCGGGTTCAGCCTGGGTGGCTGATGAGGGGGGCAGGGCCTGATGTCCAGAGGGACGGGGAGGAGGCAGTGGAAGAAGACACGCTCCTTTGTTGGGCTTTGTGGGTTTTGGGGGGGACTGGCGGGAATTCAGGGGCTGAGCCCTGGGAAAAAGGAGGGGTGAGGTGCATGGAGAGGTTTTGATGTTGAAGTCTCCAAGATGGGTTGAAGCCTGTGGAGGATTTGTTTGCGTTTTGGTTGGTGCTTGAGAGTTTGGCATCATTTGCGGTGGGGAGGGCTGAAGAATTCATCTGGTCCCCTGCCTCCCACATTGTGTCTTAACTTCCCCATTTCTGGAGCTGGGATTGCAGTGTTGCTTCAGGAAAAGGCAGAGAAGAGAAGGAAAGCATTGGATTCCTCATATTGTAGTTGGTTTTATGTCCACTAGTGACAAGACAGATGCTTTAAAAAATTTTTTTATGCCGTGTGTGTGTATATATATATATATATATGGTATCAGCTCTCATTTCCTGCGTATTGACCCTGGGCAGGATCTGGTTTAGGCTGTTGATTTCTTTCCTGTCGTCCACACCACAGTCCCGTGGAGGAGCTATGATCCGGCTGGAAGGTGAGAAGCTGCGAGGAGGAGGTGGATGCCTGGGGCTGCCTCTGTCCCGTCCACACTTTCCCTGCCACCCCTGCTGTCCCTGAGAGGAGCTCTCCCTTGAAGCGGGGTCGTCGTGATGAGGCGACAGGGGGAGCAGAAGGGGTCCCCTGTCCACAAGCTGCCCGGGATGAGCTTGGGGGTGGGTGAGTCACTTAATGTGAACAGCTGGGGATTGAGTAGAGTTTCTGAGGTGCACATGAAGGTACTTGGGTGACCGGTGGACAGACACCTTCCGGTCAAGGCCTCACTGGATCCGAGACATTTTCTAGAGCCTCCCCTGCCCTGAGACTTCAGAGTCAGCTCCCAGCAATAGAGCTCCAAAGAGAATTATCTGAGAGAGAGTCCTTCCCCAAGCAGTGAGTACTCCCGTTAGCAAACTTTATCTTGATAGTAGGGGTACAGTTCCAGCATTGGGCTGAACATATAACCCTCCTTGTGTCACCTGCTGTCCTCAACGCCCCATCTGTGCACAGAGAAAATTTGTGGGAAGGGTTTTGGGGAAATGGAAGGCAGGAGAGAGGCCTGATGGCGGGGCCTGGGCGGGAGGGAGGGAGGGAGGGAGGGAGCTGGCTCAGGGGAGGCCAGGCACTGTCCAGCGGGCAGTTCTGCCGTGAGCACCGGGCTGTGGAGCGTGGGTCTCTAACCAGGACTGTTCTCTGACACACCCGGCCTGATGCTGGTGCTGGGGAGCAATTTGCTGTGAGATGCTAATATTTGGCCAAGACGAAACCACCCCCCTCAGCCCCTGGGAATCTAGTTGCTTTAGCCACTGTAGTGATACTGGATTCAGATCCACTCATATCACCGGAAAAGCATCATCCACACAGGGTTTTGTTCCCAGTTGCATGTGAAGGCGGTGCTGGGGTGTGTTCAGTAAGAGGCCGGCTCTGTAAGGGGTCTTCAGGTGGACATCCATCCCTTGATAAGAAGCCTGATCAGCTGACACGCCTTGTTTTCCTCAAGGAGTCATCATGGAAAAGCTGAGTGTTTAGGCTACTCTGAATTCAGATGATTATTTTGCTTGCCTGATTTTTTGGAGATGATGCGGCTTGTTTTGTAATGAAGCTGTACATTTAGTAAGAAAATATGCGCAAAGGTGCACTGGTCTCAGAAATAATGCAGCATGTTTGAGTGAGGGGGTTTACAGTTTTGTTTGTTTTTTTGAATGACTCATTCTTAATCATAGACTGTTGGGGCCTCTCATTCATTCAGTTATTGCGCGGGTCTCCGTGGTGCCCGGTGTCCGCACTGGATCCTGTTCAAGCCCCTGGGATACCGAGAGGACTGAGCCCGCGGCCCCGCTGGTCAGAACTGCAGGACACACAGGGCATCCGCAGGCGTCAGGTTCGGGGCTGGGCGTGTCTGATGTGTGCGGAGGGCAGGACAGGGGCCTGGAAAGATGGGCCTGGGCCATCGTGCTCCACTGACCTCCCCTGTGAGCCAGGCACTGTTCCAGCACAGCCTTCTAGTGACCAGAGCAGCAGGACGTCCCTGCCCTCAGGGAACTTACGATCTAGCAGGGGAGACAGAAAGTAAACACAGCAGGAATAAGCACATTACAGAGTGCAAGTACGTGCCCAGGGCCTGGGCCCGGACAGCCTCTGCAAAGCCCTGCTGAGTCAGTTCTGTGTTCTGAGGGCCCTGAGAGATGCTGCTTTTAAATGCAAGAGGGCCAATTCAGCACTCGGATTTGTGTTTAGGAGGATTCTTCCAGAAGCTCCTTAGGACAGGCTGATCAGAGTGTGAGGGAGAGGGGTGGTGAGGGACGGAGCTGGGAGAAAAGATGCCAGGCTGAGTGCTGGTGGCCGAGGGAGGAGGAGGTGCCCGGGTCCTGGCGTGTCCAGGGAGGCTGCTGGGGTCGTGGTGGCCGTGGCAGAGATGGGCCGAGTGGGTGGCATTTGGACAGGCCGTCTGGGGGAGAGGCGTCAGCCGAGGAGACTGGGGCTGGGGGAGGGGCTGGGAGCAGTGCCTGGAGGAAGGAGTGGTCTGCAGGTTCCTGTAGATGCTGAGCGGCCGGCAGGCCTGTGTCACCTGGTGCCTGGTGCTGGCCCTTCCAGAGGTGGCCCGTGCACACGGCCGCTGGGCTGGGCCCCAGAGGTTGATTAAAAGCAGGTGGGGTGCCGTCCCCCCTGCTGTGTTGGGTGTGACCCAGACATGCATGGAGTCAGCCCGTCGTTTCTTTTATTCATCCTTACTTGCTTTTTGTCGGTAATGCTTTGTAATTCCCTAGTTTCCTGGTGTAATTTTAATGGAATTAAACTTGAACACTTCAATTTGTAATTAATTACGTTCGGCTTCAATTACAATGACTAATTATAACGTGATACCTACCTGGTGGCAAGTCAGGTACGTCCTGCTGGCCGGTTCCTGTCTGCCAGCTATTAGGATGGCCATTCTCTGTCACCAGGGGTGCGGCTGCCTTTGGGGCTGCCTGGTGCCTCTGTCCCACCCCACCAGGGGCAGCTCCAGGACCTGTGAGGTGTGCAGCATGGGGGAGGTGCAGGGATGTGGGTGGTGGGTGGGGAGGCCTGTTTTAGGACGCAAAGGCTCAAACTTGTTTTCAGGTCAAAGAGCTAGGAAAGCAAGTCTGGGGGAGGCCGGACTGGAGGAGCAGGGCACTACTGCGGGATTCCTCTGCCCGCTCTGGGACAGTGGAGGGAGGCCGCACTTAAGTCAATGTGAACACGGCCTGAAGGATGGGCAGAATGGTTTAGGGAGAAAGGAAAAGGTGCAAGAACCACCTTGGGGTGAAAGAAGGGGGTGGGGTGCAAGCCAGGTTTAAAAATGTCACTGTGGGAACTATTCCCAGGTGGCCAATGTGCAGGGCTCTGGGACCAGTAAAGTGCCTCAGACCCCACGATGGAGCTTTGTGTTTGTGGGCTTCCTCTTTGCATGTGGTGGTCGTTTTATTTTGTGTTAGGAGGAGGGGGTCTTGCTGAGAAATCTGTACCCCGATTGACCGTTGCCCCTGAATCTGGGCACTCCCATCTCCCGCTGATGGGGATTGGCAGCCCTTCCCAGAGCTGGGCTGGGGGGTGCATGTTCGCTCCAGGGTGCCATGGTGGGCCTCCCGCCCCTACCCGCACAGCCTCAGTCTCCAGACACTCCTGCCATCCTGCTGTCCTCCAGGGAAGCTTCTTGGAATGGACTTTGAGCAGTGGTGCCCACGGGTGGCATCCAGTGTCCGGTGGCCTGTTAATTTGAGAGGCTCAGGGCATTTTTTTCAAAAGCTGATTCTTACATCTGAGACTAGGGAGGTTTTCCTGATGCTCATCTGTGAGTTTTCCAGCATTTCCCGTTGCTGGACCAAGGGGCAGGCCAAGGGGCTGTGTCAGAAGCGCAAGCTGAGGCGGAGTTTTGAGTTAGGCCATGAGGGCCCCTAAGTGTCCTACGGATTTCTGTTCTTTAAGGGAGACTTAGTTTTACACTTCGGAGAGGGAGCGTGATGGCGCAGCATGTGCTTGGAAGACTTTTCTCTGTTGAACATGCTGCTTGCAGTCCTGGTGCACAGGACAGCTCCCTGGACGTGATGCCTGATACCTCTGCTCTGTTACTTTTTAAGTTAAAATTCATATAAAACTCACCATTTTAACCTTTTTAAAGTATACAATTCATTATTTTTCGGTATATTCACAATGTGGTGCAACCATCACCACAGTCTAATTCCAGAACGTTTCCAACACCCCATCGAGAACCCCATACCTGTCAGCAGTCACTCCCCACCTGCCCCACGTCCCCCAGGCTCTATGTAACCTTTAATCTACTTCCTGTCTCTGTGGGTTTGTCTATTCTGGATATTTCAAGTATAAACGGAATCATACAATGTGTATGTGGCCTTTCGTGTCTGGCTTCTTTCACTCACTGTGATGTTCTGCCAGTTCATCCATGTTGTAGCAGGTATCCCCACTTCATTCCTTTTCGTGGCTGAATAATATCCCATGGTGTGGATATACAACTTCTTGTTTATTCTTTCATAAATTGATGGGCATTTGGATTGTTTCCACGTTGGGGCTAGAATGAAGGCTGCTGTGAACATCTCTGTGTAAGTGTTTATGTGACCATAGGTTTTCAGTTTTCTTAGGTGTATACTTAAGAGTGGAATTGCTGGGTGGCAGGTGGTGACTCTGTTTACCTTTTGGAGTTTGTTACTTTGTGGCTTCTTCTGTGTAACTCCTGTTTTCTCTGGGGATGCTCATTTTAAGGCCCAGACTGTTGTTCCATCTTAACTCTGTTCTGTTCTGCTCTGGTCTTCCTCTTGACTCTTTCTCGGGTGCCTTACTGATGGGGATCCCGCCCCCCCCGCCCCGCTTTGGGACCACTGTTACGTGCAGATGGGTTGTGGAGAGGCTGGGAGCAGTTTGAATGAGAGCACACACTGTTGGCCGCCCCCCTCCCCCATCTCTCCCTTTCCCACCTTCCCTTCTTACTCACCAGCAAGGGGCCTCTCCCGTGGCCAAGTGTGATGGGCATTTCACTTCATTTTGGCCAGAGAGATGGGGACTGTCAGGCAGATTTGCTTATGGTGCTGCTTCTTTGATAAAAGGCGACGAGCCAGGACAAACTGCCATTTTCTGCCTGTGAACACGCCTGCCGGAGAAGGGGCTGCCCAGGCCTGCTGCCATCATCTTAGCACCGAAGGGGGAGCCCAGGATGACGGGCAACCACAGAGGACGTGGAGCAGGGGGGTGGCAGGAGCCTGGGCCCTGGCTCCCGCAGCCGCCCTCCCCCGGCTCTCTGTGATGCCAAACGAGCATTACAGCTGAAGTCCAGACCACAGGAAGCTTCTCCTGACTGCTTTGTCTGGGTGCGGGCGAGCAAGTCATGTTTTCTGAGATGCGCTGGTCCTGGCTGAAGGCAGAGCTGAGGGTGTGAGAAGAAGGTGCGCGCTTGAAGCTGTTTTCTGATAGCAGAGCAGAATCCCATTTACCAAGCCAGATGTCCTTCGGTACTTTAGATCCAGCCGATAAAGCACTGAGCATATAGAGTGGTTAATATAAGTTAAGCACAATTAGGAGCTGGTGTAAATTGTGAATGGAATTGACAGGTTCCGTAAGTTACAGCAAAAGGCCAAATCTTCAAGTAGAAGATGTATGTGTATCTCTGTGGTCTGTCAGCCCGGACAGGAATATCATCTTACCTCCTTGGGATAGAAATGAGGGGCCGCTGTCAACCCAGTTCACTATAATTCTGAAAGTGTAGGGACATCTTGCCAGTTGTTTTATGTCAAAGATTGAAATCCTTAAGTAAAGTTATAAGAACTTTAACGCTCTCTCTCTCTTTTTTTTTTTTTTTTTTTTGCGGTACGCGGGCCTCTCACTGTTGTGGCCTCTCCCGTTGCGGAGCACAGGCTCCGGACGCGCAGGCTCAGCGGCCATGGCTCACGGGCCCAGCCGCTCCGCGGCATGTGGGATCTTCCCGGACCGGGGCACGAACCCGCGTCCCCTGCATCGGCAGGCGGACTCTCAACCACTGCGCCACCAGGGAAGCCCTAACGCTCTCATTTCTATACTATGGGCAGGAAAGATCAAATCCCTATTTTCTGCCTGCCTTCAGGGCATGTGTGTGTGTGTGTGTGTGTGTGTGTGTGTGTGTGTGTGCACGCGCGCATGCGCGCATGTGTCTTGTGTGTGCATGTGTACACACACGTGTCTCCCCCCCACACAAGTTGCAGTAATCACTTCTCAGTTCACAGCACATCATGATTCATCTTACTAAAATTTTTTCTCCTTTCTGCTCTATCCCCATTTCTAGTCTCCGCCTCTCCTCATTCTAACGTGTTTAATATGCCTCTGTATGGATGTATTCTTGTAAAGTATGTGGCCTGTTTTGTATGTATAAGTAGTTATAATTCATAAGCGTGGCATCGTGCTATAAATCTTTCTCTCCTTCCCTTTCACTTCTCACTGTTTTTGAGATCTGTCCATGTTACCCCCCATAAATTTCATCATTCGTGAGAGCTGCATCGGATTCCACCTTAAGAATCCACTTGTCTTAGTCAGCTCAGGCTGCTATAACAAAATACCACACACAGGAGTGGGGGTGGGTTAAATAGCAGACATTAATTGCTCACAGTTCTGGAGGCTGGGAAGCCCAAGGTCAAGGTGCCTGCAGATTCAGTTCCTGGGGACAGCCCTCTCCCTAGCTTGCAGACAGCCATCTTGCTCTGTCCTCAACATAATGAAGGGTCTTGAGAGAGACTGAGTTTTTTCATAAGGACTCTAATCCCATCATGGGGACTCCACCCTCATGACCTCATCTAAACCTCCCAAAGGCCCCACCTCCAGACTCCCATCACATCGAGGGCTGGGGCTTCAACATATGAATTTGGGGGACACACCATTCAGTCCCTAGCACCACTCTAGCTCACATGTCCACTTCCCTGGGGATGGCCCCCTTTGATGGCCTCGGGCATCCTTACACGTGTCTCCTAACAGATGCCCAGGAGTAGGATTGCTGAGTCCCAGTGTGAAAAGTGTTCTTAATTTCACTGAGCACTGCCAGATTGCTCCCCAGAGCGCTGCACCATGCTTCTCTCCCACAGTCTCATAAGCGCTTCCTAGAGACTTTTGCCATCCTGATGGTTTTAAAGTGGCACTTCAGCGTTGTGATTTTTCTCTGATCACCGGTAAGTTTTCTACTCTTATAAACCTCATTTTATACTTGTTTAGGTTTTCAGATTTACTTTTTTGTAAATTGTCTAATCATATATTTTATCCCTTTTTTCTTTTTTAAAATGGTTTACCGTCTTTTTGTTGATTTGCAAGAGTTTCTTGTATGTTTGCATGCTAACCCTGTGTTGGTTTTCATGTTTGTAAGTATCTTCTCCCAGTCTTTCACTCGTTTTGTTGATTGTCTGTAGTGTCCTTCAATAAACAGAAAAACCTAATTTTGATGAAGTCAAATCTATCAGTTTTTCATTTCAGTCTTGTTTGAGAACATCTTTCCCCACTCAAGATCGCAAAGATACTCATACTTGGACGGCCATAGAGATTCGTTTAGATTTTTAGGTTGGAGATGGTTTTTTGTGTAGCGTGTGAGATAGTCAGTTTTTCCAGCACCGCCTGCCAAGTGGTCCAGTCTCCTACCCAGTGATTTGGGAAGTTACCTCCACTGTATGCCAAGTCCCCATACGTTGGGTATGTTTCTGGGTTGTTCTTTTGTTCCAAAACCCTATGTGTTTCTTCTTGCACTGGTGCCACACCGTTTTAATTTCGTGGCTTTATACATGTTTTACTTTCTGATCAGGTGAATTTGATCTTTGCTTTTCTCTTTCAAAATATCTCGGCTCCTCAAGGTCTGTTATTCTTTTGTGCCCATTTCTATCAAGTTCCCCTTAAGTTCTGCTGGAGTTATGTTGGATTTGGATCAAATATACAGATTAATCTGGGAGAGAATTAGGAACTTTGAAGTTGTCCCGTGACCGAGAATATTTCTCCATCTGCTTAGGTCTTTCTCCAGAAAGGTTTTGTGCCTTTGTCATTAAGTTAATTCCTAGTTCTGTACAGTTTCTGTAGTATTGCGAACAGTGACTTCTTTATTTTAAATTTTTTTTCTGATTGGTTATTGTGGTGTGGAGGAAAACAGCTGTTTTTGTTCACTGATTTTGAAACTGGCCAGCTTGCTGAATCTCTCATTGGTTTTACTAGTTCACTTGAATCTGTTGCATTTCTCTGGGGAGGATATCATATGCAAAAAAATGACACTTTTGTTTGTCCCATTCCTTCAACTCCTTACACCAGAGTGACTTGTATTGTCAGCTGGAACCCGAAGGACTCTGTTGCAGAGTGGTGATGGGGCTCTGCCTCTTCTTTCCTAGTCTGGGAATGTGCGTAATAGAGATTTTTGATAGCAGCTTTAATCGGGTTAAGGAACTACAGGACTCCATTGTCTCCACTTTTCTGAGAGCTTTCATCATAAATAGGTGTTGACCTTTTCCTTTAAATCTATTCATGTCTGGGTGATTTTTATCCCTCAGTCCACGAATGTGGTAAATTACAGTGATTGATGCTCTGATGTTGAAGCACCCATTGCGTTCTTTGATCAACCCTTCTTTGTCTTGTATTTTAAAATACCGTTGGATTAGATGTATAGTTGTCACATCTGTGTTATTAAATAAAATTGGCCTACAATTTTCTTATTCTTACCTGGTTGAAATTGAGGTTATGCTGGTCTCATAAAATGGGTTAAAATGGTTTGAGAACCATTTGTATAAGATGACGATTATCTGTATCTGAGATTTGATAGGGCTCACCTGTAAAACTGTGGGGCCTGAGCCTGAGAGTGTGCTGGGAGACATTTATCATTTAATTTTCTTTGTTATTAGTCTGAGTTTTCCGTGCATGGACTGATTTTGGCGTTTTATAATTTTCTAGCTGTGTATCCATTTCATCTAGGCTTTACGTTTTATTCTTGCGTGATTGTTCACAATATTTCCGTTATTTTTGTAAATCTGTTTTTCGGCTCTTGCTACTTCAGTTTTCTTCCTGCATCTGTATTTCTGAATTTGTCTAAAACTTGTTTATCTTCAGGCTCATGTAGAGTTTTGTTCATCTTACTGATCCTTAAAGGAAACCCAGCTTTTGCTCTATTTTAACCTCTTTGTCTCTATGTTTTGTTTACGTGGCTGACTTCTCACCTTTATTTCACTCTTGTCTCTTTGAGGTCACTCTCTTTTCCTAACTTTTTTTTTTTTTTCAAGGCTCAGCCTTTTAATTTGACTTCTTTCTCATTTTCTGATAAACATATTCAAAGCTGTAACATTTCTTCGAAGAATTACTTTAGCGGTGGTCTGCAAATTTTGACCTGTAGTGCTTTCATTCGTATTCACTTTGTAATTTTGTATTTATTTTGTAATTTCCATTATAATTTCCTTTTTAACCGAAAGGTTATTTAATAGCGTACGTCTTTTAGAGTTTTGACATTTTTCTTTAATAACTTTTCTTACGCTGTTGATGTCTGTTTTTATTGCATATGGTCAGAGAATATAGTTAATGTGACACTGACTCCCTTGGAACACGTAAGAGAACTTTTGGTGCATTTACACAGAGTGTGTTTTTGTGAATGTTCCACATGTGCTCAAAAATAATGTGTCTTTTGTTTGGGGATACATTTTTCCCTATATTATTTTGAGCTTTTTCATGTTACTTAATTCTTCCGTATCTTAGTTTTTTTCTTATACTTTTGACAGCTGTCATGTTATATTATGTTAAGGCTATATTGTTAGGTGCACATATGATTATTGTCTTTATATCTTCCTGATTAATTGTTCCCTTTTCTGGTGTATATGTAGACTCTTCATCCTTTATGATGTTTTTCACCTTAAATTCTGTTCGTTTTGATGTTAAAATTATTCTCCTTTTTGTTTGTTTTTTCCTTTGTTTTTAGTTTCTCTTTGCCCGATAAAGCTCCTTCTCTTTCATTGTTTCCAACCTTTCCATATCCTTTTGCTTTAAGGAAGTCCATTATAGATATATGATGCAGGATCTTGTTTTTTAAACCCAGGATGAGAGTCTGATTAGTGAATTTAACTCATGTACATTTATGAAAATTGTGATTATATTAGGACTAATGCAATTTTATGTTTTCTTTTTTACCATTCCTTTTTTGGGAAGGGGTTCTTTTAAAAAAATTTTATATTGGAGTATAGTTGATTTACAATGTTTTGTTAGTTTCAGGTGTACAGCAGAATGATTTAGTTATACATTTATGGGGGTATCTTTTCTTGTAATGTTTCATCGGGGTGAGTTTCCTCTGCTGGATTTTAAAATTGTGCAGTCTATTTTATTCTTCTGAAATTCAGAATCTGGATTATTCCCGAAATTATTAAGACCCATCCATGTGTTTTTAATTTTTCCTATCAGTTTCTAAAGTTTGTCAATACCTCTGTCCTATTTCCTGTTTCACCAGCCTTTCTTCTCTCTCTCCTGGTTTTGACCATATGCTCATTTCATGTTCTCGCTCTTGAGCTCTTGCCTTCTCTCCTCAGCCTGTTGGACTAGTTGGTCAGTCTCTTCTAGTGTTGGCTGTTTTTCCCTGTGACCTGTTGTCGCCTAGGCCCCAGGGTATCAGCTGATTCCTTGCCCTGGGTGGGGAGGAGTTTGGTGGAAAGGGGTGTGCCCAGGGTGGAGGGCTTAGGCGGGGTGCAGTCGGCCCCAGGGGGCGAGCTCTTGGTGCCTTGCTCCAGCCACACCTGTTCTCCTGGGGCTGCCTCCCTCTGATGTTATTGCCCAGCCTTCACTATGTTTCGGGATCCCCTGGGGGAGGGGTCACCCGCAGAGATTCTGATCCTGCTGGTCTGGGGTGGGCACTGGTATTTTTTTCAAAGCTTCTCAAGACAGGAGTGGGCTATGATATAGACTGGCTATGGTTGATCAGTGTTGAAGCTGGGAGATGGGTGCTTAGGGGTTCATTATACTCTTTGTTTACGTTTGAGGTGCTGTCTGTGTACAGCTACAAGTCTGATTACCTCCTGGCTGAGACTGACTGACACTGACCCTTGGTACAGGATAGAGGTGAGGGGTGGGGAATGAAACCTAGCAAGAACCTGTGGGGCTCCTGGGCAGGAAGCCTTTCAAACAGTTGCTAATCAGGGAAGGGAGGGGATGCAGAGACAAGGGTGGAGACTTGGGGCAGGTCCTGGTTGCCTCAAGAGATACACATAACAATATCTTTGAGCTCTTTACAGAACTAAAACCCCCAACAAATGGAAGATGTTAGCATTCTTCATTCCAGAGAAGGTCACAGTTTGATAATCTCGAGAGACTCATCAGGAGGTCACCTGGGACCAGATTAAAGGAGCTGCAGGCCCTGCACACACCATAATCTTTATCAGCAACCCGCCCTTGAACCATTGCTATAAAACTCCTCACCAAATCCTCCCGGTTTAGGGACACAGAGTTTTTTGTTGTTGTTGTTGTTGTTTTTTGCGCAGTACGCGGGCCTCTCACTGTTGTGGCCTCTCCTGTCTCGGAACACAGGCTCCGGATGCGCAGGCTCAGTGGCCATGGCTCACGGGCCCAGCCGCTCCGCGGCATGTGGGATCCTCCCGGACTGGGGCACGAACCCGCGTCCCCTGCATCAGTAGGCGGACTCTCAACCACTGCGCCACCAGGGAAGCCTGGGACACACAGTTTTGAGGGGCACAAGCCCGCTGTGTCCCCCTTTGCCTGGCAGAGCAATTAAGCTATTCTTTTCTACCTCACCCAGAACTCTGTCTCCGAGATTCGATTTGGCCCTGGTGCACAGAGACCGAGTTTTCCACATCAGGAATAGAAGAGGCTAGCTGGGGCTGCCAGACATTGACGATGACTTATGTGGCATGTATTCTAGTTCTCTTGGAAAGCGCTGTTCCATCTAGGCCCTGGTTCTCCAGTGGTCCATGAACCAGCAGCAGCAACAGCAGCAGCAGCAGCTGGGAACTTGTGAGGAATGCAGAGCCTCAGGCCCCACCCCAGACGGACTGAGTCAGAATCCACATTTTTATGAAATCCCAGGTGATTCATATGCACATTAAAGTTTGAGAAGCACTGGTCTAGGTCTTTTTAAAGGGATGGTTGGTTTCATTTAATTCCTATTTTAATAGAGTGACTCCTCCCTTATCATCCCAGTGGAGCTTTCTAGAACAGAGGAAGCAGCCAGTGCTCTGAGCAGCTAGGAAAGGTGCACGCTGTCTATGCAGTTATGCAAGGGAGGCCCTCAGGCCCTCTCCCAAGCCTGTTTTCAATCTACCTCCTTTTTTTTTCTTTCTTTTTTAACATCTTTATTGGAGTATAATTGCTTTACAGTGTTGTGTTAGTTTCTGCTGTAAAAGGAAGTGAATCAGCTATACAGATGCGTATGTTCCCGTATCCCCTCCCTCTTGTGTCTTCCTCCTAACCTCCCTATCCCACCCCTCTAGGTGGTCACAAAGCACTGAGCTGGTCTCCCTGTGCTATGCGGCTGCTTCCCACTAGCTACCTGTTTTACATTTGGTAGTGTATATATGTCCATGCCACTCTCTCACTTCATCCCAGTTTACCCTTCCCCCTCCCTGTGTCCTCAAGTCCATTCTCTAGTAGGTCTGTGTCTTTATTCCCGTCTTGCCCCTAGGTTCTTCATGACCTTTTTTTTCCCCTTAGATTCCATATATATGTGTTAGCATATAGTATTTGTTTTTCTCTTTCTGACTTACTTCACTCTGTATGGCAGACTCTGGGCCCATCCACCTCACTACAAATTACTCAATTTCGTTCCTTTTTATGGCTGAGTAATATTCCATTGTGTATATGTGCCACATCTTCTTCATCCATTCATCTGTTGATGGACACTTAGGTTGCTTCCATGTCCTGCCTATTGTAAATAGAGCTGCAGTGAACATTTTGGTACATGACTCTTTGAATTATGGTTTTCTCCGGGTATATGCCCAGTAGTGGGATTGCTGGGTCACATGGTAGTTCTATTCTTAGTTCTTTAAGGAAGCTCCATACTGTTCTCCATAGTGGCTGTATCAATTTATGTTCCCACCAACATTGCAAGAGGGTTCCCTTTTTTCCACACCCTCTCCAGCATTTATTGTTTGTAGATTTTTTGGTGATGGCCATTCTGACTGGTGTGAGGTGATACCTCATTGTAGTTTTGATTTGCATTTCTCTAATGATTAGTGATGTTGAGCATCTTTTCATGTGTTTGTTGGCAATCTGTATATCTTTGGAGGAATATCTGTTTAGGTCCTCTGCCCATTTTTGGATTGGGTTGTTTGTTTTTCTGATACTGAGCTGTATGGGCTGCTTGTATATTTTGGAGATTAATCCTTTGTCCGTTGCTTCGTTTGCAAATATTTTCTCCCATTCTGAGGGTTGTCTTTTCGTCTTGTTTATGGTTTCCTTTGCTGTGCAAAAGCTTTTAGGTTTCATTAGGTCCCATTTGTTTATTTTTATTTCCATTTCTCTAGGAGGTGGGTCAAAAAGGATGTTGCTGTGATTGATGTCATAGAGTGTTCTGCCTATGTTTTCGTCTAAGAGTTTTATGCTGTCTGGCCTTACATTTAGGTCTTTAATCCGTTTTGAGTTTATTTTTGTGTATGATGTTAGGGAGTGTTCTAATTTCATTCTTTTACATGTAGCTGTCCAGTTTTCCCAGCACCGCTTATTGAAGAGGCTGTCTTTTCTCCCTGGTATATTCTTGCCTCCTTTATCAAAGATAAGGTGACCATATGTGCGTGGGTTTATCTCTGGGCTTTCTATCCTGTTCCATTGATGTATATTTCTGTTTTAGTGCCAGTACCATACTGTCTCGATTACTGTAGCTTTATAGTATAGTCTGAAGTCTGGGAGCCTGATTCCTCCAGCTCCGTTTTTCTTTGTTAAGATTGTTTTGGCTATTTGGGGTCTTTTGTGTTTCCATACAAATTGTGCAATTTTTTGTTCTAGTTCTGTGAAAAATGCCATTGGTAGTTTGATAGGGATTTCATTAAATCTATAGATTGCTTTGGGTAGTATAGTCATTTTCACAGTGTTGATTCTTCCAATCCAAGAACATAGTATATCTCTCCATCTGTTTGTATCATCTTTAATTTCTTTCATCAGTGTCTTATAGTTTTCTGCATACAGGTCTTTTGTCTCCTTAGGTAGGTTTATTCCTTAGGTATTTTATTCTTTTGTTGCAATGGTAAATGGGAGTGTTTCCTTAATTTCTCTTTCAGAGTGTAGAGGAATGCAAGAGATTTCTGTGTATTAATTTTGTATCCAGCTACTTTACCAAATTTATTGATTAGTAGTTTTCTGGTGGCATCTTTAGGATTCTCTATGTATAGTATCATGTCATCTGCAAACAGTGACAGCTTTACTTCTTCTTTTCCGATTTGGATTCCTTTTATTTCTTTTTCATCTCTGTTTGCTGTGGCTAATACTTCCAAAACTATGTTGAATAATAATGGTGAGAGTGGGCAACCTTGTCTTGTTCCTGATCTTAGAGGAAATGGTTTCAGTTTTTCACCATTGAGAACGATGTTGGCTGTGGGTTTGTCATATATGGCCTTGATTATGTTGAGGTAGGTTCCCTCGGTGCCTACTTTCTGGAGAGTTTTTATCATAAGTGGGTATTGAATTTTGTCAAAAGCTTTTTCTGCATCTATTGAGATGATCATATGGTTTTTATCCTTCAGTTTGTTAACATGGTGTATCACATTGCCTGATTTGCATATATTGAAGAATCCTTGCATTCCTGGGATAAACCCCCCTTGATCATGTTGTATGATCCTTTTAATGTGCTGTTAGATTTTGTTTGGTAGTATTTTGTTGAGGATTTTTGCATCTATGTTCATCAGAGATATTGCCCTGTAATTTTCTTTTTTATGTGACATCTTTGTCTGGTTTTGGTATCAGGGTGATAGTGGCCTCATAGAGTGAGTTGGAGAGTGTTCCTCCCTCTGCTATACTTTGGAAGAGTTTGAGAAGGGTAGGTGTTAGGTCTTCTCTAAATGTTTGATAGAATTCGCCTGTGAATCCACCTGGTCCTGGGCTTTTGTCTGTTGGAAGATTTTTAATCACAGTTTCAATTTCAGTGCTTGTGATTGGTCTGTTTATATTTTCTGTTTCTTCCTGGTTCAGTCTCGGAATGTTGTGCTTTTCTAAGAATTTGTCCATTTCTTCCAGGTTGTCCATAGAGTTGCTTGTAGTAATCTCTCATGATCCTTTGTGTTTCTGCAGTGTCAGTTGTTACTTCTCCTTTTTCATTTCTGATTCTGTTGATTTGAGTCTTCTCCCTTATTTTCTTGATGAATCTGGCTAATGGTTTTTCCATTTTGTTTGTCTTCTCAAAGAACCAACTTTTAGTTTTATTGATCTTTGCTATTGTTTGCTTCATTTCTTTTTCATTTATTTCTCATTTGATCTTTATGATTTCTTTCCTTCTGCTAACTTTAGGTTTTTTGGTTCTTCCTTCTTTAATTGCTTTAGGTGTGAGGTTAGGTTGTTTATTTGAGATTTTTCTTGTTTCCTGTGGTAGGATTGTATGGCTATAAACTTCCCTCTTAGAACTGCTTTTGCTGCATCCCATAGGTTTTGGGTCCTCGTGTTTTCATTGTGATTTGTTTCTAGGTATTTTCTGATTTCCTCTTTGATTTCTTCAGTGATCTCTTGGTTATTTAGTAACGTATTGTTTAGCCTCCATGTGTTTGTATTTTTTACAGATTTTTTCCTGTTATTGCTATCTAGTCTCATAGTGTTGTGGTCAGAAAAGATAGTTGATACGATTTCAGTTTTCTTAAATTTACTGAGGCTTGATTTGTGACCCAAGGCATGGTCTGTCCTGGAGAATGTTCCGTGAGCACTTGAGAAGAAAGTGTATTCTGTTGTTTTTGGATGGAATGTCCTATAAATATCAGTTAAGTCCATCTTCTTTAATGTGTCATTTAAAGCTTGTGTTTCCTTATGTATTTTCATTTTGGATGATCTGTCCATTGGTGAAAGTGGGGCGTTAACGTCCCCTACTATTATTGTGTTACTGTCGATTTCCCCTTTTATAGCTGTTAGCATTTGCCTTATGTATTGAGTTGCTCCTATGTTGGGTGCATAAATATTTACAGTTGTTATATCTTCTTCCTGGATTGATCCCTTGATCATTATGTAGTGTCCTTCTTTGTCTCTTATAATAGTCTTTATTTTGAAGTCTGTTTTGTCTCATATGAGAATTGCTATTCCAGCTTTCTTTTGATTTCCATTTGCATAGAATATCTTTTTCCATCCCCTCACTTTCAGTCTGTATGTGTCCCTAGGTCTGAAGTGGGCCTCTTGTAGACAGCATATGTACAGGTCTTGTTTTTGTATCCATTCAGCCAGTCTGTGTCTTTTGGTTGGACATTTAATCCATTTACATTTAAGGTAATTATCGATACATATGTTCCTATTACCATTTTCTTAATTGTTTTGGGTTTGTTTTTGTAGGTCTTTTCCTTCTCTTGTGTTTCCTGCCTAGCAAAGTTCTTTTAGCATTTGTTGTAAAGCTGGTTTGGTGGTGTTGAATTCTCTGAACTTTTGCTGATCTGTAAAGATTTTAATTTCTCAGTTGAATCTGAATGAGATCCTTGCTCGGTAGAGGAATCTTGGTTGTAGGTTTTTCCCTTTCAACACTTTAAATATGTCCTGCCACTCCCTTCTGGCTTGCAGAGTTTCTGCTGAAAAATCAGCTGTTAACCTTATGGGGATTCCCTTGTATGTTATCTGTTGCTTTTCCCTTGCTGCTTTTAATACTTTTTCTTTGTATTTAATTTTTGATAGTTTGATTAATATGTGTCTCAGCGTGTTTCTGTTTGGGTTTACCCTGTATGGTACTCTCTGCTTCCTGGACTTGATTGACTATTTCCTTTCCCATGTTAGGGAAGTTTTTGAGTATAATCTCTTCAAATATTTTTTCAGACCCTTTTTTTTTTTCTCTTCTTCTTCTGGGACCCCTATAATTCGAAGGTTGGTGCGATTAATGTTGTCCCAGAGGGCTCTGAGACTGTCCTCAATTCTTTTCATTCTTTTTTCTTTATTCTGCTCCCTGGCAGTTATTTCCACCATTTTAACTTCCAGCTCAGTCATCTGTTCTTCTGCCTCAGTTATTTTGTTATTGATTCCTTCTAGAGTACTTTTTGTAAATTTTTTTTTTCTTTTTTTTTTTTGCGGTACGCACAGGCTCCGGATGCACAGGCCCAGCGGCCATGGCCCATGGGCCCAGCCGCTCCGCGGCACGTGGGATCCTCCCAGACCGGGGCCCGAACCCACGTCCCCTGCATCGGCAGGTGGACTCCCAACCATCGCGCCATCATGGAAGCCCCTAGAGTATTTTTAATTTCAGTAATTGTGTTGTTCATCACTGTTTGTTTGCTCTTTAGTTCTTCTAGATCCTTGTTAAATGTTTCTTGTATTTGCTCCATTCTGTTTCCGAGATTTTGGATCATCTTTACTCTCATTACTCTGTAAACCTGTCTCCTTCCTGACGCACAGTTCTGATAGTATCGATTATCTGATATTCAAGGTCCTAACATATTAAAACAACAAATTGGAAGAAGGCAAGGGAAGGCCCAGTGGCAGTACCAGAGGTCTGCTTGGGAGTAGGAGACCAGAAGACAAGATTGCAGGCTGGAGCTGTTTGCTGGAGAGGCAGCTCCTCCCCTGTGGAGGTTGTTGAGGAACAGAGGGATTCACTGCAGATTTCAGCATTGACCTTCAGTATAATTTGTCTGAGCCACTAGGAAGGGACTAGCTGACGTTGTGATGAATACACCTACCACAGCCATCGCGTGGGGAAGGTAGTATTGTCACCAGTGCCGTAGCATGTGTCAGGGCCAAGACCGGAGACAAACGCTTGTTTGGAGAATGCACTTTGGGGAGCGTCTCCTCCACTCATTGTGCTGGGCCCCTGGCACACTGTCCCCTGGTGGTGGCAGCTCTCAGCGTGAGAACGTGGGGTTCCTAGGTGGCCTGCCTTTGGGTGGCCCGGACCCACTGGCCCATCTGACTTGGCATCTCCATTTACTGGCTGTGTGACCTTGGGCACTTAACTTGCTTCCTCTGTACAATGGTGATAATAAAACTACTTACTCTCTAGGGGACTTGCTGAGACTCAGTTTAGGACAGAACCCGATACACTATCCTAAATGTCTTTTAGCCTCAAAATGACGAAGTCAAGGAAAGGATGTAGTGTTGGCAGCTCACCAAGAGACACCGCCTTCTAGTAAAAGCGTAATACTGGTGACCCGGATGGCAGTGTCCTATGTCACAGTGTCAGTACCGCCGTCTGGGACACTGGATACGTGTCGGTGTGTTGTTTACTACTTTTATTTCTTTTATGCTTTTCCCCAGAGACTGTTTTCCCCTTATACGATGAAAAATATCTGCTTACACGTTAAACCCACCTCAGTTTGAATAATGCATTAAGGCAAAAGCGTGCCTCTGGGTGTGAGTAGCTCGCACATTGAGTGTTTAGCAGGCAAATGAAAAATGTGAGTCGTGCAGTACTTGTCACCTTTGGCTTCTGACATTTGGTGGCAGACTTCCTCCAGAGAGGAGGAATTGCTGAGTGGAAATCCTCTCAGATCCAGACAGTGAAAGGATCCTTCCAAAGAAGCCGCTTGATTCTTAGCACTGACTGGGACGAGTGATTATCTGAATATTTTTCCTCCTCCTGTTTTCTCAGCCTGCTGGGCCTACCTGGGGGCCAAATGAATCCCGAATTTACCACTTCTGTGCAGACTGAGGCTCTGTGCTCACCGGATGGGCTCACCCCTAAGGATGAGAACCATTTCTGGTACCTTCTGAAATGCACAGCAAATAGAAGACGAAGAGTGTGTAGACCAATAGAATACTTGCAGGGCATCTCTCTGCCCGTGTAGAGAGCTTGGGTTTGCTCTCTCTGCTGTATTTAAGATTAAATACATTCAAGATGGACAACGTCGTCTTCTTTTCTTTTTTTTCTGGCTCTTCTTCCAGCCATGAGCCGGAAAAGCTACTGTGCCTCGTGACTTACCTGTCGGGCTTGGAGTTCTGTTTTCTTGGCAGACATCTTGAAGACTGTTTCCAAGTAGGTTTTTCTTCCTTGGCAGATTTGGGCTCTTGGGTGGTCAACCCTGTCCTAGTCTGCAGGGGAGCTGAGTTGGGGGTTTGGGAGAGTGGGCAGAGTGGCTAATGTGAGCGCTCTGTCCTCTCTCAAGTAGTTTTGAATGGAGCGGCGCCATTGGCTGAATTTTGAATGTAGGAAATTCATATAAAGCACACTTTGATCTGACTTTTAGATAGATAATAGAACTGAAATCTGGAGAAGGTGGTCAGATAGTTGTACAGAATATGCGATAAGCAAGGGTTTCAGAAGCAAAGTCAGAAAAATCTGGTAAAAAATCTTGGGTGACAAGGAGAAAAGAATGCAACGCTCAAGCCTCCATGGTTCCCTGCTGCGCAGGTGCCCCGAGGTGTCTGGCAGGCCCAGAACTCCAGGAAGTGGAGGCCAAGGTTGGCTCACGTGTGCAGGCCTCCTGGGCTACGGTTTCAGGCCTGGCAGCCCTGGGCAGCCTCCTCCACCTGACATTTCCAGCCCAGGTAGGGGCAAAGCTCCCAGGTTCAGCCATTTGCAAATAGGTCACAGATGAGAGAGGTTTGGGAGTGGACACAGTTATAAGGCAGAATTAATGCTTTTCCACGAGGCCCCTATGGTTATCACAGTTTAAAATTGTTCAAGGTTCCAAAAAAAAAGTTGTACATCTTGAATGTATTTAATCTTAAAATAAAAAAATGTCGAAAGGTAATCATTGTTTTTGTATATTTTCTTTCTTTCAAAACACTTAATTTTCATTTTTCTCTCAAAGTTCTCTAAGGCTCAGTATTTTTTTCTTAATTATTAAAAAAAAATTTTTTTTTTTAATTTTTATTTTTTGGGCCATGCCTCATAGCTTGCGGGATCTAAGTTCCCCGGACCAGGGATCGAACCCTTGCCCCCTGCATTGGAAGCACGGAGTCCTAACCACTGGTTCGCCAGGGAAGTCCAGGAAGTCTCCTGTTGGTTCATCTCTGCTCCTTTTTTCTCTTGTTTTGGTCCCAGTTAGAAATTTCCTGAAATGTCTGGTGACATTTCATCATCTGTCTCTATATAAGAGCAAGGCACTAGCATGCTTATAATGGAAGCTCGTGTATGTGTTGTCTTGAGGGGGTGGTTTTGGGGGCAGTCGACTGGTGGCCTTCGCTGTAAGTGATCAGCCCCAGTGCTTTGCTGGGGGGAGTCCCCCAAGTGTCCGTGTCTGTGCTCTTTTCTCCTGGGCTTGACAGTTTCTCCCATGAATGCCCTGGGTTCCCTGCCGGGTGGGGTCGTTGAGCCTGGAAGTCTGACGGCCTGTCTTGAGGCTGAGCTGTGAGCTTCCTCTGGTCTGTGAAGTCAGCTGTGGCTGGTTCAGCGGCTGGGAAGCTACTAGGATTCGGTGGACTTCTTTGCAACCCTCTCCTGTGAGTCTAGACCTTACTGTTCTGGAGGGAGCAGAGAGAGCTTGGGTGTCAAGCTGCCGTTTTTAAGCTGGAAGTTACACGTTTTCAAGATGCCTCACTTAATGTATGGGGTAAAGCTGTTATGTCTGTGACGACACCGGTTTTCTAGGAGACACATCACAGCAATCTTCTGGGAGCTCCTTCCAGCCAGGCTGCCCTGAGTGACACGTGATTAACACACGCTGGGGATCATCTTCAGAGGGACTTTGTGAAATGCCTCGAACCGTGGGCTCACTAGCGTAGGAGCCTTGATTGTGATGGGAAGAAGGAAGCCGTGTGGGCTTTGGAACCCAAGGCCTGGGTTCAAATCCTCCACCATTTTGTGGTTGGAAGTCTCCACTGCCTCATCTGAAAGGCGACACCTTCCTAACTGGGTTGTTATAAAAACAAAAAGAGGTAATATACGTGGTAGCTGCTCTGTAAATGGGAGCTGTTATTAACTGGAACATCCTTACTGGACTAAGCAATGGCACCCCTGTCTCGCATTTAGGTGACACCTCATTCTCAGTAGTGGTTGTTCACACACACACTCAGAAGAACTCAAAACGGACTTGGCTTGGATTGTAATGCTCAGCTGCAGGGGTCACGTCCCTCCCTCCCTGTTATTTCGTCGTCTTGCCTCTCGCCTGTAATCTTCCCCAACACATTGATGCTCCACTTCCTGCCTCAGAGCTCACTCTTTACCACTTTTGCCGGGGG
>NW_006796716.1:3581992-3606667 GCF_000442215.2 Lipotes vexillifer | reverse complement strand
ACCTACCTCAGACCTCACGCTTTCCCCCTTTTGCCGGGGGTGGACCCCATCCCTTGGAGCCCCCAGCTCAGGCCCTGCCTCCCTGTGAAGGCCTTTCTGCCTTCCCAGCCCCAGGAGCTCCATCTCCTCGGAAACCCCTCCTTCCTCTGTGGTGATACTGAGCCCCATTCATCTGTCTTGGTGGCCTTGCCTGCCAGGGGCCACTGTGAGGGGCATGGCTCTCTCCGTAGAGTCTGGTCATTTCTCGTCAGTTGACCAAGAAAACAAAGCTTGGGGAGAGGTAGGGTTTTACCTGAATTTACAGGTAGCACAATGGGAGAGTCACCAGTGCGTTTGTAGGAATTTTGCCATTTAAGTCACAACGTTCAGTCTGGTACTTTGTGCTAACCATAAGTTTTAAGTTGTCAGTGATACATAATGACCAGAATGTTATTCCTCAGTTGCAGTTTGTTTATTTCACTGGCATTGCATCTTCATCCTTTCTCTGCCCCATCCTTGATGGTTTATCGGAGCCAGTGTTCCCCATTCCCTAACTGAAGGCTCTACAAGCGGGCCCAGCCAGGAGTCTGGTGGGTCTGGAAAGTAATGGGGACGCCACAGAAAGATGGTGCCAGCATACTCCATTCCCTCTGGATGGAAACCCTTCCGAGGGCTGGGCCTCTCTCAGCCGGACAGATGCAGCCACGCAATCTGTTTCCTGCAGGCCCGGGGGAATGCTTCCTCCTTGCAGTTAGTGACTTCAAAAGCTGCCCCAGTCACACAAAGTTCAACTGTTTCTCCAATTTTGGGGACGTTGGGGCAGCCTGTCGCGCTTTGAGCAGAAGCCTCCTCCTTACCCTTCTTCTCTCTGGTTCCCTCTTAATCATTAAACCGAAACTGCTTTCTTGCAGCTGGGTGAATGCTGCAGTCCCTCCTCGGGCCTCGTCCTCTGTGACCCCCGCCTCCTCGGGCTCCCACGTGTGCAGACGACCCGGCCCCGGGTGTCAGAACCCACCCTCCCCGGTCAGGCCTCTGCTCGTGCTGCCCAGATCAAGTTCCCGTTTCTGTTTGAATGAAGCCCTTCCGATCCCCTCCAGCAGATGGAATCTGTCCTCCTCTGACCCCCAGGGGCGCTCCTGGCCTGCCCTATATTTCTGCCCTCACCGCACCTAGGATTACAGTCCTCTGGGTCCTTGTTTTATGCCGGGTCAGTTTATTAGCGCGAGCTGTGCTTGACTGGGGACTCAGCACCTCCCACGGTGCCTCGCATAGAATAGGCATAGCATTCAATAAATGTCATAGTTTTGAAATATCTGTTGAAATAAAAAGAAATGCCTTTTTTTTTTTTTCCAGGAGTCAAAGTGCATGGCTTTCATCCACTTTCAACACGTAAAAGATGTTTTCAACACAGAAAGGCCTTTCACTGCTCTTAATAGTCAGCTTCTGGAATGATGTGGACTAGAGTGAAAGATGAGGATGAGCCCCTCTGAAATCAGCTGTTTTGAATTAAATAAAGCAGAGTGAGGATGGAATCAGGTGAAGTGAGAGGATGGGATTTAACCAGAGGAGGCTTAATGTGCTGGGTACCTTGGAGCTTTGAGGGCCTGTCTTCCCACACATGAGATGGGAGGGGTCGGACAGGGCTGGGCTGGCCCCACTCCTCCCCCGACTAGCCTGTTACCCCCTTACCTGGACTTAGGTCAGAACGACTTAGCCCTCTTGCGGCTTCGCAGAATTGCAAGGAAGTTTCTAGGATTTTTTTTTTCTTATTTCTTTTGGGTTTTTTGGGGGGGATGGGGGGGGTCAGGGTTTTTTCCCTTAGCTGTTCTTCCTGGTGATTTTCGGAGATCAGCTTCATCAGTAAGGATGCAGAGGCCAGGGAGCGAGGAGGCCCCAGGCCCTCGCTGCTCCATGGACGTGTGTTTGCACTGGGTGGACTGTGCGTCCATGTCCCGTGCTCTCAGTTTCCCTGCCTGCCTCCACCTTGAGCGCGGGGGCTTGGATGCTCTGCGTCCAGTAGCCAACTTTGCAGAGTCTGCATGTTTAGCTGTCCATGTGAAAACAGACTAACGACACTAAATACGATGGGAATTCCCTGGCGGTCCAGTGGTTAGGACTCGGTGCTTTCACTGCTGAGGGTGCGGGTTCAGTCCCTCATCTGGGAACTAAGATCCTGCAAGCCGCACGGTGCAGCCAAAAAGTAAATAATGAATGAATGAATAAAGAAACAAAATAAAATAAAATCACTAAATATGAAGCCAGCCTACTCAGGCCTTTCAAGACATGCTGAACTGACCTCTGTCTCAGTGAGGCCAGGCAGCCCCAGTCTGACTGTGAAAGTGGTGGAGGTGACTCTCCCCTGCCTGAGGCAGGCTGTTTCATAAACTTCACCAACAGGTGAGCGGGGCTTCTTGTCTCCATTCTGGCTGGGGACGAGCCAAGGCCTTGGCGTTGGTCAGCTGATAGAACTGACCCTGGAAGATTCTGGGGCCTCCAGGTTGGCTGACTTGCCACGGATCGTGTGGACAGCGCTGCCGCTGACTTTGCTCCCATGTGGTCCCTCCCGTCAGGCCCATCCCCTGTGGGCGGGTGGGCGCCGGGCGCTGGCAGTTCTCACGGGAGCTGAGTGGCCCCCATAGGGCCAGTCGTTCCCGCGGTGCCGTCTGGAGGGTCACCTGGGGCTGTTTCAGGAGTGCAGTCCAGTGTGGATCAGTGTTTGCATCAACGACCCTGGGTCTGACGTTTTAACTGAGGGCTTTTAAAATTTTTTTTCTCGATCCCACGCCCCCTGCGTTGGAAGCTCGGCATCTTAACCACTGGACCACCAGGGAAATCCTTAACTGAGTGCCGAGATCGGCTCCGCTCAGTACAGGGCTAATGCTGGAACCAAGAGGATTTTAAAACCCGACACTGTATTTCACTTGTTACCGAGGAGGAGGGCTCATTACCAGGGAACTGATGAAAAAAAAAAAAACCAGTATCTAGATTCCCGAAGGCTCTGGCAAAGCTAAAGCAGCTTGTAAGCAGGCAAATGGACAGAAGCCTCGCCCACAGCGTTTTGGTTTCTGTTTTGGGGGTGGTGACGGGGGTTCCACTGCGGGACCGGCTTTGGTTTGCCTCGATGGGTTTTACTTCCTTCAGGTCTCAGATGTCCCCTTCCCGCCCCTTATAAACTAGCACCCCCTCTTGGCCCCTCCCCCCCGCCCCCCCCCCGACCTTTTCTTCTGCAGTGACTTACTGTCACGTGAGCCACTATTTATAAAAGCTGCCCCCTCCCCCCTGTGTGAACTGTGGTGCCTTAATGAAGGTACACATTGGCCCTTAGAACTGCAACGGCTTTTAATCACAAGAATGTCCTCTTATTTATCCATGGATTGTGAAAACACTTGTACCTTTTCTTTGTTGAAGAAATCCAGTAACGTTAGGCTTTATAGATTCAAAGTAGGTCAGATGGCTAGCGATTGAAAAAGGATCGGCATCCAGCGTGTCTTTGGAAAGGGGAAGCTAAAGTCTTTGAGGCTGTGTTTTTGTTTATCCCCTTATCATTCAAGTGACTGGGCGGAGGCTGCGTTTGCAGTGGCTGCTGACCAGGGGTTAAGGGCAGAGCTGCAGGGAAACTAAGTTAAGGCTTCCCTCCCTCCACCTGAGCTGCGAGGGAGGCGGACTTATGATTAACTCAGCGCTGTCTTAAATGCAATTTCTGGGGGCTGAAAACATTAACTTTTAAAAATGATTTAAAATTACCAATTGACCATATCCGGGGCCGAACCTGCATGATTCAGCTCCTTTTAAAAATATCTTTTCTCAACAGATTGCTTCCTTAACATTTTAATTTGTTGATCATAAAGGAAGCTTGCCAGATATTAGCTATTCTTTTCCATTTCCTACAGCTTCAGGCTTTCCTTATTTGGCATATTTCAGTGGAACTGTAAGGTCACTCCCTATTTTTCTTCCCAAATAACTATATTTATTACTGTCAAGTATTGGCGGGTTTGATCCAGCTGTCATCAGAATGTTTGGAAATACTGTTTTTTGCCAGAATGCTGATTTAATGATCTAATACTGACATGGCTTGTTTTCTCTGCTGACTTGATAACTTGTTCAATAAGCTACCCTCTTTTTTTTTTTTTTTTTTTTCTTGCCGTAAGCTTTATGGGGCAAGTGTCTTTTTTATTTTTCTTTTGGCTTGTGGGATCTTAGTTCCCTGACCAGGGATCAAACCCGTGCCCCCTGCAGTGGAAGCGCCGAGCCCTAACCACTGGACCACCAGGGAATTCCCAGGGGGCAGTGTCTTAAAGACAGTCATAGAAAGGTTTTTTTTTCCTTCCTTCCTTCTCCCCCCACCCCCTCCCTTTCCTTCCTCCTCTTTCTTTTTTTGGAGAAGACCTAGATGGTAACAAAACTCTCCTTGAAGAAGCTGGCATTGCTGCTGCCTGGTATTTTGGAGAGTACTTAAGACAGTTTTTCCTAGTGAAACCTTTCAAATATACACCAAAGCAGAGGCAGCTCTAGTGAACCCCCATGTACCATCACCGGCTTTACCAGTTAACGGCTCACGGCCTGTCTAATTTCATCCCTACCCCACCTGTTTCTAGAATTTTGAAAAGGCTATCGTATTATTTTATCCATAAACATTTCGATATGTATCTCTAGAAGATGATGCAGTCTTCTTTTTGAAACATCGTAATACTATGACCACACCTAAAAGATAACGCTGTGAAAAAGGCGTTTCACCTGAGTGGCATGGAAGTGAGACAGTCCGCGGGTGTCTCGGGGGAGCGGTGGCCTGGCCCAGGACTCTGCCCTCACCTGCTCCAGGGCCTGGGGCTGGTTACTGCTCTTTCTTGAGACTTAGTTGCTTCATCCAGAAAACCAGATGCACTAGTTCCTCTGTCTGTCTCTGAAAATCTTCCTTTTTAATTTTTTAATTTTTTTTTGCGGTTCGCGGGCCTCTCCTGTCTCGGAACACAGGCTCCGGACGCGCAGGCTCAGCGGCCATGGCTCACGGGCCCAGCCGCTCCGCGGCACGTGGGATCCTCCCGGACCGGGGCACGAACCCGTGTCCCCTGCATTGGCAGGCGGATTCTCAAGCACTGCGCCACCAGGGAAGCCCCTGAATCTTCCTTTTTTAAAAAAATATTTCACACGTATGTATATATTTTTTAGTTTATTTCTTATTGTGTGTAGTTGACTTGTCTCTGAAAATCTTGAGTCTCTGAACCTGTGAGGTGCTGCCTTGCTTCAGAATCTCGGTCCCTCAGCCACATGGAAGGAGGGGGTGGGCAGGCGCTTTACTGTGTTGGGTTCTGCCTCCTTCCTGCCAGCTGTGGGAGTTTGAATGTTTGACTCCAGCTGCTTCCATCTGGTAGTTGGACGGGTGCTCCCGGTCATCTCTTTTATCCTGGCAGTGTTTCACGGGCCACAGATTCTCCTTTGTTGCCCGTGCTGATCATCTGAAACTCTGCGTAATAGTTGCTTCTCGAAGTGGAGGCTGTTTTCCATATTTAGTGGTTAGCGGTTAAGGGTCAGGAACAGGTGTCACATTTGCAACCCATTTTCACCCCAATCTTTTGGAACTGAAATGTTTTAGTTATTTGAATTGAACAGACTGCCTGGCGCTGCCGCAGATGCTGGGGCTACAAAGCTCGTTTGGTGCTGGCTGGACCTCCGGGAGCCCCGTCTGCGGGGAGGAGGACAGGTGCCCAGTGCCTTAACTGCTACGAGGGGAGGCCTCACCAGGTGTAGGGCTTGGGTGCAGGGCGGGGGCAGGGTGGGCAGCAGGTCCCGATTTGGCGGTAACGGTGCTGCTGGGCCTTGAAGCATGAGTGGGATTTCTGTACATCCAGGCTGTTGGGCAGTGGTGGGTAGTCACGTGTCTGACACCCGTAATCCCACTACCAGGGTTAGAATCACCGTTAACGATGTGATTCATTTGGATATTTCTGCATGGACACATGGATTTCTGCTATCCACTCATGCAGTCAGCAACTCAAGAAACACGTCTTGAGCATCTGGCTACATGCCAGACTCTCTTCTTGGTTCTGGGGTGGTAGGGAGCGGTCAAGGCGATTCCTGCCCTCAAGGAGCTTACACTCTGGTAGGTTTACATAGTAAATCGTACCATATAGTAGATACCATTTGTATTCTGTTTAGTTCACTTTACAGATTACACTAGGCCGTCCATGGATTACTTGCCTGCCCTTCCAGCCTGCTGTTGCCCTTCAGCTTGACAGAGAACAGCTGTCTGTGAAATGTGACCCTGACAGGCCAGCCCGCTCCCCGCCCCCATCCCCCAACCCAGGCTCAGAAGGTGTTCAGGGAAGGCTTTCAGCTGGTGGGCTCAGGGCCTGCCCCCTTTCCCTTTAAGTTGCCTGTAAAAGGGTGGGGTTTTCCTCTTTTTGAGTAGTTATGCTGACTCTATATGCATCGAGGAACATATTTAAAATCCGGGTATAATTTGCAACCCAAGCATGCCCTTAAATCATTTCATTACCAGGGTTGGTATGGGGGCAAGTGTTGTGTTGGTTTTCTTACAGTTTACAGTTAATGTGCTAGAAAGTGTCACATCTGAAGTTTAATGCCCAGAAAGGATAAGACCCTTTATTGTTCAGTGTACCTGGAAAATGTGGCTCCAAATTCAAATACATACGCAAACAGAAGAGCAGCATGAAGCCTTTTGTACCCATTACCCAGCTTCAATAATTTTTCACTTATGGCCAACTTTGTCTTAGCTGGACTTTGTCCTTCTCTGCCCAACTTAAATTTGAAACAAATCCCAGGCCCCATATTCTTACCTCATCCATAAATATTTCAGTGTGTATCTTTAAAAGATAAGGGCTTTAAACCACAGTAGAGTTATCATATCTACCCTGCAAATGGCAAAAAATCAGTAACATCCACTATCCAGTCCGTACTCAAATTTCTGTTTTCTCATAAATGTCATTTAAAAAAATCTGTTTGAATCAGAATCCAAGTAAGATCCCTATATTGTGATTGGTTCGTACATTTTTTAGTCTTTTAAGTCTCTTAATCAGCCAGTTCCCACCCCCCGCCCCCCACCCCCCTTGTAATCTACTTCTGAATCTGAAAAGATCAGATTTGGATTTTTTGTTTGTTTTTCATTTTTTTTTGGCTAGGTTCCTTCCTAGGTGATGGTATGTGCTTGTCTCAGGAGGTCAGGGGTACGCTATTTATGTGTAATACAGGGTTTTTTTCCTTTCTGATGTTTTAAATTACAGAATACATATAAAATGTACCATCTTAACTATTTTTAAGTGTACAGTTCAGTGGCATTAAGTACATTCATATTGTGTAACCACCCGCAGCTTCCATTCACAGCACTCTTCTCATCTTGCAGAACAGAAACTGTACCCATTACACACTGAGTCCCCATCTCCCCCCTCCTCCCAGCCCCTGGCACCCACCATTCTACTTTGTGTATCTGTGAGTTTGACTACTGTAGGGACCTCATAGAAGTGGAATCTTGCAGTATTTGTATTTTTGTGACTCACTTATTTCACTCAGCATATTGTCCTCAAGGTTCATCCGTGTTGTAGCAGGTGCCAGAATGTCCTTCCTTTTTAAGGCTGCATAGTATTTCATTGTATGGATGGACCACATTTTGTTTATCCTTTCATGCATGGGTGGACACTTGGGTTGCTTCCACGTTGTAGCTATTGTGAATAATGCTGCTCTGAACAAGGGTGTACAAATAACTCTTTGAGACCCTGCTTTCAGTTCTTTTGAATATATCTACACCTAGGAGTGGATTTGCTGAATCATATGGTATTCTATTTTTAACAACTTGACGAACCGCCATGCTGTTTTCCACAGTGGCTGCACCATTTTACGCTCCCATCAACAGGGCACCAGGTTTCTTTCTTTTTTTTTAAATTTATTTAATTTATTTATTTTTGGCTGCATTGGATCTTCATTGCTGTGCACGGGCTTTCTCCAGTTGCGGTGAGCAGGGCTTCTCATTGTGGTGGCTTCTCTTGTTGCAGAGCACGGGCTCTAGGCGCACGGGCTTCAGTAGTTGTGGCTCGTGGGCTCTGGAGTGCAGGCTCAGTAATTGTGGCGCACGGGCTTAGTTGCTCTGCAGCATGTGGGATCTTACCGGGCCAGGGCTCGAACCCGTGTCCCCTGCACTGGCAGGCGGATTCTTAACCACTGCGCCACCAGGAAAGCCCTATTTTCTGGTTTTTTGATAGAAGCCATCCTAATGGGTATGAGGTAGTATTTCATTGTAGTTTGGATTTGCATTTCTGTAATGACGGCACTTTTTAATAACTTACTTAAAGTTTACATTTCATCTGGGGGCGCTTCAAGGTGGGACGTATATTTAGTGAGCCACCTTAATTATTTCTTTAAAGAATAAATGGGGGGAATACTATTTCCCCAACAATATTCACAATACATATCATTTGTTTGAAATGTTTTGTAGAATCACCAAAATTAGACCAATCCTCTCAGTTAACCACAAAGAAACTGAGACCCACCTGGGCTGGGTCTTTGTCCGTGGCCTCAGCCATGGGAGAGGGAAGATGAGGCTGGGCCCCAAGTTCCTGGGTCCGACGTCCAAATCTCCTGCTGGCCCTGGCCTCCTTGTCCTTCCTCCCCACTTCCAGGCCCGGCTGTGGTCCTTCAGTGGGGAGGGCCAGGTGCACAAAGCCCTATTTGTTTGGCTACACATGCCCACCAGCAGTTGCTCTTATTATAGAGCAGTTATTCTTATTTGTCAAGAAACTCAGAACAACTGTTTTTATTCTTCACAGTGAATGCTTATGCACATGACCTTTTGAGAACATATTTCTGGATGCTGCAGAGGCACTGATGTTCATGCAGATTAGCTAAGTTAAATCTCTCTTTCAGCTGAAAACTGCCTCTGTCCCTTTAAGAATTCCACTTTGCAGAGGTACTGTGTTTCCTTGTCCTGTTGTTAAACGTTTATTAGTAGCCCCATATACATTAGGTTATTACTTTCAGATGACAGTAGAACCCCTTGGTAGAGCCGGTGTTAAAGTCTGATGTTAGTTAAACCTTACTTACGTGGTGTTCAAGTCTAATGTTAGTTAAACCTTACCCTGCTTACCGCCGTGGGGGACAGGCAGTGCCGGTGCCCGATGCACGTGGGCAGAACTGGGTGGAAGGGTGGTCTGACAGTCCAACTGCAAGCAGCCATGTAGCATTTCCCTCTGGGGGCAGCACATCCATTTACACGTTTCTGTGTAGTCTCTGAACACAGACATTCATGAAAGTGGGAGGTATATACCTACACCTACATGTATGATGGCCGTGATGGAAAATTCACTCATGCAGTAGTTACACTAATCATTATTGTTTGGTTAGTAAGGACCAGGCACAATGCTAGGTATCTGGGATTAGCACTGAGAAAATGACAGCGCCTGCCCTCATGGGACTGACATTTTGGTGGTTTCAAGGGAAAGCAGCACTTGTTTTTAAGGGACCTTGGCAAAGCAGACGACCTTGAAATCTACCAAAGGCAGCAGTAGTTGGCATGCTTATTTTACAGTCTCCAGACAAAAGAATCGTATCAGACCCTCTATTTCAGACATGAACATTTATTTTAAGGACTCAAATTAAACTAGAGGAGATAAATGAGCAGGCCTAGTTTGCTGATCATTCATGGCTGATAGGATGAGCAACTCATTAAATTGTTGGTAACAAATGTAGTCATGAGAATTTCAACCCTGAGACACTGTGAACAACACAAACCGTGAAACATTGAGTTAAAGGTGATTCTCCTTTGTCCTCGAAGCATCTGATTGATTTCAAAGCTTATAAAGAAGGCACCACTGGGGCCTTTGGGAAAAGTGCCGTGTAAGAAAGTTCAGAAAGTTTCATAAAAGTTAATTTGAAGTTTCAGTGTGATTTGATTGTCCATGAGGATAATTAACATGCCGTGTATCACTACAGGCGTCTTACTTTCTGTTTCCTGGTGTGCTGAACTTTCCCAAGTGGAGAAGGGTCACACAGCAGTGGATGAAATGATGGTGGTTCCTTGCACAGATGTGTGTGATGGAGCCAGCTCAGAGGGCGGCATCCAAGTCATGCAGGGGGCTCTTCGGATGTTCAGTTTTAACGGCAGATTATTTATTAAGTCTGACCTCCAAGGGGTGAGTCTCACAGCCGGAGCCTCGCAGAAGCCCTCCGTGTCCTGGGGTGCTGGCAGCCACCAGGATGAGGTCACGCCCAGAGTGTCGAGTGCATGGCTGTCACAGACCTGAGGCTCTACTGCAGGGGAGAGAGGGGGAGGGAGGGTGTTGAGGACGGGCATGTAGGACACTAGCGAAATTCTCTGTGCGTCCTCCCCTGACACCTGGGCTGGGGGGCGCCTCACAGGAACCAGTGAGTGTGTCAGCTGGCCAACACCTCACACCAGTGAGTGTGTCAGCTGACCAACACCTCACCTGCTGGTTTTTTTTCCTCTGGACCTTCATCTCTGGGTGTCCCCAGAAGCTCAGACTTCAGATAATTTGCTCTCGTTTTAAGCCAACTTCTTTGTAGAATCACTCACTCGTAGCCTTAACTGTCACCTCGATGTCCAGGTGTCAGAAGTCCGACTTGGTCCCTGGGTGGCCCACCCTCCCTTCGGTCGATTGGGACCGGTCTCATCCGTTTCCATCCCCCTCTGCAGAGCCGGCTTCTGAGGTCTTCCCGCGGGCTGCCGAGCCCTGGCCTTGTTGTGGCCTGGCACCCCCTCTGGCCGGCAAGAGGGTCTTGAAATTGCCCCCTCCGGTCCCTGAGGCTCTCCCAGTTGCAGGCAGTGTCGGGGTGTTGGGAGGCGCTCCCCCCATCAGTCTGTCTTGCACTGGGGACGTGCGAGCTGCCTGCACTCCTGGCGTGTGGACCGCCGACCGGACACACAGCACCGTGACCCTCAACAACTGCAGGCTGGGCCGCCCTCAGGGAGCCCCTCACTGCCCGGGGCGCCGGCTGTTTACGGGAAGAGCTCACCGTGGAGAACTTGGTCTGAGTTAACTGTGCAGGAAACACCATGAGCAGCAAAGATCTCAGAGCAGACAGATAACAAGTGCTTTAGGCATCGACGGGAGAAAGGTCCCTGTGCAAGCGAGGATGCTGGGCTGATCTGAAAGCGCGCTGGGGAGGGGGCGAAGCGTTAGTGGGAGCTGGAGAGTCAAGGGCCTTGAGTGCCGGGAACAGTGCTTTAGGCCTGACCCGCCGGGTCGTGGTTCAGCTGCAGGGATGCGTCAGGGAGCCTACCCGGCTTCGGAGATGAACAGGCAGAGGGCCTGTGATGGTGGCAGGCGTGAGAAGGAGTCAGAGGAACCCCACCCAGGTCGTGGTAACTTGTTTGGAGGCAGGGAGGGAGGACACCTGGATGAACCCAGAAGTGCACTTGGGCACGAAGGGTTTCGGTCAGAGACCCAGATGGCGGGAGGTATGTGGGGAGGAAACACTTCCTTTCAGACGTCCTGAGTAAAGAGAACTGCTTGAGAGACAAGGGTGGGTCTGTCCTGTCTCTGCCCGATTCCCAGTGTCTGGGACACAGTAAGTGCTTAATAAACCCGTGGGTCAAACACACGAGGTTGAGCGGAGTCAGAACTGGCCGCAGGTCCTCCCTCCACCTGAGCGTTTGTTGACTCCATGGAAGTGAATGAGTTTCCCAAGGGATAGGATTAAAGGGAAGAGAGCTGAGTGCTGGCGCGGGGAGCCTGCAGTTAGGGGTGCAGTGGAGGTGGGAGGGCACAGGGTCAGCCGCGGTCAGGAGGCTCCTGGGAGACGGTGGTGACGTGGGTACAGGAAGCCTTGTGTCCTCACCATGGGGAAGGCGGACGAGCGAGTGGGCCGCAGAGAGGGTAGAGGAAGGGCTTGGCTTTCCAGTGCCGGCCCCCGGCCGCCTCTGCCGAACCCAAACACTGTTGCCGACACCCGCTCTCGTCCTGCTCCCCCCAGAGCCTCATTTCCCACTTCTCTTCCGGGACGCTGCTGCATGGGCTGCCGTGTCCACCCGCCACGTGCACCCACCAGCCTCACGCCCCCCACCTCCCGGAGCCAGGAGCCACCACCACCTGGAACCTGGACGAGGTCACGTCGGCCGGCCGGAGCAGCTGCTTGGTCCCGATGTCTTGTTTTACAGCCAGGACCGTGTTATCCGCTCGCCCCTCGGCCCACAGTGGGGTGTCCCAGGGAGCAGAGAGGAAGTCAGAGCTCCTTCACTGCCCTCCGTAAAACTGTTGTCTAGAAATTAATGGACGAGAGGATCTAGGGAACCTTGTCCAATGATAACCTTGAAGAAATCTCGAAAATACGAACTTAAAGGGAAACATTATAGCTATCTCATTGAGACCGTGGGACGGTAAATTCCTTAACCTTAAGTGGCAGAGCTGGTTTAACAAGATGTTTCTCTTTGTGGTGGAGTTTTCATTTTTCCCCTTTTAAAGTTGTTCAGATAAAGCTGTGAGGGTGGTATAGAGTTTTTCTTTTTTAAGTTGGTAGCTAGTAATTTTAGGATAGAAGCTTATGAAGTCTGTAAATAATCATTTAAAAAAGCCCTTGCCTAGTGCCATGCTCATACCAGTTTTTTTTTTTTAACTTTTTATTTTATATTGGAGTATAGCTGATTAACAATGTTAGTTTCAGGTGCACAGCAAAGGGACTCGGCCGTACATATACATGTATCCGTTCTCCCCCAAACTCACCTCGCATCCTGGCTCTCATATCAGTTTTAATAAATATTTACGTAGCTGGACTCACCTGTCTGCCTCGGAGGGGCCGAGTGGGTCCCCAGGGTGTGTGGAAGTGACTCAGAGTGGGTGGACGCCGATGTTCTCTCTGACATTTTCTGCTCGGAAAGAGAAGGTTGATTTTAGTCTGTGATCAATGGCACCCAAGGTGGGGGAGATTGTGAAATTAATCCTCCTGCAGTCTCATCAGCAGAGCATAGGCCTCAGCTCCATTTAATTTGGTCCCATCATGAGGACTAAGAGGGGATGGATTCAGTTACATGATGGCTTTTTAAAACTAAAAGCCTTTAAACAAAACAAAACAAAACAAAAAAAACCACCCATCAGAGTGGCAAGATTTTAAGTCTGAAGCTATGGAGGGTTCGCAATGTGATCTCTGTGTCCTGCCGGTGGGCGTGTGAGCCAGAACAGCCACTTGGGAGAGGGATTTTGAAGGTGCACAGGTACAGGGGAGCAGTCTCCCTCCGAGGTGAAATGTACTCTTAGAGGTGCTCTCGGGCGTGTGTTCCGGGAGACGTGTACAAGAACAGGAGTGAACACCTGGGGAGAACGTAGAGGTCGTTGGGGGAGAGTGGTGTTGCCCAGGGGAATTGTAGAAGGCAGGCTTCACGTGCTGGGGGACCTCACAGGCACAGCAGAGAGTGGAAGGGGCCAGCCGGAGGGCGCACACAGCGTAGTCCTGTTCATGTGGAGTTAAATATGTGAAGCCATACCTCGTGTTGTTCATGCCCCCATGAAGAGCTAGTGAACATAGAAAGATTTTTTGGGAGAAAGGTAAATGCCAGCTTCTGGAGATGTGCTTATTTGAGGGGGAAGGAAGGGAGAAAATGGGACTGAAGAGGGTATAATGGGAGTGCCAACTATAATATCTTATCCCTTTAAAAGCAGCAAATATGGCAGAATGTTGAAATTTGATGACGCTGGGTATAGGTACGTAGGAATTTATGCTTTTCTGTACGGTTGAAGTATATAATTATTAAATAAAATAATGTATACTAGCTGTCTGGACGTATGTGAACAGGCTTTAGTAATCTATTATATTTATAGCCTAAAGTTCTCAAGATTGGGGCATCTTACGTGGGACCCTTTTATATCTCTCTTTTTCCTGTTCTCTTAGAGAATTCTAAAATTATGGTGGCTTTAATTTTATTTGTTGAAGAACTTTTATGGTCTCTTGTTTTAAATATCGGAAGGTTGGTGAAACTTTTTAGGTCTCTGTACATTTTAAGAAGACAATTTTAAGGTGTATTTTCTCCTTTGGATTATGCCTTTTGATAGAAAAATAGGTCCTTGCCTCTCTTTCTGTGTAATCACGATGAATTTTCTAGAAAAACAAGGACAGGAGAACTGAAGGGAAGAGACCCATGATGTCCGCATCTCCTTACGTATAGCCCTTAGGTTACTCGGGATCCTTGGCAAAAGTAAACTATAAATTATACCTAATATTATCCAGGCCGTGGGTCTGGAGTGGTTTCATATTGTCACTGGAACAAGAGATGCTTCTCAGAATGAGATTTCTGGCTTAATTGAATTAGCATCCTTGCAGTCAGGACGGGAGTGAGATGGTACATTCCTGTCGTGCCAGTTGTTGTGGGGGATGATATTAAAGCCGGCCGTTGATGGAATAATATCCTTTACTCACTTGCTGTCTTGCTCTGAGGAAACAGGAGCTTAATGTGCCCCATTCAATTAATCCTGACAACATCCTTGAAAAGGTGAATAGAAGGCAGGTAGTATTGTCTCCCTTTTACTCAAAAAGGGGCTGAAACATGACAAGCCTGAGCTCCCCGGGAGCCTCCACCCTCCTCTCCGAGCTCTGGCCAGGGTCATGGTCAACACAGCTCACGGGGGAGGAAGGAAGCACTCAGGATGTGTCGCCTCCGAGCCCGGCCCTGCTGGGGAGTCTCAGGGTCACGATCACTTTTGATCCTGAGGACAGTCCTGTGAGGCCGTCGGTGGGGTCATCCCGGCTTCTCCTCGGGACGTCCAAGTCCCTGGCCCAAGTCCCCACGCTGGTCAGCGGCAGGCTTGGCTCTGCCCCGCCAGACCCTAGGTTCCCGCCTGGTCACTAGGCCTTGCGTCCAGCCTCGGGCTGGGGGTGGGGGCGAGGGGGAGCGGTGGGGATCCATCGGGATCTGCCCTCTGAGAAAACAGAGCTTCAGCATACTTGAAGCAAAGTCAGCGACTCCATTGTGCTGGCTGTCACGTGGTTAAGACCACTGAACACAGCTTCACTTGAAAGTAACTTGGGATTGTGGAGCAGAGAGGGTTCAGGGCATCCCACCTCCCACTTCTTGACCCCAGGCAGGGCTGCCACCCCCCCGAGCGTCAAGAACAGATGTGACTCGCGTGGCATCTGCTGATAGACTTTATTCTGTTGCTTAAACCATTTGCCGGGGCCAGATCAATCTCGAACGATTCTGGTTAGAAGTTGTGGGGAGGGTCAAAAAAGGAAACAAGGCTGACGGGGGGCCTGTGGTTGTCGCCGCTGTGTCTCCGTGTCCTGACCCGTCCTTCGAGCCAGACTGATTTACAGGTGAGGAAGAGGCAGTCAGGATGATGAACTTGCCCAGGGCCGCGTGTTATTCAGTGGTGGAGCTGGGGTCCAGACCCAGACCTCTCGGATTCCAGAGCTCACCGTCTCTCGGGTACGATAAACCTGCGGCCATGCCTTTGGCCAGCTGCTGTTTTTGTTTGTTTGTTTGTTTTAAATATTGCTAATCATTCATGAGAAATGAGGATGAAGGCTTCGATTTCAGCCACTTAGAATTGGACAAGTATTGCTCTTGTTATAAGCAGGGCTCTTTATTAACCGAAAACACTTGGCTCTTAGATGTGGTGTTTAATTGCTGTTGAATGTATTTTTGTCACACTGCCCTGTGATAAGCCAGAGAACGGTTTGTGCCAGACACAGAAGGAAAGTGAAGCGGGGATGACAACCCTTCTGCTCGTCCAGCTCCCCGTTGGAGCCCGCGGTCTTGTGTTTGCTGTGTTGGGTCTAGTTTCTGTTTACCGCACCTGGTCTGGAGGCTGATCAGGACCTGTGATGGGGGAGACCCTCCCCGGGGGGCTCAGGTGCATCTCCCTCCCTTCCTGAGCCAGTGCTCATGTCTTCCTGGCCTTTCATCCTTGGTTGTGTAGGCCTTCTAACGTTACAGCACTGATAGAGGAAGATCAGCTACTGAACTTGGCCTTGGTTTTTGTTTGTTTGTTTGTTTTGCAAAGTGGAAGTGACTTGAAAAAGTAAGAAATGCTAGTAAAAATTAAGAAACTATGAAAACATATGACGAAGGAGATAAAAATCACCACTAATCTTATTCCTGTTAACATTTTGGTATACGTTCTTCCAGACGTTTCCCTGGCTGTGGGTTTACAAAACTAGGTGAGTGGAATAAACACTTTGGATACTGTTTGGTAACAATCTCTCCCCAACCTAGAGTTCACTATGCTACTGAGAATATCTTTCAACGTTAGTTTAGAAAAATTAACATGCTCTTTGTTGAACTTACATGTTACATAGTATTCCACTGATTTGCCATGTTTCGTTAAATTGTTCTTCTCTTTTTCAACTTTGTACTACCTTAGACTACACTGGGATGAACATCTTTGTGCATCTATGCATTTTTTTTGCGGTACGCGGGCCTCTCACTGTTGTGGCCTCTCCCGTTGCGGAGCACAGGCTCCGGACGCGCAGGCTCAGCGGCCATGGCTCACGGGCCCAGCCGCTCCGCGGCACGTGGGATCCTCCCGGACCGGGGCACGAACCCGCGTCCCCTGCATCGGCAGGTGGACTCTCAACCACTGCGCCACCAGGGAAGCCCTGCTTTTTTAATTATAGTACTTTTAATGTTTGATTATTTCCTTAGGTTAAATTTCTGAAAGCAGAAGTGCTGAGTGAACAGTGTGTGTGTATATTTTTAAGACTTTGGGTACATGTTACCCAAACTTCCCAGAAAAGTTGGACCAATTTATAGCAGCAGTTGCACTAAGTTCCTTGTAATACTTTTTTCTGAGTAACATCTCATGGTTCCCCCTGCAAAAAAAAAAAAAAAAAAGACATAAAGAGAAGTCTCCTACCTGCCCTGCACTGCCCACTCCTCCCCCACATCGCTCATTTCTTTGTGTATCTTCCTGAGTTTCTTTATACACAGAAACAAATACGAATACATGTTGTTTTCCCCTTATATACCCATAGTCTGGCGTGCTGTACATACTCTTCTGCATCTTGCTTTTTACTTCTTAAAAATTATCAGCGTTCCTTAGGCTTTCCAAATCAGTACATGAAAGCTGAAAATTCTATTTCTCTCTCTCTCTCTCTCTCTCTCTCTCTCTCTCTCCCCCCCCTCCCCCTCTCCGTGATATTCCCTGATATGGACGGCCATACCCGATGTACCAGGTTTCCCATGGATAGATATTTGCGTTGCTTCTAGTCCGTGCTCTCACAGCAACGCTGCCTTGAAGGGCCCTGTGTGTACACCGTCTGACACTGGTGCATGTGTACCTGCAAGGAGAGTTGTGGGGTCCCTGCACACGAGCATCTGTGATGTGATCGGTGCTGCCACCTTCCCCTCATGTGTCCCTTTAGACTCCCCCCAGGGCAGCTCCACTCTCCGCTGCCCCGCCACAGAGTCCACGCTGGGCTCTAGTTCTTTCATGATCCCTCTAGCTGTGCATCGGTTACTGTGAGGACCCTCCCCTCTGTACCCCAGTGTGAGAGCCCTCTTCCCCTCCCCACTGAAGTAATGCCACTTCCTTTTACGGGCAGGCAGTGGCTCTCCATGTGCCACCAGGAAAGCAATGAGTTCTTTTAGAGCCTGACCCCACAAGGAGCCAGCCATGGACTGTGGCGTGGCAAACTGGGGTTTGAGGTAAACGGTCCGACAGCGCAGAGCTTGAGGAACTGAAATGATCACAGCTGAGACTGTGACAAAATGCAGGCAGGGCCCAGTGAAGGCAAGTGGTGGCCATGTCCCTGTTGGACGTAGCCCCAGTGGTAGCAAGAGTCAGCAGTCAAGCTCCAGCCAGGATTTTGGTGGCCCAGACAAGCCCACCTTCACGCAGTTTTGATCAAAACAGTGCAGATTCCAAACCACAAAAGCAAACTGATACTTTTTAACACCATATGGTTTAAAAAAATTTTATGAATGAAGAGAAGAAAGATGAAATGACGACTTACAAGCTTTTAAGTAGAAGAAACTCTTTTGTTCAAAATACTGTTAGGGTCAGAAGCCTGTTTGCATTGTGATAAGGGGGTACTTGCCCTATCCGTTCTTTGTAAATGATACAAACCTACATGCTTGAGTATCTGGGATCGTTGGATTTCAGGGCCTTTTCAAACTCCCCTGGGAGACGGTGTCCCCAGGGCTGACTTGTGCAGTGGAGCTGAGTCCAGGAGGAGTTCAGGGGCGTCCGTCGGAACGCAGGGCACCACCTGGTAGCTTAGGGTGACCTTGACTCTCTCCCTGCCCCTCCCCGGGTCCCTTTCTGATGGCTTTAACATACAAATATTTGTAAATCATCTACCCTGTGCAAGAGTGGTCTCCTCTGAAAAACACTTTGAAATTAGGGTGGATCCCTCCCTCCCTTCTCCCTATTTTATTTCTAGGTTGGAGCCATTTAGTATAATGTAACTTTCTGCTCTATTCTTCTAGATAAACACATTCTAACCATTGGCATTTCAAAGTTTTGTTCTCAGGGACATTTAGCCCCTTCCTGGGTGAGGCTGGTGGGTCTTGCATGGCTTCAGTGGTGTTCAGTGTTTTCCTTGGGCTTGCTGCCACCCACTCTGGAGGCCCAGCCAGCTAGCAGTCTCCTCAGGCAGTGGACCCCACAGTCGGCTCGTCTGGCCCACCCGAGGGTTGGTCTGCTTTCTTCTGAGACCCAGCATGGTTCTCTCCTCCCGTAGCCTAACCCTGCCAGGAGATGACGTGGTCTCGCCAGGTGCTGGGGGGGCTGCCCGCAGGGCCCCTGGTGGAGTTGCAGATGTAGCATTGATCCGCCCGTAGGGTCTGCTCCCGACCGGAAGGCAGCACAGAGGCTCCATGGACGGCATCCTGGTGGGTGATCCATGGTCACCTAGCACACGTGGGTTCGAGCTGGAGGTACTGTAGGATCATGCCCCATCTGTGGACACTAGTGATGGGTGGATTCCTGTCCCAGGAATCAACTGGGACAGAAGGGAAAGGTGACTTTGCTGGGGCGGGGGGGAGAAAGGGAGGTGCTTGTGGATGCAGTGCACACCTGGTCCGGAACGGTCGGAGCACCTATAGGAAGAGGCTTGCTTGAAAAACCACAGCTAAAGGCGCACAAGACTCAAAGCGTATACAGAATGCATTATATAATGTGCTCCATTGAAAGGAACATCGTGAACCAACTTGGGAAAAGGATCTTTTAAAATGGCTTTCCTAAAAATACTCCTAGGAATGGGTCAGAGGGTTTGGAGAGCTTGCCTTCAGAAAGCCCTAATCTGGCATGGAGATAGTTGATGGAATCCTGTTGTGAAATGTTCAGAAGCCCGTATTCCTTAGGAATGGCCTTGTTAGGGATGACTGTGTACAGAGTGTCGGGAGGAGGGTGTGCAGGCGTGGGCTTTGGGGGGCCTTTCCTCCTTATCACACATCCCCCAGACCCCTCTCACTGGCCTTGTAAAGAAACAGATGGCGCCCCAGGAATAGCTTCGGACTCACGTTGGCTCCTGGCTGTATAAAGAGAAAGGACGGGGACCATAAAAATTTGAAATATCCCAGGAAAGACAATTATTTCCTCAATGAAATATCGATGGAAGGGGAGCATTTAAAATGACAAAAATTATGAAGCCAGATCCAAGTCGAACCAGATACTGCACTTTAACCTTTTTGAGAATTGTTAATTTAAAAGCAAATAGAATGAAATATAGACTATAAAAGCAAATTAAATCATTTTTATGCTTCCTGGGCTTTTGGTGTCACGTGGATGGAAGAGCTAACAGAGAGAAGAGCAGGTTTTGGATGGAGGACGGTGGGGCTCATGTGAGATCAAGCACAGGCTGTGATCCTTGAGGAACAGAAGGAAGAAGCCGGCCCGCAAGGGCCCAGGATGGAGAGCCCCACGGATCCAAAGAGGCATCCAGAACAGAATCCTCTGTTAGGAGCATTTTCTCGAGCAAAAAATGCCCGTCACGTGTCCGACCAGAGGGAGCAGATGTTTAAGAAAGGTGTCTTTGTCTGATTGATTTGCGGGGAGGCCCCCAGCAGTTGATGTTTTATATGGAGGTGGGGGAAGCTGGGGCCGGGTTACACGTATCTACCTGCAGGAATAAATAATTCTTTTGACACATCACGAGGAAAAAAAAAAAAAAAAGCAGCTTCAGATTTATCTGAAAAGGAAGTGGGAAGTTAAAGTTGCTGGAGATCTCATTACTGTCTGTCTCGCTCACCGTAATTAAAAAATGCCTGAATGATGTTAATAACACATGATTCAGCTGACAAGCACTAATTGCCCCGTATCAGGCCAAGAGAAGATGAATGTTGTCAAGAAAACCGCAAGTCAGACAAGCTGATTCTCTCTTAGTCTGACACTGTGTTCCATGTACAGACCAGTTTTTACTGGAGCCTTTCCAGTATCAAAAGAAGCTCTTTACCTTCCCATTAATTTTCATCGCTGGCAGGCCCGAGTTGTTTGTGACGCACTGTACTCATTACTCCTGCTTGCCAGCTCGAGAGCCCGGGTCTGCAGACAAAATGGAAATGTGTTTCTTGCTCTTATCTTGGTCCTTTTTAAGGAAAGAAATCCGTTCCTATTCAATCCGAATGCCCTGGTGGGCTTGTCACTGCATTACATGGCATCTGGGAATTGATTTTCTGACGCCGCCGATTTGTCAAGAATTCCGCGTGCTTTTTCAGCGATTTGACAGAACCTGTTGGACCACCGCATCCTGTGATGGGGTCCTCTGCTGGCCAAGAAAGGGGAACCAGGGCCTTGTCGCTTGGGCATCCAGAAACCTCCTTTCAGGGGGTAAATTTTGAGGAAGGAGGGGAGAATAATGATACTGGTTCATCCCTACACTTCTCTAGGACGGCTGAGTCATCCTGTCATACCAGAGCCTAGTCACAGTCTGAATCTAGTGAAGCTCAGTTCCTTACAAGAGGCCGTGCGCTAGGGAGAAGGGGCCACAGCGGTAACAGCGCCCTGGCTGTCCCTGGCCACCTACCGCGTCCTCTCACACCCGCAGGCCTTGGTCCCCTGGCGCCAGGCCCTGTGCTGGGGGGAGGCTCCCTGTAACGGGGAGGGAGATGGGTCCATCACCTGCCCTCACCCGGCTGGGTGAACCTCTGCAGGAAAACACTGCAGCATGGCACACCGGGTCCAGATCAGGCCATCTGCCGTGACTGCCTGTCCCTGCCCTCCCGAGAGGCAGGCCGGTGCGGAATGGAAAGGTTGGCCTCGAAGGCTGGCAGGGCTGGGCTCTGGCTGTGGGGCCTAGGGCCGGGCCTTCAACATCTCTGAGCCCGGGTCCTCGTCTGAGAAAGGACCTCGCGGGGCCGTGGTGAGGTCTGAACGAGGGGCCACTCAGCGTAACGCTGCCCGAGCACAATGCCGGACACGTATGGGGCAAGGCAATGTATGTCTGTTGTTGTCACCCTCCAGGGTTGGGGAATTAGATGAGGGGGGTTCACGTTGCCCAGCACCGCGAGTTGCACACGTTAGGAGCACAGTCAGTTGCTGAGACAGGAACTTACTTCCTACGGAAAGAGGCCGATAATACTGGCAAATAAACGAGCAGCACACAGAAAGCCGTTCAGTCCGCTGACTTGGTTAAGTGGCAGTGACTGGTCCCCGAGTGTTCCCTGCTGGTGGGGGATGCCTGGTCCACAGGAGCCCCCGGAGCCGCCCCACGCCAAGCTTCAGGGTTAGCCTAGCTAGCGAAGATGGCTCTTACCAGAGACCTGTTTTCCTGAAATTAAAATAAAGTGAAAATCTGTGATGATTATCAAATACCTTCAGCATGACTTAGTTGTAGGGGGAAAAAAATCATAAAGGAAGCACTGTGTGGAAATAAAGCCAGGGTGCGCTTTTTGCTCTCCATTCAGAACCTGTGCTTGGTGGCCTCTCTCTTTGTCTTGTTACCTTTTGACTTTGAGACTCAGGGCCTTGAGCAGTGTGCTACCCACGACACCGCGCAGCCCTTCATGCACGGGTTCAGGAGGACCCAGAAGAAGGATCTGTGGGGGTCCCTGCTCTGAGCGGGGCTCCTTGGTAGGAATCTGGCTTTTCCTGATGACCTGGTGGCCTCCAGAGTCACTGGAGGCCCGGACCCCCCCGGTGGCAGTGGACAGGCTGGCCCCTGCCTCCCCAGCTCTCAGGTTGTCCCGGGATTTGAAAGTCAGGGATAGAGGCTTTGCAGACCTCAAAGGCCCCGTTGATTCTGCGTAATGCAAGTAACAGCACCTCTGCGTGGTGGTGTGCCACCTTTGTCGTTTAATTTATGCATGGCCCTGAGTCAGTGGAAAGCACGACTAGAGAATCTTTATCAGCAGCTTATTCCAGAACTCAGCCTGGCTGGCTCAGTTTGTAAGTTCTAGGCTGTGAAAGGGACGGCTGTTCATTTAATCTTCATACTAAACCGATTTTTCATACGTGGGAGTGGGGCTCTTCACCCTGTTTTGTTTTTTTTTTAAATCAAGTTATTTATATTATGGGGAGAGTCTGTCACGTGGTCTGAATGCGGAATGTTGCCATCCTTTTAATCAGAATCCTGCCAGTAATTTCTGTTTACAATAGAGCTTTTGAAAATTATATTGGGGTGAAACTAGCATAGTATAGAAATTGTTGGCTTGTGTGTGATTTTTATAATATGTACATGCAGACAAAGTTGGCTTTAGTTCAGAAGGCTATTTCTTTCTGTTGTGCTTTTATTAGCTAATGTTGCAGAGCGGGCCAGGTGCTGTTGGGAAATACAGGGGATTGGAGTACCTAGCTGTGGACCTTGAGATCGCCCGTCTTATCTGTAGCGGCATCCCAGGAATTTCTGATTCCAGAACTCCTTTCTCCTCTTCCATGTCTGGATCCATAATTGCTGCAGGCCTGGTTTGTAGATGGGGTGGGAAGGCAGTGTACCCCCGTGGGGGCCTCCTGTGTTTCGGGCAGGTCATTGTTTAAGCCCCCCCTGCAGGGTGGGTGTGTGTTAAACTCCCAGCTCCGGTGTCCCAGCCCACCCTGCGCGTTGGCTGTGCAGAGCACCTGGGAAAACAGACTTCTCCCAGAGAGAACAGCTAATGGGCAGGGTTTTGAGACAAAACTACATGCGATTGTCAGTTTCATGGATTACAGTTAATTCTGTTTGATGTCCTTTTTCCCCTCCCTTTTTGCCAAGTCCTGTGCATTATAGAATATCGACGAGCACAGAAGCGCTTAAAACTTGATTTGGCGCTTAAATGGATATTTATACAGTGACACCACAAATGTGGGATGAACAGGGGATCTATTCAAATGAGACCTTCATGATTTGAAGCCGTTTCCCCCCTTGCCTCGTGGAATCCGGGGCTCCTCTTCTGCCTTGTTCTGGTGGTGCCATAGCAGCCAGAATGCTCCCCTCATGTCCTCACTGGGTTCCAGGCTCTCTGAAGCCCGGGCCTCCTCCCCTCTCTCCGCGTGCCCTCTGCCGCTGTGCCTATTTCTGTGATTTGCATGTAGTGGAAATATTTGTTGAACTGAATTATTTTTACACACGGGCCTTTCATATGGCCAGTGTTCTGAGGTCTGTTTCCTTTGGCCGGAGGCTGGGAGAAACCTTCCAGTTCACCGAGGAGTGATGATGGCTTCAGGTCCAGGGGTGCGCTGCGTGGGGCTGGGTGCGCCCCGTCTCTCCAGGAGGATCTCCAGCCAGGAGAGGGGGCCGAGACGGGTGCCCACATCCTCCCATGGTCCCCGCTGCAGTGTTGGGGGAGTCTAGGAGGCCCTCAGAGTGATGCTGCTCCAAAGAGCAGGTTCCTCCTGCGGCCCAGAGGGGAGGAGGGGAGAGAGGAGGAATCTGCCCAGAGGACCTCCGACCTCAGAGGCCCCTTGTCCTTAAAGGCCCAGCTCAGTGCTGTTGAGATTTCCTCTTCGTATTTCGTGACTCATTTAAGAAATACCCATGTTTTCCAAGGGTATGTTGCCTGGCTTTTTCTGATGAGGCTTTAGGCTTCGAGGAGTAATCACCACAGCTCACACTTAGAGAACGTTTCCTCTGTGTTTGGGCTGTTCTGAGTGCCTCACACCTTCGAGCTCCATCGGTCCTCATAAGCTTCGTCCACAGCGGAGGAAAGTGAGGCTGGGGACCAGTGCTCAGCTGGCCCTGGGGTCCCCTCGCCCCTCAGGAAGATATGCTGGGAGACGCAGTTGAAGAGTTTCTGAGCCTCTCCCGTCTCCCAAATGACCCAAATGCCCACGCTGTCATGAGCCTGCTTTGTGTTACTTTCCTGAATGCCAGTCCCAGCCTTGGGGACCCTGCAGGGCCTTACCATCCTTGAGGTGCTGCAGCGCTTGGAGGTCAGGTGGGCCTGGCTTTTGGAGGAGGCCCGCCTGGCCCCTCCTGCCCCTCTTTCCTCCCGCTGGCCCTGGGTCACTTTCTCCTGTTGTGATGTGGAGACAGCTCAGGCACGTTTTCTGGCCCTCCCAGGTCTAATGCTGCTCTGCGGTGACAAAGGAGCCCTCGGGACCCGGCCACAGGCTTCCCCCATCCCATCCCAACTGCAGATCAGGGAAAGCAGTTGTGCCCAGGAAAGTGTGTTCTTGCAAACGGGGTCGGTGACGAACACTATTTGGGAGTCGCCTCTGGGCTGGTGAGCACAGCTGGTGAAGCTTTCAAGGGGCTCTGCTGCTGGAAGTTTCTAGGAGGCACCCCTGGCCGGGCAGCAGAGATGCTGCTGCCCTTCCTCCCCTCTTAGAGATGTGGACACAATCTCACCTCTCTTTTTAACCACTCACTCCTCCTCGTCCCCACTCTTTC
>NW_006796716.1:3575563-3581936 GCF_000442215.2 Lipotes vexillifer | reverse complement strand
CTCGTCCCCACTCTTTCCGAATCGTGTATGCACGAAGTGGGTAGGAGCCATCCAGGACACCAGGATCAGTGTCAGGACCACCCTCGTGAACCCAAGGCCGAGATGTCTCCTGACCTGGATGAGGGCCTCCAGGAGGAGCCAGTGGGCAGGACAGAATCCACAACTGCCATGTGTACAAGCTAGTAAAACAAGTGTCCTCTGTGGCATTCCTTGCTCTTAGTATCTGGGGATTGAAAAACCAAATCCTACCACTGTATCTGGTGCTGAAAATGACCTTTATTTTGCCTTGAAGCTTACAATTCTCAGGTGTCTTCTGGTGTATGTGCCCCCCAGCGATTATGGGGCCCTATGCATGCTTACCCCAGGAGAACACATCCAGTGCCAAGACACCGACATGTGAAGTTGAATTTAGGGACTTAGAGGATAAAGCTCATTGAGGGTTAGGTCGATAAGTTCAGTAAACATTTTTCAGTGTTCCCCTTGTACCTGCCACTGTGCTTGGTCTCTTTCAATTCCACTGGATAATAAATGAAATTCATATTTGTCTCTGGACTCACAGACATCTGTATACTCATATTTACTTATAAGTAAATGTATTGAACACATTGGTTTATTGTCCTCCCTGTCTGTACTGTCAGCTTGACTGTCTTGTTCACTGTGATCATTTCAGTTCCCAAACTGCATGCATGCACGCATGTTTGAATGAATGAATGAATGAAGCCCATGTTTTCCTTTTGCCCCAGGATCTGGCACATAGGAGATGGTCATTAAAGACTGCTGAGTTTAATCAGTCCTCACAAAACCCTACAAAGTTGCTCTCACTCTTATTTTGCAGATTAGAAAATTGATGCTCAGAGAGCAAGAATCTTTCCCCCAGGATGGTTTGTGGAAGAGCCGTCCCCTTTCCCCTGTCTGATGCCTTCTCCCCTGTACCACACAGCCTGTCTCCAGGTGCACAGTAGCAGTTGGGTTTTTTTTTTTCCCCCCTTACTTTGGTTCTTCACTTTAAGCTCTAAAGGATTCGTAAAATAGACTTGAGAGGAGTAAACCAGAATTTTCTTCTAAAACATCCAGTGCTTGTGAAGTGTTCAGGAAATAATTTCTTAGAAGAAGGAACCCTGCAGTTGCAAATACAATGTTTTTACTGGTTGCATGCAGGGCACTGAAACTCTCCGTTAGTCCAAATGATTGGAGATGCTCTGTTTTCTGGAAATCCAAGCTTTCCCACCCCTGCTTCGCTTAGGCAGGGTTCCAGGGTCTTTGCAGCAGAGACACAGCTGCCCTGACAGTAGAACCATTCCTACTGGCACATGGTGGGGTGTCCCCAAGGATCTGGGGAGAGGAGAAGCCAGTGGTAGGAACGGACTGGAAGGAGAGTGCTAGGAAAAACGTGGGGTCACGGATGGATGGGTTTTAGTATCAGGGAGGCCTAAAGTGGGATAGGAGACAGGTGAGTGTTCAGAGATCCAGAGTCTGTCTGCTCAGAGCAGGAACCCCACCCTGGCATATGGGGTACGAGGGCCCCGGTTGGACAGAGCAGGGCGTCAGTTCCAGGGGAACCGAAATCCCAGCTGGTGACCAAAATGGGGACATGAGAGCTTAGGAGTCAGGGCTGGAGGGTGCAAAGTGCCTGGCAGAGCCCAACGCTAGATTGATTCTTGGGGTCAGAGTGAAACGCACCCCTTAACGTTTTTAAGCTGCTGCTTTTGTGGGTCAGCATGGAGCAAAATGGTGGATCTCTTTTATGAAACATTTATCTAAAGGTTGGTTGGAAAAGTAGCAGCTGAAGTCTATTTGTGCGTTTTTGCTCATTGCTTAGAGCACAAATCTGTCTTCCTCCTTTCTGAATTGTAATTATCTGATTAAATTGTAATTTAATCGTTATTTACTTAACGAATTGGACAGGTTAGCCTTGAACCTTTCCATGGCTGTGGTTTTTACCATCCACCCCTTCTCACTTTACACGCGAACATGAGATTTTTTTTTATTCGGGAAGTGTGGCTTGACATTGTTTAAGCTGTTGTTTGCTTCTTATTTTCGACTCTTCTTTTTTTTTTTTTTTTTTTTTTTTTTTTTTTTTGGGTTGGGGGGGCCTCTCACTGTTGTGGCCTCTCCCGTTGCGGAGCACAGGCTCCGGACGCGCAGGCTCAGCGGCCATGGCTCACGGGCCCGGCCGCTCCGCGGCACGTGGGACCCTCCCAGACCGGGGCACGAACCCGTGTCCCCTGCATCGGCAGGCGGACTCTCAACCACTGCACCACCAGGGAAGCCCTCGACTCTTCTTTTGTCACTTAAGTAGGATGTCTTAATTCTTATTAGATTATTTAGCAGGATTTCTTTTTTGCTTTTTTCCTCTTTTTTAATATGGTTTTGTGTTGCATTTTGAATACTTTCTTAAGGAGGCATGTTTTAGAATTACTATAGATCCTGTAATTCTCTGCTCAAAGACATTTAACTGTTAGATGTAAACACCAAAAACACTTTCTTCAGTCATTTCATTTAGAACTGCAGTCCAGGGAGACTGTCTGGAATGTGCCCCAGAGTCTCGGACCGGATCTCCTTCTGAGTGCAGAGCGGACGTTCAGACTCACTTCATGACCGGGGTGTACAGCTGACCTGCACTAGGTGCTGTGGAGAATCCAGAGATGAGCAGGACAGCCCCCATCTTCTAGGAGCTGTGTCAGTGGCGTCAAGAAGACCCACTAATGACCGGAAAGCACGTGGAATGTGACACATGTTGCATAGTGCAGGCGCGGGAGAAATGGTTCTCACCAGTGGTAGGATAGAACAGGGTTCATGGAGATGGTGGCGTTTGAATTCCGCATTTGGGGTTGTTGGGTTCCATGGTAATCTTGGGGCAATAGTCCTTTATATTTAGATCCCCCCTAAATTCGAAGAAGTGGTGGCATTTTGGTTTTTAAACTAGTTGGTGTGGGTGTTGGATTTCTGTACGGAGAGCGTCTGCTCATTTTTTCCCTGTCTCCTCCACCGCAGAGTGTCAGTAAATGTTGAATTAGTTCGAAGGCTCTCTTGTGGTTGTCACTGTTAATGATCTGGGCTGTACCTTTTGTTTGGCACACTGTAGACTGGAAGTCCCAGCTGGGTAGGGCAGTGCACGTTTTACCTTTTTGTTCCTACAAATTGACTTGTCAGAGGTGGGGGGCTCACTCAGGGCTCATTGAATGAGTCGGAGCCCAGAGCATATTTTTTTGGGTTTCAGTGGAGAGTTTGTCCCCGTTCTTTCTGTCCGTCTCCTTGCTCTGAGCTGGCCGCCGGCAAGCCGAGGGCAGTTGGACTTCTTAAGAAAGCTGCGTCTAGAAGCAGATCGTTGGTCAGATTCTTTTAATTTTAGGGCTAGGGATGCTCCTTTTTCTCCCATTTGGTGAAGTGATGTGATGCTTTAGCACATTTTAAATAGGATTACGCAAGCTGCTGTTAGCTGGCTTCAAGTGTCTTTTAATCTGGAGAGAAAATGTGACTTCCTTCATTTGCGAAACAGCATGTTTCTGTCACCGTATCCCAGAGTATCTTCTGGTTGTCCCGTTTTTCAAAACTTACTGTGGGCTTCTGATTACCCTTATTTAGACGTCCAGGGCAGAAACTGCCACTTCAACAAGAAAATTTTGTAATGAGCCAGAGGAAATGGGCTGGTCATTACCCTGTTGTATATATGCAGCCTAAAAATCGATGTGGATTTTTCTTTCATGAGAATGTGACTGTTTAATTGAAAAATGTCGTTGAAGTGTCCTTTCCCCTTCCCATCAGTCGGTTGTTAATGCTTATATATCCAAGCTAGAGTCAGTTAAAATTGGTGCCCCTCTGCCAGAATGCTTCTTTTTAATTTTGGTGCAGGATTTTGTGTTGCTAGATCTATTTTTGTTTAATTAGGCCCTGCAAGGAAATAAGGGAGAGCTGTATTTAAATTTTTAGACCATTGAAGAGCCTCAAACTATCCTAGGTGAAAAGCTCAAAAAATTAACTTTACTATTTATTATATGAATAAAACCAAGAGGGAGAATAGTTCCAGAAACCCTTCCTTTCTCTTTTTCCTTGTTCAGACAGCTGGCTCAGATTAATAGCAGGCCAGAAAGCAGGCACATTTGCTACTTTTCCTCGTTCTGTTACTAGAAAATACTCTCCAAGGAACACACACTCAGTCTCCTTGTATTTGGGGGTCAGGTTGTAAACTTTATAACTCACTAATATAATAAAGTGTTTGTTGGTCACATTATCCAATTTTTCTCTCTGGTAGAAGAATCCTAGTCTCTCCTTTTATTGGGATTCCTTTTGCAGTTTTAATCCAGAAAACAAAACCATGTGCATGTGACAGACTTGCCTCGTCCACGGAAAGTTCTAAAAACACCAGTTCCAGGGCTGGCTTCTGGCTCGAGAAAAGCTTGGAGGAAAGCACGTCTGGGGGCCCAGCCCGAGAATGTTCCTCTCATCATTTGACCAGCGATACCCCATTTGGGCTGCGGGTTGGCCAAAGACTCTTCTGTAGAAAGGTGGTTAGACCTAGTTGCATCAAACCAAGATGAGGGGCAGAAGGAAAGAAGGGAGACCTCCACCCACCGGAGCTCCAGTATTTTTCCCCTCCGTTGGATGCCCCAAAGTGGATTGGCTGCTGTGATGGAAAAGATTGTCAGCAGTATGTAAATGAGAAGGAAAGCGAAAGTGCATCTCGTGCAGATAATTTCTATGTAGATAATTTGCCATAAAAATTTATATCGCAGTCCTTAAAGCCTTCAGAGATGCAGTCTGTTCTAGGGAAAGGTGATTTATATGGTATTAAAACACGTTTTATGTCCCAGTCCTTTAGATTTAATGTTTATTGCCTATAAAAATGAAATCTTCTTGTGGATATTTAAAAGTTTGGGCACTGTGTGAAATATATATTCAAGTTAGAATCCGAACCGCTTTGGGGATGTAAATGAGCAGCAAATTCTCTGCTCTGAAGTTGGCTCCACCAACGTTGGGCCCATGTTTCCGCTTGGCACACTTATGAGGTTGCACGGGTTCGGTGTGTCATCACCGCGGTCAGGTTGCCAGGTAGGAAGATGTCTTCTGTGGGGACGGTGTTGATTTCTTTAAAAAATTTAAATCCGCTAACAAGTCCAGAAGTATCCCCATTCCTCAGAAACTTGGGCAAGGTGTGACCAGAATGTCATGCCAGCCTTCAGAGGTATGTGAATTATGGCCCAGCTTTTAGAGAGCGGAAGTGCTCTGGCAATGCAGTATCGAGTGCAGAGTGGTTTTTGGACCTTTGCATTCCCTCGGATTCCCAAGTCATGGCGTGCTTTAGCACCGGCCTTGCATAAAACTCCGAGAGAGTAAATCGTACGGTGGGAGGCGCAGCTGCTGCGAAGGGGGAACCGTGTGAGCATTTGGGGGGGCTCCCGAAGGATGTCTTTTGAACAGACAGCCCGGGAGACGAGGAGCTGCTTTGACTGTGAGCTGAAGCATAGTCTCTGTAGGCCTAGCATGTGCTCCGCTGGCCTCTCGTCCCCACCCCCGATGCTCTCTGTGCGTGGGCAGTGGCTGCTGCCTGAGCGCAGGGATGGTGGCCTCGCTGAGCCTTACGCCCCAGGCTGAACCCTGGGCGGCTTTCCAGGCTCCTTAGAGGCTGGGCATTTTAGAAATTTTAGAAATGACATGGGAAATGCTTTTCCTGGAGATTTGCAGGAAAAGGTGGAACTCATCAGCGAGGCCACCCCAGTATAGCTACGGTGGGACTCGCAAGGGCATGGCCGTAGGAACACTGAGCCTGCCCTGGGGTGCTGGCTGCTCTTTGAGGCCCGGAGTCGCAGGGAGAAGGGACGGGGTGTGGAGACCTTGGTCAGAGTGTTTGTCCACGGATGCAGGCCTGACAGTGAGATTTGCTGAGCGGCTGCCCCATAGCAGGGCTTGGCTCTCAGCCTGCAAGGGCAAGAGGAACCCATATTCTTAAAGAGTCTAGGGAAGGCAGACAGGGAGAGCGACGGAAATTCTGAAGCCCTCAGGATGGAACTCTCCTGGCTCCCTGCAGTGATGTGCCCGGCCAAGCCTGCCTCCAAAAGATGTCGCAGTGATCTTTCAGGCAGAATCAGTGAAGAGGTGACAGCTGTTGCCTAATTATTGTAGTGGTGGCAGTGAGTAAGAGGACGGATTCCTGAGGATTCAGGGGCCACAGTTCCTTGTATCACCAACAGGATGAAGCAGGATCCACGGCCCCGGAGAGCAGACCACATAGACAGCCTCCCGATTTCCAGCTTGCCTGAGGCAGCTTGCTTGCTTTCCAGGGCGGGGCAGAGATGTTAGTGACAGCAGTGAAGTCTCAGAAAGGGGGTTGGTGGGGAAGCGGCTATAGGACAAACAACCACCAAGCACGGGGGGG
>NW_006796716.1:3554418-3575299 GCF_000442215.2 Lipotes vexillifer | reverse complement strand
GGGGGATGGTCCTCACCCAGAGTAGGTGTGTCATCAACCTGCACGTGTTGAAAAGTAAGAGGGCGTGTGCGGTGACAGTCCCCTCCCCGCCCAGGGAAGTAACCACAGTCAGCTTTGTGTGCGAAGGGCCAGCGACCAGGCTGCCAGTGTGGCTTCCCCCAGCTCCGCGTGCCCCCAGGAGCAAGTTGGGGAGCTCACACACTTCAGCTTCACAGCGGCCCCCCCACTCCATCACCGTGAACCCCAGCATCTGAAGGGAACTCGAACGCACAGGCTTTCCAGTGACCGTGTGTGAAGTGAGGCCACTTCCACAGCTCCATCGACTAATATTTCTGATATAAAGCCTTGTTAAAATTAATTCCAGTCTGAAACTTGATGAATTCTCAGTCATGGAATTAACAGGTTTCAAATGGAAAAAAAAAATTGGCGTGATTAAAAAATAAATGTTTGTGCTGGAAATTTGGAGCGCGTGCCTAACACACCGAATGTGTGGTTCTTTTTTATCTCAGAGGGTCTGTTTGCCTCTTTGTCTTTACGGGGGAAAGTACATATTCACACCAGAAATGCACAGACCACTAGCCATGACCCACCGGCAGCAGTCTCTCACGAGCTGTCAGTCCATTATTGTCCTTTATGCCTAAGGCCTGCCTTTGGTCCACGTGAAGAATAAGACGCCACCTGGCTCCAAGGGGGACTCTGACCCTGGTACAAAGCAGGTCACGCACGTGCTGCCACGTGTAGAGCACGTGGTACCGGGAGGGCAGCCTCCTTCCAGCCAGCACACCCACCCGATTTCCTCTCATCTTCCTAGGTCTTCCTCTGAATGTACGTCAAGTAAACCATTCAGGACGCTGTGTGTGTTTCATTTTGTTTTCAGTGGGGTGTCAGGCTTCCGCCGCCCATCTCTGTCCTCTGAGTAACAGCACGGAGCTCCACATCGTTGGATATTAGACATCTGTGGTTTGACACCTTGAAGGCTCAGTCACTCCTGGGTGTGTTGGGTTAACACAGCAAGGAGAGAACAAGAGGCTCTTTATTTGGAGTCTGTGGATTCTGCTCTCAGTTAACGAGGAGACTTCTAACAGCAAAGAACGAGCTAGGCTCCCTTAGTTTTGCTGGTTTAAGCATCACACGTGGGGGCATCGTAAACACTTGGCTCTTTTCATGCCCGGCTTCAGTGTTGAATAACATCCAGAATGCAGCACGACCAGCCCCTTTCCATCCCCAGATCTCAATAGGTTTATAGCTGTAAGAATCGAAAACCGAGGAACCATGTTTTTTTGGGTGTGTGCGCGGTTCAAGAGAAACTCGCGTTCCCGGATTCATTTAAGTAGGAACAGTAATGCAGAAAAGCTGGATTTTATCAATAGTTTTTGTTTAAAAAAAAAAAAAAAGTCCACACCCAGGTGTCCCTGTAGTGCCAGAGCTGCCAAATAATCCGTCGCACCATCCTCCAGCTGTGGGACCCAGTAGCGCGCCCCTGTCTGCCCCATCAGGCCTCTGGCAGCCGGTCGGGCTTGGGATCCAGCAGGGTGAGGTCACCGCGGGAAGGGCAGATGTGCCGGGAGGGGGAAGCCTGTTCCCCTGCTTTAAACCACAAATGTCTTTTGATAACTAGTAAAATTGGCAAGCAGAATGATTGAAAACATGTGAGAGGTAACTGGATCTACGTTGCAAGTAGTACATATTTGAAAAGTTTTCCCCAATGTAAAAGTTACTCTTTAAGAGCCTTAAACTAATAAAAACAAGGAAATTCCATGTTACGGCTGCCACTCGGCCTTTCCATTTTTATTCCAGCAGTCAGATTTGACAGGTCCGCTGCCGATTGGCTCTGGGACCCCCATGAGCACGTAAATCAGGGGGGACGGGGGCAGAAGCTGGCAGCGGGGTGAAGTCAGTCCCCACCGCCTTTCAGTGCCAGGCTTGTAATTCCGTTTTAGTATATCCGATTTTCCCTTCTTGCGGCGGCTTCCTGTATTACTTTATTGACTGAAGCCAATTCAGGATTCTTTTAGAGACGTTTCTGGTTCCTCTCCTTTTTTCTTGATCTCACAGCAGATTTTACGCGGCGGCAAAATCCCTCGCCCCGTGGCTTCTTTTCTGAACCGCGTGACCAGCTCTCAGCCTCTCCTCGCTCAACTCCATTCTCCCCGTCGCCGCCAGCGTGATCTTTCTAAAGCACGGCAGTGATCCTCAATAGCCTGGAGTCAGCCACACGTGGGTTCAACAGAGTCAGATGCACGTTCAGGGCTCCGATGAGGCGCCCCCGCGCTGTCCCTAGATCCACTTCCTGCCTTTCTTAGTGACCCAGCAAATAACAAGTAGCTCTGGTCTCGAGACCCCACTGTCTTGTTTCTTTTACCAGTAAGCCGAGGGAACTGCCCCCATCCCCGGGGTAGGGGAGCGGGGGCGGACGACAGAAAAGGGAGGCTGGGGGATTTGAAGAACCGCGTCACCAGTTCCACCGTTAGGACGTCATCACAGAGCTTTAGAAGAGGCAGGAACCCCAGGGTGTCCCCCCTTTGTGCCCCCAGAGCCCACCGTCCCCACGTCAGCCCCAAGCCTGGTGCGCTTCCAAGAGCGTCCTTCTGTAGCGGAGGGAGCAGCGTTAGGTGCAGAAAACGTGGCCTTTTACGTCTCCCTCCGTAAATGTGTGATCTCGGTCAGGTCCCCTTCGCCTCTGAACCTCGGTATCCTCGCTCATTGGTGGAACAGGAGTGATGGCTGTTGCAGGATCACCGTGGCCATGAAAAATGACGAGGGGTGTAGAGCATGAGTTGATAAACTGTAGCTGCAGCTGTTTTTATCATGTCTCTCTGCCCATTCTTTGCTTTCTGGAGTCCTCCCACCTCCCCCGCTCAGTGAAATCACATCCATCCTTTGGGGCCATCCCCTGCTACCTTTCCTGTGAAGTCTTCCGCGATATTTTGTTTTCGTATTTGTTTTTGTTTGCTTTTTTTTTTTTTGGCCGCGCTGCAAGGGCGTGTGGGATCTTAGTTCCCCGAGCAGGGATTGAACCCGTGCCCCCTGCAGTTGGAAGCGTGGAGTGTTAACCACTGGACCGCCAGGGAAGTCCCAAGTCTTCCCTGATCTTCTCTGTCAACTCCCAGCTGTCTCAGAACCACTCCTGGCATGTCCCGCCTCACAGCGTCTGGCTGTCTTCCTTGGTTGTAAGGTCTGAGCACTGGTGTGGTTTGTTGCCCTTTTGTGCCCTGTCTTGTCCTTCCAGGAGGAGCTCGGGAATGCCCCTGCTGGACGGATGAGTTGACTAAGGGGCCGGGTGGGAGGGGAGCAGCATCCTGGGGCATTTGGGCTGAATGGCTGTTCTAGGGGAGGGAAGCCTTTGGTTTCCTTTGGCCCTCGTTTCACACAGGTGTGCACGCTTGATCCCACCGTCTCTGAAACCAGTCACATCCTTTCTTCTGAGAGTCTCTGGGATGCACGCGGAGTCTTCACGGTTAGTCCATGATTCATTGGACCTCCCCAATTCAGGGGTTCCTGCTGCAGCCGTGCATAACAAGCCTTTGCTAGTGGCGATTATGTGCATTTTCTTTAGTATAATACAGGTGTCTAGAAATCCAGTGAGACCCGTTAAGCGGACACTTAGGGATGGAGTTTCGTAGCTATAGGAGTAAAGCAGGAAATCCTCTTTTGTCTCAGCTCTTGCTGAAAATCTTGATAGGATAAATACACGGGTGTGTGTGTTCCAGAATCAGGAAGTAGGGCATGCGGGACACGATTGATTGCTTTTGTTTTTGATGATTGAAGAGCTTGGTTATCATTTCGGATCTATGGCAATATTTCCTTTATGTTTACGTTAGCCTGGCAGGATCAAATGTTTGCTGGCATAGAAGACAGAGGCTGCTGCTTGTACAGTACTGCCGGTGGCTTCCTGCCTGTGATGGGATGATGTGGTCAGAGGAAGAGCCAGAGAGTGTGACCAAGGCCGCTTGGCCAGCATTGCTTCGGATGCTGCACGGGCAGCGCCCTGGGGTCCCCGCCTCTGACTGATACTGCCGAGGAGGCCATGGGGTGAGAGGTGTCCTTTTATAAATCACACTCTACTGGGAGCTGCCTTTTGACCCCAAAGCAGATCAGGACCACCTCCTCCCCGCTGCTCCTCAAGAAATCACACAGAGAACCAAGAACAGAGGGTATAGAGAAATGCCATTCCGGGGCCAAAACAAGTGGCGTCATTTTACTGAGCTCAGAAATCTTTTGGGTGTCTGTGTAGTTAAGAAATAACACCCAGAGTTAGGGGAAAACAGGTGATGAGGCCCTGAACTTGGAGGGCTCACAGGGAGGTTGGGAACGCTTTGTAATTGGCATTGATTTTCTGCCTCAAGAACTAGCCCCTGCTTCTATCTGCACACACACAACCTCCCCCCTCCCCCACCCCCAGCCCTCATGCCGCACTCAGGAGGCCGTGGAGTCACCTGTCCACACCAGGCAAGAGCTTGCACTGGCTGAGGGCTCTGGATGCGAGTATCTGAACCCACTCCAGAGTCGGTAGTAGTTGGCTGTAATTGTGCTGGTCAATTGTGTGTCCTCATCCTTTCACGTGAGTTTAGAGAGTTAACAATAGCTCTGTAGCTGGCTCGATAAAGTCTGAGTTAAAGTCCCCCTCCAGGGACTTCCCTGGTGGCGCAGTGGATAGGACTCTGCGCTCCCAGTGCAGGGGGCCCGGTTCGATCCCTGGTCAGGGAACTAGATCCCACATGCATGCCACAGCTAAGGAGCCCACGTGCAGCAACTAAGGAGCTGGCAAGCCGCAACTAAGACCTGACGCAACCAAATAAATAAATATTGAAATAAAGTGCCCCTCCAGCTTTTTCTTAGAATGCTCCCCGGACAGGGTACAGTGGGCAGGCTGGCAGCAGTACTCAGTACTTCCAGGGCAGCTCCCGGAGCAGCCCTTTTTTTTCTTCCCGGGTGTCCCTCTAGCATAGCCAGAGGTGAAACTCTTTGAGGACTGAAACGGCCCCTTTAAGATCACACCCCTGCTCTCGGCACTGGGAGCCCTCATGTGATGTCACCTGTTGCTGCCCAGCACCCCGGTTCCCTGATAGCGGCCAGCAGCCCTGGTGCCAGGAGAGAGTGAAGGCATCACATGCGACGTTCACTTTGCCACACGAGTGTCACTGTGCCGGGCTATCGGGCGGGCAGCAGTTCTCCATTGCCATCCAGCCAGTGGCAGGATGTTGTAAACCTTGCTTGCTTGAAAATTAACTGCAAAAATAAAATCAAAGCTGGCTCAGAGGTGGCATCTCTTGGCCTGAAATGAGCTATTCAAATGAACCTGCTCAGCATTGTTGGTAGATGTCTGTTAGGGGCTTGGTTTCCCCCAGGAGCCACTTGGCGTCTTTCAACTTTTGCTTACAAATTCCAGGCAAAAACATTTTGAGAGCTTTCTGGAGTTCTTATTTGCTAATTAAAATGTGAGAAGGGAACACAGCTACAGGTAGAGTGCTAGTGCAAGCCACAGCTGTGATTAAAAAAAAACCAAGCCTGACAGTTCCAAAATGAAGTTATTAGCACTTCACCTGTAACTGTGATAGCTTTTAACTTTCATGCTCTGTCTCTTAAGCCCCCCTCCACCCCCGTAGTGTATAAAAAGGGGAGCTAAGGGAGGAAATTGTAGGATACGTTACCCTTGCAGGAGGTGAGAAGAACTACCATTTCTGTGGAAGTTCTTTAACTTGGGAGAGTTTTTCTTATCCTTTTATGTCATGCAGTTTTCCAACAACCCTTCGAGCCAGGGTAGGTGGCATATTTTACAGATGAGGAAACCAAGGCTCAGGGCATCTTGGTGACCTGTCCAGATTCTTGTAGGCAGGATGGAGCTGGCTCTTCCTGAAATTCTGCTGCTTGCTTCCTAGACTTCACTAATGGTGGGAGAGACGGGGCTATATGTGAAAAATCACCTGACATTGGGTCCCAGGTCTTCTCTCACCTTCAGAATAATTAAAGAAAATGTCCTCTGCTCCTGGAAATCACTTTCAGCTGATTGCCCACTGAGCCCAGCTATGTAGTCCTAGTAACCCCCAAAGCACGTCTTTCCTTGCACACACAATGGGTTTGATTCACAGCCTGCGTCTGCGCCGGCAGATGTTTGTGGCCGGGGCAGCCCCGGCAGAGAGCGAGTGAGCTGCAGGGCAGTGGATGGCTTTGCCGCCAAGTGTTTTCCCAGAGAAGTGGAAGGGAACCTTTGCCAGGGTGCCTGGTGCCCTAACAAATTGATTCCTGCCAAACAATAGAAATAAATATTTTCAACAGACAGAAATTTTGGCTCTTAAAGTATTCAAATTAAAGGCTTATTTCTGAAACAAATACTTTAGGAGGAAAACATTTACCAGCGTCGATGAGATTGGAATCACTCCTTTTGGCAGTGGCATAATTATTTTTGAGATTAAAACACGTTTTTCCTGCTCCTGCCTCATTTTTAGCCCATGGCCTTGCCTCCTATTTCCTAGAGAAAGTCAAGTGCGTTAAGCCGGAGCTTGGGAAAGAGGCATTGCTGGGGTTTACCTCAAGGAGCTTCGGCTTCCATGGAGTTAGTTACCCAGAACTGGATTCAGATCTCATTTCCAACCACTTCGTGGTGTGATTTGGGCAAAGCCCGGTCATCTGATCATCAGTTTACTCAGTTTGTGAAATGGGGCAGCAGTCTCTGCTTTGTAGCAGTTAATAATGTTACCCTCAGAACCTGGGGAGTCCTTCTAGACTGTCGCTGTCCAGCAGAACTTCCCACGTTGATGGAATGGTCTGTGTCTGTGCCATCGAATACAGTTGTCAGTAGCCCTCAACGTGCGCCTACTGCGACTGAGGAATTTGTAATTTAATTTTGAGTCACACGTGGCTCGTGGCCACTGTTTTGGAGAGCGCCTTTCCCATTCGTCCGCTTCACTCCACTAATTGGTCCCTGGTTCCAATTCATTGGTTGGCAGCTCAGCCCACTGGAGATCTCTCGAGTCTCTCTCTCTCCATTGTGAATCCGGGAGTTTAGGCGGATCTGTTCTCTCTGACGTCCGTCTCCTGTCCTGCAGCCAGACCAGCGGGCCAGTTGCACTGAGCTAGGCAGGGAAATGAACGCTTTAGCCAAAGATCTCCCCCACCCCCCAACCAGATCAGCCTTCATGGACATTTCACATTTTAACAAGATTCCACTTAGTTTTGGAATTTGTCTCACAATGTATAGTAAGCATAAGAAGATTGAGAAAAAGACACGGAATCAAGGGCCTCTTCCCTGGGCATTTGTTAGCAAGTACGTTGTGTCCGCGCCCGGCCTTGGTCTCCTCATCTGTGACATGGGATTAGCCAAGCTCCTGTGGCTGCCTCTCCCACAAGTCGGCTGAGGCCCACGGGACGGGGAGTGCCAGCGGCCACCTCAGCAGGGGATGGCAGAGGCTGTGACCTGGGGGACAAGCGAAGAAAAGAGACCCACCCAGGAACAAGACGGCCAGGGGAGAAGGTGATAGCCCAGGAAAAGGAGACAACCAGACAGCAAGGACCAACCCTAGTGGCACCTTGGGGTGGGGGTGGAGGGTGGGGCATGAAAGGCTTTTGGGCTCCTTGGAGATGTTTAAGATCAGAGAGGGAGAGAGCACTCCCGCCATTTGGAGCCATGTGTGCCTGAAAGGCTGAGGCTGCCAAGGCAGAATTTCGTTTTGCTTTGCCACGTGGCCAAAGAACAGTAAAGAACGCAACTTACGAAACAGACATTGTTGTAGTTCAGAACTGGGCAGATGGTAGCAGTTTCATTCGTTCCGATTAATAACAGAATCCTGTTAGTTAGGGTTAAAAGGCGTCCTTCCCTTTCCCTGCACCGGTCCTGGGCCACAGCGACCCAGGCCTCTGATCGCCTGTGTTTCGTTACGCATCACCGAGATGCCGTCTCTCACATCTCACTCTTTAAATGAGAGTCTGGCGAGTATTACATGTAGTGCAATGCTGGTTAGATACATCTGGCATTTTTGTCTCTGCGTAGTGGGTTTCCGACGGGGTGAAAAACAATAAGAAACAAAATCTTGTTCTCTCTTGAAATTTCTCTGTGCCGAGGAATTCACAGAAAAAGGCTCGTAGCTTTTGTTAGGATGATTTATTTATTTTTGTTCAATTTTATTTTCTGAATAGGTAACCCATTCACTCGATCCAAAATCAGAGTTCTATTTAAAAATGTAAGAAATCTGCCCCCCACCTCTGTGCCAGCCCACCTTTAGATGGAAAGACCTCAGGCAGTAAGTGTATGTTGGAGTGAATTGTTTCACTTGAATTTCTTAGACTGGGAACTAATATCAAGTCATCTCCCAGAATCAAGAAATATCGAGTACATACTAGATGTATGTTACATACTTGACATATGATAACCTTTTCTTCAGAGTTAAAGGAACATGAGAAAACGATCTTTATTTGAGGTGGGCTCTTAACATTCTCACTCGTACCAGGCACTTCATCTTACTTAATCCTCACAGCAGCTCTGTGTGTATCAGCGTTCCCCTTTCAGGTTAGAGGGCTGGCTTGGTCCAGAGGTAAAAGGTGGTGGGAGTCTGTATGCAGACTGGCCTCTGCGCCGCCCTGCCGGCTTCCCCACCCTCCCACCCAGTTCCTAGTCCCTGGCCGTTCTCTCTGCTTTCCCTGGGCACGGGGAACCCCACTGTGCTCTGTGAGACCCCGCCAAGAGGTTGCCTTCTGTTCATTCGACTCTGAACTCCAAGACGGGAGAAGATAGCTAACTACACCGTGCAGGCTTCCGCAAGGGTTGAAACGGTGTTTTTGATTAAGCCCCCAGACAACTAGAAACTTCAGCTGTAGGCAGTCCCTTGCACGTTCCCTGAGAACCTCAGGGTGTGATTAACCCAGAGAGCTTGCCTCCTGTCCGCCCAGTGCGCTTGCGTGTGCCCCTGCTGCGGGCTGGGCTCTGCGCTGGGTGCCCCCAGGAGCTGTGCTTTCCCTGCCTGAGGGCCTCCTCCTGGGATCTCCCTCTTGGGGAAGCAGACACAGGCCCCGCCAACAGGCCTGGGAGGAGCCTCAACAGCGAGCCCTCCACGTCTGCTTTGCTGCTCCCTATTTTACCCAAAGCACTGTTGGCACGGACTTTTCCTGTCCCTGTTTTTCCTGTTTCCTGTTCTCACGGTGGAGCTGTGATGACAGTGGCTTCCTCAGCTGCGGGGAGACCTTGCCCCGGCGCCTTCAGCAGAGATGAGCCCCTCGTAGCCAGATGATCCTAATTCTTAGAAAAATGGTACCATCCAAGGAACCACCCGCGGTCCTTTGAAGGTGAGCCGGAGGAGGGTGTGGGTCTCCTCCAGGCGCCCCTGCCCTCCCTCCTCATCCGTTCTTGCCTTCAAGAAGTTGCCGCTGTCAACTTGTCCCCTTCCTCCACAGCCTCTTGAACTGTTCTAGACTGTTCTCTTTCATTCAAGGGTCAGTGCTTGGGCCGGCCTTTTTCTGGCAGCCTCTCTCTTTCCGACTGGAAGCCTCGCTGTCTGCAGTTCTTAAATTTGTGCCCTCCCCCTCTGTTGGTCCCTCTGTCCGGTGTGCATCCTTGCCCACCCCAGAATTCTCTCAAAGGTGCTGTTATTTTCATGAAGCTGTTTCTGATTTTTTTCCCCCAAACAGAAGTAACCTCTCTTCCTTTGAACCCTTTTGCACTTACTCTGAACTTCCGTTGGAGCATTTAGTTTATTTTGCCATTCTTTTTCTTTTTCCCTTTTTTTTTTTTAGCTTACTCTTTCTTTTAGCACATTCTGACTACAGTAGTCCCTCGGTATCCATGGGGATTTGCTCAAGTCCCTTAAATAATATGGCATAGTATTTGCATATAATCTAAGTACGCCCTCCCGGTATACCTTAAACCCTCTCTAGATTACTTATACTACCTTACACGATGTAAATGCTGTGTAAATAGTTGCGGGATTGTGGTGAATTCTAGTTTTGCTTTGGGGAACTTTCTGGAAATTTTTTTTCCTCGAATATTTTCAACCCCTGGTGGATTGGGTCCCTGGATGCAGTGCCCACAGGTACGGAGGGCCGGCCACGATGTGCCCCAGCACCAGGTGAAGTGAGCAAAGACAGTTCTTCCCAGAGCTTACAGCCTATGGGGCGCCCAGAGTTAAACAAGCACCCAGGCCAGTACGGAATTGCAGACAGGCACAGTTTAGGGAGTCGGGGTGCACACCTCCTGGGGCGGGAGGGACATGAGGGGCAGGGGAAGCGGTGTTTGAGCAGAGATCTGACAGGTTCCATGGGAGAGAGAAGGGGAAGTCTTCCAAGCAGAGGGAAGAGCCTGTGCTGAGGGCCTGAGGTGAGTGAGGGGCCTGGTGGGCCCTGGTGGTCTCACCCAGACCCCCTGGGAAGCCCCTGAAGGCTTTTGAGCAGGGATGACAGGTCCCCTTTCCTGCAGGGTGTGTGTGTGTGTCCTGGTGACCTTATAGCTGTGTGGCGATTCACACCCATGAGGGGACAAGGGCACCTTGGTGTGGCATCGAGGGACCCTCCTTGAAGCCCCCTGTACACACGCCAGCACCTCCTGCCCTCCCGCCTTTGGTTGCTCTGCTTTTCTCCGTTTGTTCCCCTTTCCTGCACTGCCTGCCTTCTGTTGAGATTCTCCTGGGCCGCGTGCAGGTCCATCTAATTCTGTAGGACTATGGCTTCCTGGGTGGGGATGCTGACTGCTGGCCCGCAGCCTGACATCACGTGACAGAACACTGTAGCCGGGATTCAGATCCTTGTATCGCCCGGTGGTGAATCAAAGACTGTGAGTGGGAAAGTGATGGGTAAGAATTAAGTGTCTGAAGGAACACTTGGGAGATGTGGGGTCAGACTTGGTTCCCTGCCTAAACTTATAAAATAAGTGAGAACATTAACGTTTCCCTAGGGAATTGTGCAAGGTTCTCCTTGAAACAGAGACCATCATCAGTCCACACGCCCGGGAAAAGGACAAAACGCACTTCCTGCAGGACCACGTGAGGGCTCTGCTGGGAATGAGGCATCCATAGGCTCTTATCAGTCCTTCAAAGCCCACGTCTCATTATAGGGGAAAAAATGAGATTTTAAAAGATAAATGTTTACTTTTTAGGAGTGGTCATTACATTTACGTGTACAAAATCCACAAGATACAAAAGGGTAGACAGTGAAAGGACCTCCCAACCGCCCCCCCCCCCCCCCCCCAGCCAGTCTGTGGTCCCGCCGTGGGTGGGAAACATTGGCCCCTTGAGGCACCTCCTGGAGTCCTTATCAGCCCCTCCTGTGACAGATGGGGAGGGGCTGAGGGCCAGGAAGACCGCCGCCAGGGCCCCCCTCCCATTCATTTTCCTCCCCAGTATGAGGAATGGCACCAGGATCTTGAACCTGGGGAGCCTTCCAGAGCGATCTCGTGTATGAGCACAGGTGTGTGTGTGTGTGTGTGTGTGCGTGCGTGCGTGCGCGCGCGCGTGCTCACAGTGGATGTCCTGGTCAGTGTCTGTGACTTCTAACTGAACACAGTGCGTCCATTCTAGCCCCAGCCCCCTCTCAGCAGCCCTTTCACCACTTCTGTGCCCAAGCCAGCCTCCCCCGGGGGACCTGACCTGGGTCCTGCTCCATCTAAGCCCCCTTTCATGGCCTCTGACAGCACCAGTCACAACCAGAAGTTGTACTGGGGATTCGGTGAGCCCAGAGGAGGAGGAAGAGGTGGAGGGTGACCGGCGGACTCAGACCGACCCGTACACAGGCCCCAGCCGAGATGGGCGTCTTTCACGAAAACCTGGAGCCCTTTCTTGCTGGCAGTGTGTCCTGCCTTATCTAACCTCTGCCTGTTTTCATTCCATCAGCCTGGTCCACTCTGTCTTGTCGCTCTTCCATGCCTGCCTAGTTTCCTCGGCTGGACTGTGGGTACCTGGAGGTCAGGGTCAACTTCCAATTCACCTGTGCATCCCTGGAGCCCCTGGCTTAGTTGGGGATACTGGTGGCAGAATGCATTCTAGCCTGAGGTCAAGCGTGTGGCTCTGATGGTACAGAAAAACTCCCCTCGATGGAGTGCTTACCATGCCTCAAGGTGGACATGCATTACCTTAGTTATCTCCAGGGAGGGGACATCATTGACCAAAACCACACAGGTTATAAAAGGGGTGGAGCCTGGAATCCAAACCAGGGTTTTCTAAGGCCACTGTCTGAAGGGTCTTCAGATGTTCCGTGTAGGAGGCCAGGGAGGGGGTGATGGAAGGAGGCAGGTGCGTGGGCTTGGGCCTTTCACCCCTTTCTAGTCAGAGTAGCTTCCATTTGTCCAGTGATCCCATTGCAGGAAACGAAACAGAAAATGTTCCAAGGCCTACTTCATGCAGAAAGCATGGCTGGCCTTCCCCTTTCTGCACAGGTGCTCTCTCTGCATTTTCCCTAATAAAGCCACTTTAAATTCTTATATAGGATTTGCTGTTTATTAGTTGACAGATAAGCCCTGAAGAAGCCTCAGATGAACCAACCCTTTGAGTCAAAGTTAGCGACAGTGAAAAGACAATACTTTACTCGCATCTCTGATGCAGTTGGCTGGTGTGTTTTCCCCACTAGCCCGGGGGCCCTGGGGGTCCCGGGGGCAAAGAGGGCCTGTGTGCATCTGCCCAGAGCAGGCCTGGCCTGGGGGCCTCAGGGAGAGAGGATCTCACAGAAATTGTGGCAGTATTGCAGAGAGAGAGAGAGAGAGAGAGAGAGACACACACACACACACACACACACACACAAACACACACACACACACACACACACACACACCCACACACACACACACACACACACACACACACACACACACACACACACACACCCGTTTAAAACCAACAGCTAACCATTCACTTGAAAGGCGAGGGGTTCCAAACTGATCGTTGACTTTATTAAGAGACACGTTGTTTTCTTTGGGAGACACTTCCCCCAAAGTTTCTTTTAAATAGGCAGCTACATGGTCGGCTGAGAGGCTGCAGTTCAGGCAGAGAGAAACTTCCAGTGTTGGGAGCTCTGCCCTTTGAGGATCTGTCAGAAATGGAGAAAAAGCATCGCAGAAATCAAAGTCAGTGAGGAAAACAGGATTGCAGCGTCCACAGCTCTTGGGGGCAGTTCCCCAGTTTCATGGGGTGAGGTGTCCACAGCCAGAGGTCTTTCCCTGGACCTTGTCGCCCCCTGACATCAGTCATCTCATGACGACTTTGAAAGAAAACCCCAGAGTTTCTGCAGCCAGGTGCCGTCCTTGCAAGATGCTTTGTCGTTACCATTTCTAGCTCTTTCGGCCTAGTTGGAAATGCCCCCTGTTCAGAGCCCATGGGTTTGCTACCAGTGTCCATCACCTGGGACCTGGTTGCCAGGTGTTTCCGGCAGGAGAACAGTTGTGAACAGTTCAGAGAGGACGCCCTCCTCTGCCCTTCCCTGGGAAGGTTGGGGCTTGACTGAGCGGTGTTTTCGGTGACCGGCCACCTCCTACTCGTCTGTAAGCCCTGAGAATGGCCAACGTGCAGCACGTTGTGCAAGAAACAGCTGTTGTTTTGACAAAGGACGCACTTGCCTCACTTTTTGAATCACCAGAGTGAGTCAGGGGTCATCTATCCCAGGCCTCTGCCCCTGGGCAGGTGGACACGGAGACCACGCACGCTCATATATGGGGATGCAGCATGTAAAATATGTTTGTGTAACTACATGCGTGTGCATTTTTTTCACATTAGCAGTTTTTAAATATGTATAAAATGAATGTATATTGTGACTTGTCCAATCAGGTAACTCATATGCATAGCAGAATAGCCAAAAGATACATGGAGAGCAAGTCCCCTCCTCCCCTGGGCCTCCTCAGAGCCAAGCACAGTTTCAAGTTTCTCCATCTTTCTAGAGACAAGCAAAGCATATGCAAACGTGTATAGATACTCTTTTAAACAACGTAGCATTGTTTTGTACTTTGCTTTTTTTTTTTGCTTAAATATATCTTGAATATCATTCCATCTCATATTGTGTGTATGTAGGATTGCATTTTTGCAAAATAATTCTTGAGTGGATATGCCGATACACTATGTGCTATTGCTGGACGTTGAGGTTGGTTCCACGCTTTTTTGTTTGTTTGTTTGGGTTTTGGGTTTTTTTTGTTCTTTGTGAATTTGTTTTTAAATACATTTCATTTATTTATTTGTTTATTTAGGCTGCGTTGGGTCTTCGTTGCTGCGAGTGGGCTTTCTCTAGTTGTGGTGAGCGGGGGCTACTCTTCGTTGCGGTGTGGTGGCTTCTCTTGTTGCAGAGCACGGGCTCCAGGTGCGTGGGCTCAGTAGTTGTTGCTCGAGGGCTCTAGAGTGCAGGCTCAGTAGTTGTGGCGCACGGGCTTAGTTGCTCCGCGGCATGTGGGATCTTCCTGGACCAGGGCTCGAACCCGTGGCAGGTGGATTCTTAACCACTGCACCACCAGGGACGTCCCCTTTGTGAATTTTTAATGCCTTTCAGATGTGGGGCCTCTCTGTGCTCCTTGTTACATGTGACCAGTGACTCAGGGGCTGAGGGTTCTGTATTTTAGACCCCCCACTGCCACTCCCCTGAAACATTCAGTTCCCTTGTTAATGGATCATTATATGTGACATTTGGAGGACAGACTGGCTGGGTAGATAATAAAACAGTATTTGGCTTATGTTTCACAGCCATCTCCTGCCTTTGTGTTGTCCCCAGAGCCTTAGAAAGCCTTGATGTCCTCCAGGACTGAGACTGTGAGCCTTGAACCTGAGCAGCCAGACCCAGCGTGGCAGAGGCTCATGCTTGATGGGTGGCGGCACCCGGTGCACTTCGGAGAGCCCTGTTGGTTTCTCACTCGGGCCTGCATATGTCTGCACACATGGAGAAGGGGGTGTGGCATGCCCCCCGCGGCCCCCCGCCACCTGGGTCCCTGCCTGCCAGTAGCAGGTCACCTCGGGCGCCCTGGCCCTGCTACCCCGCGATAGGGGCGGGTCAGTTACCCTTCCATCAAGCGACCTGTGCCAGGTTCAGCCCTCCGCAGTCAGGCTTTCTGATGGATCTGCCCGCGGAACCCCTTGATGCCGGGCTGGGACAGACCTCAGAGTGAGAGGTGGGGGGACCGAGGGGCCCAGGGAGGCCCACAGACCGTGTGCTCTTCGACATCTCCTGCAGTGCTGCCCCCACGGTCCCCGAGTTCTTCCCACTAGGTCTGGGGCCCCGCAGTCAGCCGTGTGCCTCCAGCATCCAGCACCTGTCGGCAGAAGTCACCGGACACCCTCTGATTAAGTGACCCCTCCCCCGCCGCCCCCCCTCCCCCCCCCCATTGAAACTGAAGATTGTCCTGCCTGTGACCTGAGACCTCCATGAGTGGAGGGAAGAGTGATCTATGTCTCTTCCCCCAGCAGCTCTGAGGAGTCCCAGCCCCCCAGCCCCTTAGCTCCCCCTTGGGCAGCTTTGGAATTCCTGCCAAGCACCTTGAATGGGAAGGGCCTCAAAGTGGGCAGGGCCAGGTGTGCTCTTCGACATCTCCTGCAGTGCTGCCCCCACGGTCCCCGAGTTCTTCCCACTAGGTCTGGGGCCCCGCAGTCAGCCGTGTGCCTCCAGCATCCAGCACCTGTCGGCAGAAGTCACCGGACACCCTCTGATTAAGTGACCCCTCCCCCGCCGCCCCCCTCCCCCGCCCCCGGAAGTAGGGTCTTCACTGAAAGCTCTTTGTTTTTCTCTAAGTTTTCTGCATCTGTGTGTGATTGGAGCCAAACATCAACTTTACTTTTTCTGTCGTATTTCAATATTGGCTTTTTACCCCCTTTCTTGAAATCTCCTTTTATAACTTCTGCTGCTGCTGCTTAAATATAGATGTCTAAGTCCTCCTCCTTTACCAGATTGTTTATATTTTTGAGAAGCCTTCTGCTTATCTGCGATTGCTCTCCCCTCTGTCTCCATCCCCACGCTGCCACATTGGTTTCAGTTGCTCTTTTTTTCCCCCGCTGCCTTCACTTGACTGGGATGTGTTTCAAATGTGGTCTATCAAAATGTGCAGTGTTTCCCTCTTTTCTGCAGTAGCTTTGACATCTGTTCTTGAATCCGAGCCCACGTTATTCTTTTGGAGTTGCTTGCCCAAGAATTGCCGCAATGCCAGAAGCGTGGAAGGAGGGAGAGAGTGCGGTGTGGTGGCATCTCCCCCACCCCCTTGTTCCTCCCCCCCAACCCCCCACCCCTTTAAAAACTCTCTGCCATTTCCAAGTTGACAGCACCCTAGATGTTTGTTCCAGCACTCCGCCGCCCCGTCTGGCAGCGGCCCACCCAGTAGCGGAACGAACGAAGTGCTCAGCAGCAGGGTTCGCAGACGCCTTTGGTTACTTCCGCCAAGAAGGAAGCCGGGTGGGTGGAGGGTGGGTGTAGAAGGCCTCTTGGCTTCCTGGATGTCTGTGCATGGATCTCCAGCTTGGAGTTTCCTCGCCTCCCCTAGCTCTGCTGGGCCTCGGGGCGACGGGCTGTACCACTGAGAAGCCACTTGGAGCCGCCGCTCACATCCTAAGCAGAATGTGCCCGTGTGTGTCTTCAGTAGCCAAAGCCACCCAGCACGAAAATGAGACTCTCGGTGGCTTCGGGAACGTGTCCTTGCGCTCCTGCTGTCCGCCCAGGACACCACCCTCCTGGGCCCATCTGCCGCAGGCTTGTTTCAAACAGAGCCTCTTGGCTTCTCCTCCCAGAGCTTCCAACGCTGGGACCCAGGTTCTCTGACGCTCTGCGTGCCGGTTTGTTGTGTGCGACAGGGGCCCACCCACTCCTGTTGGTTCTCAGAGGCTCAGGGGCAAGTCTAAGGGTTGGCGGATAACACTGTTTCCAGGTGCCTCGCTTCCCAAGTTGACACGGTGCTGGAGTTCCTTATTCTTGGGACTTGCCTCTTAAGGTCCCTTTTGAAAACAACTAACAGGTCCTGAACATGATGTCTGGCCTCTAGTAAGCCCACAATAAGTATCTGTGGAACAAAAGCAAATCAGATGTGTCTACAGAAGATGCCAGGCCCAGAGAGTCAGACAGGGTGCCCCGGGAAGCAGCCCGGAGTCAAGCAGCAGGACTGGGGCCCAGAGACGTGGCAGGAAAGACGCTCGTGAAGAGCAGAAGCGAGTGACTCCGGGGAGGGGTGGTGTTTGGGCACTGGCCTGACTCTGGTTTTAGCCAAGAAAAATGCATCTGCGTGTCCTGTCATAGGAGCAGTCACTTGTGATGCACCTGTCGATACACAGCATGTCAAGCCGAGCGGGTTTGGTTTTTTCAAGCCAGTCAGTGCACGGGGGCGGATGGGAGCCTCCTGGTGGCGCCCCGGTCCCTTTCCACTGGCCCCCAGCCCCTCCTGGGCCACGAGGTGGTGATCCCTGGAGCCGCGGGCTCCCCCACCGCCCCGCCACCCGGTGCCCTGGTCAGGTGCAAATGTGCTCTGCTCCCGTACAAGGTGCGATTACAATCGCCTTCCCTTCTTGTTTCTCTCCGCAGAGGGAACTCGATGCCACCGCAACAGTATTGGCGAACCGGCAGGATGAAAGCGAGCAGTCGAGAAAGCGGCTCATCGAGCAGAGCCGCGAGTTCAAGAAGAACACTCCAGAGGTGAGCAGCGGCGTCTCCCTCCCCGGCTCTCAGAAGAGGGGGCGTCTTACCGTCCTAGCGCGCATTCGGAGGGTGTGTCGTAAGCATTTGATTCCTAGCAGACCAGACGGGCCGTCTGCTCCTTCCTTTCGGCTGCCCTTGGCCCCAACAGCGAGCCCCTGTGCGGGCTGGGGACCAGATTAAAGCCCGAGTGAATTCTAGATGCAGATGGTGAACCAGCTGGGGAGCCAGGGGCGGGACCCCAGCCCCTCCGTGCCCCTGTGTTCATGTCTGTAGGCAGGACCTCACCCCGGGTCCTTAGGGAGCGTGAGTACAGGGACAGAGCCGGGTGGCAGGGCCTCAGAGGGGCACCTGCAGGCTGCACGCATCCAAGGATGCAGTATGCCAACGCTTCTTGCGAAACAGACATTTAGTCTGGTCTGGCCTTTTACTTGCCTCTGTGTTTCCTGAAATATGCTTTAAAGGGCACTGGAAATGTGCACTTCGTGAGCTCCTAATTTTTCTTTTTTGGAAGTATGTATTCAGAGGACAGTGTTTAGAGTGGCTGGGGCAGCCTTTTCCTGCCCTATTTTCTTGGTCCCTTGTTCCCCGAGCCCTTATCAAAGGCTTCAGAAGAAATAAAAAGACAGGAGAGTTTTACAGACAGTTGAGCAGACGTGAGGATTGCTTTCCGTGAGCTTCCGCCAGTTGGACCCACAGTGGTGCTTGTGCCAAGGGCTCGTACCCAGCCTCCTGCACCCTCCACTCAGGTGTGAGTGCGTGGCGGGTGTTCAGAGCTTCAGCCCTGGCTGCCAGGCCTCCAGATTCTTCCATGGAGAACAAAGGAACAGGCCTGGAAGAAAAGCTGCTTTCTGGGAGGGATGCTTCTAACTTTTATAATAGTCCTGGAAAATGATGTGTGAATTGAATTTGCTTAAAAGTGGACCCATTTTAAGTGCTCCAAAGGAGCTTGCTGTTTAAGGGAGTGTTATTGTGAAACATTTGGGGAAACAAGTAATTAACCCTCTATTTTCAGAATAAGTATTTTAGGAGAAAAAATCGTGATAGTCCAGTGGAAAGAAGTAAGGCTCTAGGGGCAGACCCACCTAAGAGTTTTAAATTTTAGATTCATTGCTTACCCTCTCCACCCCACCCTGCCCTGAAACGTGGATCTTCCGTGTTGTATCAGGACCAGACACGCGGGTCAGAGTGATTCAGGCTTGGGGGTTGCTGTCCTCCGTGCCGCTGGGGGGTTGGGGGTGGACTGCTGGTCTCCACGTTCCACCTCGTCATGTCATAAGCAAAGGCAGGATCAGAGAAGGCAGTCGAGCCACAGGCCACCTTCCTCCTCTTGGGCTGCTCAGAGCAGACCTTCCCGGAGGGTCTCGCTGCGAGGTTTCTTGCACTCTTGTCTTTGACTTTGTTTCGCTAGACCAGCCCGGGTCAGGTGTGTCTCTCGAGCCACCTTCAGCACTGATCTAGCAACTAGCTGTCACCGCTGTCCTGTGTTCTCGCTGTCAACTAGCTGTCACTGCTGTCCTGTGTTCTCACTGTCCTTCCCTTGGTGACCATATGTCCAGGGGTGGCCGTAGAAAAATCTGAAAAAGAAGGGCAAGGTCATGCTTCTGAGGCATCAGACAACAGTAGGTAAATATAATTCGTCCCGTGAGGAAGCGCCGTGAAGAGAACTGGATTGCTGGGTGTTCCTCTTGGGTCCCAAGGTCCTGTCAGCTAAAGGTGGTGCCAGCCGAGGAAGGGCGTGTCCCCTCCGGCCACCTCGGGCTCAGCGACAGGGCCCCGTCCCTCCATTGACGTCTAAACAGGGCTCGTCTGGCAGGAACTGGCTGCCGGCTCCCATCTGTGGCCTGTGTTGAATCCCAAGGCAGCTACGTGATGAAACCTAGCCTCAAACTTTGCATTTTATCTCCTAATTCCAGTAAATGGAAGAGGCTTGGGGAGGAGCAGCCTGGTGGGGAAAAGCCATTTGGGGCATTGCTTTCCAGGGCACGTTTTGTTTGTTTGTTTGTTCTTGCTTTTTTTCTTTTAATTTGTTTTTATTTTTTGGGGGCTGTAGGATATGGGTTGGGAAATATCTCTGCAGGTTTTGCCGGGGCACGTTTTTAGACACCGTCTTCCACGGAGAAGGGGACGCAGAACCCCGCCCGGAAGGGATGGACGTTGCCATCCTGTTTGTCCCCGGCTCTGCCAGCTGGTCGGGGCTGGTGCCCTCTCGGGCTCCTCCTGTCACAGTCAGGAGGCCTCGCTGCGGCGCAGATTTCCAAGACGCGTGGAAGGGGGAAGCCGCTCACCGGCTCTTGCTCTGATGGCCCCCCTGCGTTTCCCAATCCCGGACCCATCCTTGAATTTGGTGTGGGGTTCCCATGGGAACTTGAGGCAAGACCCTGTAGAGAAGACAGGTTCACCTATGCTGCCAGCCATCCAGAGTCTTCCGTAGACTTGGAAACCTCTTAAGGCTGCAGTGGAGGTAGGGGTGGGTAGCTTCAGCGAGGTCCTCTGGGGTACATGATGGCGGTACTTAGGGGTCCTATGGTATGGGGGTGTCTGGGGGCTCTGACGAGTGTGGGGCCTGGGACCCAGGTCAGGTATCGGGTCATCACCTTGTTTGGAGCTTCAGTCCAGAGGAGCCTGACCCGTCTGTGACATCAGTCATCTCTTCTGATTATTAAACAACTGAGGACAGATGAACACTTACTGTCGAGGGAGCACTTCTGGAAATTGGACGTGTGAAGATGAAGGTTGCTTAGAGCTTTGTTCTCAGGGGTTAAAAAAAAAAAAGTTGGCTTGTTGACGGGGGGCGCATCTCTGGGTGTGGACACAGACCAGCATGCTCATGCCTCACGCAGTCAACCGAGTGAGGACCCGGCTGGCAGGGCAGAGCCAGTGCCATTGGTCTTGCTGGTGTCACACCAAGTGCGTTGATTCTGGATGAAAACCCTGATGTCTCTCTTTGTTCTGGGAAAGGAGAAACTGTCCTCCCAGTGTCTGTTGAGTGTCTAGTAAGTCTGTTAGGCAGGTTCAGGCTTCTGGGGGCAGTCAGAGGTGAGTGAAGCCGTCTGCCGACAGGGAGTTTGTGTTTTTCTGAACTGGTGCTGCCCAAGGGCAGCTGGGAAAGCCCGGGTCCAGGGGTGGGAGTGTGTGTGTGTGGACATGGGCGGGTCAGTGCCCACCCCACCAGCCAGGAGCACAAGAGGCACCGCGGAGGCCGGAGCCTTGAAGATTTTTTGTTTAGAATGAAGTTCTTTCAGTTTCAGTTTTATGTCATTAAATGAATACATTCCTAGTCAATTGATATTCTTGCTTCTGTCTTTTTTTTTTTTTTTTTTTTTTT
>NW_006796716.1:3551503-3554296 GCF_000442215.2 Lipotes vexillifer | reverse complement strand
TTTTTGCGGTACGCGGGCCTCTCACCGCCGTGGCCTCTCCCGCTGCGGAGCACAGGCTCCGGACGCGCAGGCCCAGCGGCCACGGCTCACGGGCCCAGCCGCTCCGCGGCACGTGGGATCCTCCCAGACCGGGGCACGAACCCACGTCCCCTGCATCGGCAGGCGGACTCCCAACCACTGCGCCACCAGGGAAGCCCCTTGCTTCTGTCTTTTTAAACTCAAAATTGTAGTTAATCTGAAGGAGATGCAATTACTCTGCATATGAAGTTTCATGCCTTTCTTTGACTCAGAAAAGAGTCCCTTTCGAAGGAAAACGTTTTAAATTTGAATTTTGTGACTAAACATCCATTCCCTATTGAGTTTATGACTGATAATTGAACGTAAAAGACCGGGGGGGGGTATTTCTAGGTTGTTTCACTTTGTATATTTATTGCTGCAGGTGACTTACTGGCTGGTGTCATTGGGGAAATGACTTAACCTCCCAAAGTCTCAGTTTCATCATCTGTAAAAAGTGTAATTGGCAGGGCGCAGCTCACAGGGTTGCTATGTGTGTGTAGTGTTTGTGTGTGTGTGGTATGTAGTGTGTATAGTATGTAATGTGTGTGTAGTAAGTAGTGTGTGTGTGTGTGTGTATGTGTAGTAAGTAGTGTGTGGGGGGTGGGGGTGGGGAGAGCTCCACACAGGCCCAGCACTGAGAGTCTAGTACGTGTTTGTTAACGAGCATTAACTTGGAAAACATACTACAAAACACGAGATACAGTTGTCTTCTGCTCCTCAAAGCCAGCTCAAGGAACTTAAAAAAAAAACCAAAAAAGCTCACAACAAATATAGGTTGTTTTCACCCGAAGTGTTCCAAAAGTTGGTGTGTAATAACAGTTAATCATTTTACAAGTATTTTTGAGCACCTTCCACGTGCCAGATGGTTTGGCCCTGGGGAGAAAATCCTATCCCCGTTCTTAAAAAGTTCCTTATATTCTTACCAAGCAAGTACGCCATCCTGATGTTAAGTATAGGACAGTGTCTCTGGAATCTTCTGAATGCAGACTTTCACCCGGAAGCACTCTTAGATGAATGCTGGTAAATTCCAACCGCATGTGTCACAGTGATTCTTACTGTAGGTGAGCAGGGCTGCTTTTTGAGCCTTGGTTCTCAACCTTTGAAGCATTGGGGAAGGACCTGCCCCCTGAGAAATGCACATGTCTGCACATAGTTTAGTTTCTCCTGGACCCCTGAAACTCATCCAGAAGCCCCTGGCTTAATGCACAGCTGCAAGGCACGTGTTGGTGGTCTCAGTGGTCTCAGCGCACCACCCTGGGAGCTCTGTATGTGTCTCCCCCTTCACCTTCCTCCTAGTTGTGCCCAGACTTGGGGGGGGGGGGGGATGAAAGATGGGGGAAAGGGGCTGCGTGAGAGATGAATGCTGAGGCCTTGACCTCTGGGCAGAGGCCACTGCACTTTGGCCCCTGGGCTGGATTCTGGGGACCGGGAGGTGGATAGAGGAACTGGGCCACCCCCCACTGATGAGGGGCCCTGCAGGCTGGCGGCAGGGGCAGGTGCCTCCATGCTGGGTGGCACATTCTTCCTGCCCGAGGCTGGTGAAGAGCATGGCTAGGCTGGCGGCAGCTTTCTTGAAGCTCTTGAAGCCAGAGCTGTGGGTTCAGTGCAGGCCATTAGCTTTTCTGTTGCTTTGATCAGAGAGCCAGGGTGTGGGCGGGATTACCTTTGATGCCTCAGGGTTGATAAACCTAATGGCAGATTAGAGGACCAGGGATGTGGAGGGCCCTGCCCAGAACCCTCCTAGGGCACACGCGGCTCCTTACTCCTGGAAACTGAGTTACTTCCCATGGCGGGTGGGGACGGAGATAGGGACAGCAACGCTAGGGTTTCATGATTCTACCTAGGAATTGCTTTTTTTCTTGGTTTTCTGTTTGGTTAACTTTTAAGTTTGCTCCTGGGACCAACGTTTGTCTTGACAAGGATCTCAGCGCTGCTACTCGCCAGGCTGGGACTGGAAACCAGGCAGCCTGGCTCCTGAGTTGGTAGCTTTTAGCTGCCTCCTCGACGGGCTGAGCACCTGGAGTGGTGCAGGCCCCAGAGTCAGGTCAGGGGAGGTTTGCAGCGGGTGCCGTCCCAACTCGGCGGCTCCAGCTGTTTGAATGTGATACCCAACTATCGGAAGACGGGTCTTCAGTGTTAGATTAGACTCTTGCTTCCAGATGGAGCTCAAGGGATGGTTTTCGTTTTGTTGCCTTTCTTTTCAACAACACAAGAACCATCCCTTAAGGGGAGGAGGAAAGGAAAACCTCCAACTGGAGATGCTGCAGTTTTGTCATAAAACCATCTTTGGGCCTCATTTTTGTCCTGGCAGAGTGTCCAGCTCCTAACCCAGAATGTGTCTTAGGCACCTGACTGTCAGACTCTGCTGGATTAATCTATGCTTCTTATGAAAGGGGTCACATCTCTTCCGTGAGGTTTAAAACTCAGCTGCAATTCGGGAGCTCTCCTTGGTCATTTTTTCCCCTGATGTATTTTTGCCTCAACATTTCTTGCTCTCTTGAGTGTTAATCCTCGTGACACCTGGTCCACCAGGCTCACATCCTGCGTCTGTTTCCCACATTTCTCCTGTGCAAACGCATGTGGCCTCCTCCTCCTGTCACCGTCTCTCGGTCCCCTCCCTGACCGGGGCTCGGCTCCCTGACCACCCTCCATCCCAGATGGGGAAGGTGGCCCTGGGCCTGGCACCACCCACAGCCTCACAGCCCCGCCTCCCGGCTCAGCAGGCCTGGCTCCGTG
>NW_006796716.1:3545239-3551493 GCF_000442215.2 Lipotes vexillifer | reverse complement strand
AACGTTCGCTTCCCTGCTGACATAACTGACTGTTCGCGGGCGTTCATTTCCTGAGCGCCAGAATCTTAATTTGCCCTCTCTGTCTCTGGCTGGAGTGTTTTTCTGATTTTTACATTCTTAGGAAACCGTTATAGAATAGTCAGGAGTCGTCTTGACATACAACTCGGGAAGCAGTCTTGCACCAGGGCTGAAATGAACTAGATTTGTGGATTTCTCCCCAACTCTGGCAGGTGGGGGCAGGGCGAGGGCGCCTTCTTTCGGAAAGTCCCCAGTCACTTTCTTATTGATCGGGATGGACTCCTTCTAAGTGGCATGGACTCCTTCTGAGTGAGATAAAAAGTCACGTGCCCCCAGCCCGTCTCCTGCACGCGTGAGCCAGCTGCTCCCCTTCTGCGGAGGTGAGGGGGACAGAAGGACGGAAAGACGCTGCAAACTTTGTGGCTCCTTTTGCGCTCCCTGTGAGACTGTAGCTGGGTGGGAAAGAGGGGGCAGTAATACAGTTGTGGCCCGGGCCCAAATGCATTTAGTCACTGCCTCTACAGCCTTTATATAGACACTGCAGGGAGTGACTCAGCCTGGAAAAAGAGCGTCACTTAAAAATAAAGTTGCAACTCAGATGGACACGTCCTGCACAGGCTGCCTCCAGACGGCGTGGCTGGGCATTGGTGAGAAACCTGGGGTGTGGGGGGTGTCTTTGCCCCACATGACCCTGCGGGGGTCCCAGGCCGGTCAGGTGGCCAAGGTGAGGGTGGTCGTTAACAGCTGCATTGTGGAATTGGCATGAGGATTAAACGAGCTCACGTGTGACTCCCCAAGCTTTTTAAACTATCAAACAGTGTTCAGACGTTCTTCGCTGCAACTGGACATGCTTGTGTGTTGAGCAGTGACTGAATTCTTCGCTCTTCTCTTGTTTTCAAGAAATTGACAGACTATGGAGGCCTGTGTGGCTTCTGTGTTTGCTTCCGTCCCCATGAGAATCAAAAAAGACAGCGCACATGGGAGACTAGAAATGCTTAGTTTTCCTGGTGTCTCACTGGACACGGGAATACGTTCATTGACGACCCACTGCACTGATTTGACAACTCGTGACCGTTTTTACTAGTTTAATCCCACTTTATTAAATACACATAATCGTACAGAGCCCAAAGCCTGGAGGGTTAATCACCAAAATGCTAACCTTATATTATTTCTGTAGGGAGTAGGGGAGGGGAACAGGTGACATTCATTATCTCCTTTCTGTTCTTCTATACTGTCAACAAATTGTGACTTTTTTTTAAACCATAACTAGGGCTTTTTTTTTTTTTTTAAGTTTTATTGGAATACAGTCATGGTTTCTAGTTTTTTAAGTTTTATGTATTTATTTAGGCTGTGCTGGGTCTTCGTTGCGGTGTGCGGGCCTATTTGCGGTATGTAGGATCTTACTTCCCAGACCAGGGATCAAACCCAGGCCCTCTGCGTTGGGAGTGCGGAGTCTTAACTGTCGGACCACCAGGGAAGTCCTAACAAATTGTGACTTTTAAAGAGAAGGGCAGACCAGACGTGCCCCTAGGGACACGGGCCTTTCAGGAAGGGTAGTGGTGGGGAGGAGGCCTGTAAGCTTGAAGACGGGGGGATGCAGGCGGACACCATCCAGGAACACGGACACCCCCAGTGCCCCGCAGACCACTCACATCGGGGACGCAGGAACCTAGATGCAGCCCCTCTGCTGCGTCTGCAGTTCTGGTATAATTACTTCCTCCCACTTCGGAAGGGGAAAGGCCTGTGGGCCGGAGCTGTGGCTCCATCCGTCATGTGTGTTTAGCTGTGCACCTTGAGCACCGTGGATGCTGGGTGATCATATTTATAGCATTCGTTTAGGAATCTTTTCTTTACAAAACAGAATCTTTAAAATATGTATTAACGCATATGTGTGGAATCTAGAAAAATGGTTCAGATGAACGTATTTGCAGGGCAGGAATAGAGACACAGATGTAGAGAACGGACATGTAGACACTGGGGGAAGGAGAGGGTGGGATGAACTGGGAGATTAGGATTGACATAAACGCACTACCATGTGTAAAGTAGATAGCTAGTGGGAACCTGCTGTATAGCGCAGGGAGCTCAGCTCAGTGCTCTGTGATGACCTAGAGGGGTGGGATATGGGGCGGGATGGGAGGGAGGTCCAAGAGGGAGGGGATATATGTATAGGTATAGGTGATTCACTTTGTTGTACAGCAGAAACTAACACGACATTGTAAAGCAACTATACTCCAATTTTAAAAAGTGTTAACTATACTGCTCTACAAGATTCATTTCTCAAACAGGCAGACAAAATTTTACTTAACACTTTAATTTTATTTTCTGTACAGAATTTAAAAAAAATTTCAAGAACTGCCTTTCTTTGGCAGTTCCTCAAAATATTAAACACAGAATTACCCTATGACCCAGCACTTCCACTCCTAGGTATATATCCAAAAGAATTGAAAACATGTCCACGCAAAGACTTGTATGTGAATGTTTATAGCAGTGCTATTCAGAATAGTCAAAAAGTAGAAACAACCCAAGCGTCCATCAAGAGATGAATCAATAAACAAAATGTGATATAGCCATACAATGGAATATTATTCAGCTATAAAAAGGAATAACATATTATAATATAGATGAACTTTGAATCATTTTGCTCAGTAAAAGAAGCTAGACACAAAATGCCACATGATTGCATTTATATGAAATGTCCATAATAGGCAAATCCATAGAAGTAGATTAGGAGTGGCCAGGGGGATGGGGAGTGACTGCTGATGCTTATGGGATTTTTTGGGGGGATGATGGAAACGTTCTGGAATTAGATAGTAGTGGTGGTTGCACAACTTTGTGTATATGCCAAACACCACTGAACTGTACACTTTCTTTTATTTTTATTTCTTTTTTGGCTGTGTTGGGCCTTCATTGCTGCACACGGGCTTTCTCTAGTTGTGGTGAGCGGGGTCTACGCTTTGTTGCAGTGCGCGGGCTTCTCATTGCAGTGGCTTCTCTTGTTACGGAGCATGGGCTCTAGGCGCACGGGCTTCAGTAGCTGTGGCTCGCGGGCTCTAGAGTGCAGGCTCAGTAGTCGTGGTGCACGGGCTTAGTTGCTACATGGCATGTCGGATCTTCTCGGACCAGGGCTCGAACCCGTGTCCCCTGCATTGGCAGGCAGATTTTTTTTTTTTTGCGATACGCGGGCCTCTCACTGTTGTGGCCTCTCCCGTTGTGGATGACAGGCTCCAGGCGCGCAGGCTCAGCGGCCATGGCTCACAGGCCCAGCCACTCCGCGGCATGTGGGATCTTCCCGGACCGGGGCATGAACCCGTGTCCCCTGCATCGGCAGGCGGACTCTCAACCACTGCGCCGCCAGGGAAGCCCACACTTGTTCTCTCTTATCCTCTGAAGAAATTCTCTACATAAAAGGGTCTTGTGGATTTCATTTGGGCAGTGGCCAGCTTGGTTTGGAAAAGGCTGCTCCAATATTTGGCCAGATTATAAAGCCCAAATAATCAACTTGGGTGTTTAATCATTCCAGAATCACCCACCGTTAAGTTATAAGAAGACTTTAACTAGGAAAAGTTTAAAAATTAAAAGTGAACTTTTAACTGTTACCAATTAAACTCTTTAAGCCAGTTTATCAACCCAAGAGGTTATTTTCTGGTTTCTTCTTGGTCCCTAGGAGAGAAAACCTGCCTCGAGGGTGATAGATAGATAGAATAATGAGTGCAACACAAACGTCATTCAGCCCCCAGTCGGTAATGGCTGGTGGCCATGTTATTCCCCCTCATTCCAGAGAGACCCTGCAGTTATGCTCCCAAGGCACCAAGGAGGCCTCTAGAGCAGAAGAGGACTTAGCTCAGACTTGGACACATGGAGTGAGTCTAGCTCCATGGCTCAGTGGCATTGGGACAGAAATTTAACCTCAGTTCCTCCATCTGCAAAAATATATTCTGCTTACTTCAAGAGACCATGTTGAGGAACATGTGAGATTCCTGGAAAATAAATGGCCAGTCCTGGACTGGAGTGGATTGGACAAGCCAGTAAGTGGTGACCAGGATGTTTGGGCTAAGTTACCTTGACCAAGATCACCAGGCATTCTGGGATGCAGACCCCATATGTATAAATGGAACTGACAATATCCCAGCTGCTGGGCAGGTGAAATGAATTCAATTGTAAGGAACATATAGTAGGTGCTCAATAAACACTTTTCTTCCTGCATTCTTTCCTTCCTCCCTCCCTTCCTTCCTTCTGAGCCCTTTCCTGGGCCAGGGGCCGTCTGAGGTTCTGAGATACAGCAAGACACCGAGAGAAGTTTCTGGCTCATGTGGGGAGTAGGCAGACAGTGACCACGTAAGCAGGTGACACACAGGATAATTTCAGGTGGTGATAAGAATGAAAACAGGACAGTACGGCAGTGAATATGGATGGGTGGAAGGATCTTCAGGAAGTTAGGACAGTTTCTTGAGTCAAAAAATGGAAAATGACCTTTTGCATAGCTCCCTGCTGCTACCCTTGCTGAATTTGGGCAGATTGCTTAGCTGCGGGGTCCCTGTAATTTCTTTCAGCTAAAAGCCTGATGGCCTGTGTTTGCTATCACTCAGTGACTTTGAGACACCAGATTCAGTCCCTCTGCTTCCTAAGACCGGGAGCTTTTCCATTCGGATGTCAGAAAGTTCGGTCGGTAAACATTTGAGTTGGAGGGAGGCCTTGTTTTGTTTGACTGCCTTTGGCCCAGAAAAGTGAATTTGTAGGTCATCAATGAAGAGTTAATCTCTCGGTCTGTGTTGGTTATACAGGAAGCAGGCAGAACTGCTCCAGGAGCCCTGACCTGGGGGCCGCGCGTGGCATCTGCAGAGCCCTCAGGCCCCGCTTGCTTCCCGGGAGCGGCCTGTCCCGACTCACTCACTGAAATGTCGCAGGGCTGCCGTTCCCTTTCCTTCCTGAGCCCGTGTGCCGCTTCCTCTATGCGTCTAGCAGTTTTCAAAGGGCCATTTTAAGTATAACAGACAGATTCTCTGAGAGTTTAATAACTGTCAGAAGGAAAAGGCTGTAATTAGATGCATGTGGCGTGGAAGTTTAGTCGAGACCACTCTGCGTTGTATAACCTCCAAGCCTCCATTTTCTCATCCAGAAAATGGGAGTGATGACAACTCTTGCAGGGTAATTATGAGTCAGACAGAACGCTGTAGACGGACCAGGGTAACCTTAGCAAATAGCGGGAGCTCAATAAATGGCCTGTTGAGTGTATGTTATAGAAATCGAATCTTTTAAAAGGAGAAGTTGTGTTCACAAGTGAATTTTAAAGCTATAAATGAGCACTAAAATTTAGAAAAACAAAACAAAACTTTTTTGGGGGGGCAGGGGGGCCTTGCCGCTCGGCACGTGGGATCTTGGTTCCGACCAGGGATCAAACCTGTGCCCCCTTCAGTGGAAAACACGGGGTCCTAACCACTGGACCGCCAGGGAAGTCCCCCCACACAAAAATACTCTTAAAGCATTAAGTAGACGTATAGGTCTATAAGCTATAGACCTAGTTTCCAGGGCAGACTTGAATAGATTGTTAAATTAAAATACACTCCTTCCATATGTGTCTAGATGGTCATTTTCTCTCCCTTTGCATTGGTTTTGCTACTGTTCATGGAGTGGAAATATTTGCCTGAACTCTCTCTTTGGAAGCTGTTCTTTGGGAGCAGCCCGTAGCTTGTCTTTCTGGTCAATAACCTCAACCGAAGTACATTTTGGGTAGAGAATGTCATTCTACATAGGATGTAGTAATAACCCGGGTATAGACAGGAGCTCACAGTTCTTCTCAGTAAACATCCTTGTTGCGTGCAATTTGTTAGGTATGATGGTTAAATGGGAAAGCCATAAAATTTGGTTGAAATTGTGGTGAACTGTTATTTATTAATATTTATCGAGTACTTACCAAGAGCCAAGCATTATGCTAAGTGCATCACAGTTACCCAAGGAGGTGGGTGTCCTTAGTGCCACTTTACAGAGTGCAAGCCACCTGCCTCCCAGGCAGACAGACTCCCAAGAACGAGGCCATAACCATTGTGTCAGACTGTCCCCTTTTAGCTTCCAAAAGTCGATTTTTAGTCAGTTAATTGTAAGTGGTTTCTTTTCTGTTAGTTAAAAAAACAACCAAAAGATATATATATTTTGAGTATCGCTCTGAAGTGACATACCCATTTAAATGGTGTTGTATGTGTTGGGTGTGCATTTTGTGGTATTATACCCAGGGAAGAGCG
>NW_006796716.1:3530134-3545229 GCF_000442215.2 Lipotes vexillifer | reverse complement strand
CGGTTAGGCTAAAATCTGGCGTTTACTTGAAAACACTGGTTACCTTACGGGAATTTTTATAATGCAAAGCACAGGAAAATCTCCCCTTCTGTTTTGAGATTTTTGTCAGTCAAGAAAGAGACAGATGACAGGTCCTGCTGACCCTGAGATCTGTTGTCTTAAGTTTTTCTTTCTTTGCCCAAGGGGGCTACGGCGGGAATAGTTGGGGCTAATCATTGAACACTGATTTTTTTTTTTTGCCACACCGTGCGGCATGCGGGATCCCAGTTCCCCGACCAGGGATTGAACCTGGGGCCACGGCAGTGGAAGCGTGGAGTCTCAACCACTGGACCGCCAGGGAAGTCCTGAACACTGATTATTGACTATTGTCAGCTCTTGGTTTTAACTTGAAAATGTAGGTTGCAGAAAAAGTAATCTACAGGGAGCGTTACGCGCCTACCATGCAGAGTGTGATAATTTTCTTTGTGGTCCAGTATTTTAACAGGAAGACATTATGGTATTGTTGATACAGTTAAAAGGACAGTTGTATCGGGAATCAGGACACTTGGATCCTGATTCTGGTTCTGCCACTGACTGGATTTGAAGGCTGAGGAGGCCAGGTCCCCTCTGTTGTTTGATGGCCGTGCAGCGTGGCCGAGATCCGAGGGCGCTTGAGCTGGGCCCACTCCCTCCCCGTCCGGCTCACTCCTGTTCACCCTCCATGGGCCCAGGACTTCTGGGCTGCCCTTTCTTCTCAACAGGCCTCACCTACTTTACCTCTTGGGGTTTTTCTATTCAGAATTCATTCTGCACACAGCAAAACGTTATGGTGATTCCATTGTATGTGGGTTGGGGTTTACCCGGGCAGCTCTGTTTTGAGGGCTCTGGTCACTGCAGGGATACAGCGGGAAGAGCTCATAACAACAGCTGACACTTACTGAGCGCTTACTGTGTATCGAGCACTGTTCTAAAGACTTTAACTGTATTGGCTGATTTAACACACAGGATCCCTGTGAAATAGGTACAATATTTCTCTCCATTGCAACGAGAGGAAAACTGAGCCCCTTAGAGGAGGGAGGAGGTCCACTAGGGCGTCACAGCTCAGAAGCGGAGAAGCTGCCTGGAGGTTGGGAATGCAGGCCCGCTGGCGGCAGGTCTGAGGCCCCTGGGGTGGGATGGGTCCCCGGAGCTGCCCTCCCTGCCCCACGCAGCCCCCCGCAACTGCCTTCCTGGCAGCCGGACTCCCCAGCACAGTCCGGGGAGAGCACAGAGGCTGGATTACTTCTCACATGGGGAACTTGCATCCTGGGCCACTTCAGCTGCAGGGCCCCCCCCCTTGGCGGTTCCCTCCTTCGCATTTAAAAGGTCACTGTTGTAGTTCCGAAGTCCAGTTGAGGCCCCAGTTTCACCCCGTATTTATTCATCCGTTCACTGTCTCCGCACCGTTGCCAAGAGCGTCTGCCGTCTCAGGTATCCTGAGATTGGACAGTTATTTAGTGACAGTTGTCTTCCTGGGGGACACCCCGCCCCCGAGCCTTGGGGAGGCGGGGCAACCTCAGCTCCTAACACCTCCCACTCCGCCTTCAACGTTGTGTCACAAGAAGCTCTTGCATTTGTAAGGTACTGGGTAAATTTTAACCTGCAAACGTTTTGAGTCAAACAGACCCCGGCACACACATCTTCCAAGAACTTCTTGTGCGAGGGAGTGGCCCTTGGGTAGACAGACCCAGAAGGTACGGCTGCCTTTGCCTCCCCTGGGTCCCACTCACAGGCCTCACCCAGGATTTTACCTGCATGACATAGTTCTTTTATATGCAAAGCCGTGTGACCGGGTGTATTATTATTATTTTTTATATGAAGTGTTTCTAGCACACCGAAAAGCATGAAAACAAAACACAGGTTTCTGTGCCCTTCATGGCGACTGGAAGGATGTTAACGTTTCGTCCATTTGCCTCTGATGCCTCTTTTTCAAACAGAAATAAACTGTTACATATGCAGCTAAAATTCCACCTCCCTGCCTTCCCCCTCCTTTCTTCCTTAGATATAAACCCACCCTGAAACTGACGTTTCATCGCTGTGTGCTTTTTGCATTCATAGCAATGTTTATGCACTCATAAACAATAGATATTGTTTTATATATATATATATATATATATATATATTTTTTACTCTTTACACACATGGTAGGCAAATGGTATCTTGCGATATCTGTATATATCCTCTGCCACCTGGTCTTTTTAAAATTCATTCCACTGTGTGCATGAACCACAGATGATGTATCCGTTGCCCTCCTGAGATGGCACGTGGATTTTTGGTTGTTGTTGGCACTCTTTCTTTATTATTATACCCGTCCTGGGGAGTGGGTTCAGGAATTTACCGAGGTGAACCCCCCAGAAGTGTGGTCCCCGGTCACAGCTTGGCCAGGTGGGTGTTGCCAGTTAGCTGCCCTCAGTGGCTACATGCTGTCATGCCCCCCGTCTCCCAGTACCTGTTCCGGCCACATCCTCTTTGGGTTTTGCTATATTTCCTTATTTCTAACGTGGGAGAACATCCTTTTGTACAATGACTGGCCTATACAGTTTCCTCTTTTGTGTCTTAACTGCTTGTTATCTTTTGCCCATTTTCCTATCGGGCTGTTGGCTGTTTTCTTACCGACTTGTAGGAAATTTTAATACCCAGAATCTGGATCCTTCGTTGCGTGTGTACATGGCTGCTCTCTCCTCCCAGGCCGTGGCCTGTCTTTTCACTGTGTTTATGTTGTCCTTGGTCACGTGGAAGATTTTAATTTTAATGCAGGTGGCTTTTATTTTTCCAGTTTTTGATGTAAAGTGTGGGTTTTTAAATCTTACGTCAGAAATTCTCCCTATGCTGATGTCATAAAAACAGTCTCTGGTGTTTTCCTTCAACAGTTTTTTGGTTTTGCTTTTTACATCAGGCCTGTAAAGTATTGTGTGGATGGCGACTGGGTGAGGCTATAGTTTTATCTTTGTCCATTGAGGGCCCCTCGACCCAGAACCATTTACCGTGGAGTCCCCCTTTCCCGAGGGTTAACTTCTGCACCTCTGCCAGGCACCACGCCCGCCCCTAGGCCCCCAGTCTGCCCAACCCAACACTGTCTGGATGATTATTACTATATTATTGCCATAATTATTTCCCTACTGTTACTAAGTCTTGATAAGTCTTGATCCTCATGGTTCTTCAAAACCATCTAGACTGTGCTTCCATATGACTTTTAGAATCATTTATTCGGCGCCATTTGAAAAATTCTCTCGGGATTTTTATTGGAAAAGTGTTGAATTTGTAGATTAATCTGGGGAGACTTTATAAGGTGTTTAGGGTTTGGATGGAATTACTCTAGATCTTATTCTTAGGTGGATTTCATTCCATGACTGACTCCAGGGATCCATGAAAATGACACACGCTTAACTCACTCTAGTTGGTTGTGTGGATACAAAACAGTCAACATTGAAGGATTGATCATTGTAGTCTGGAGCCAGGCATAAAAATAAACCCCACTCTGTTATCATAGGTGGCTGTGATTAAGATCAGGCGAAAGGTCAGCTGTGGGCCTCCTCACATTGACAGTTTCCTTCAGAAGATTAAGTGGTTCTTCGTTTTTGGCCCAGGTCATCAGTAGCTTAAAGCCATTACTGTCTATTGGCTGTTTGGTTTGTTTGAAATATGGGGCTGGTCTCAGCCTATTTCCCTGGGGTCAGGTGTGTTCACATAACCAAAGTGCCAGGACCCCATATCATATGCGTGTGTGTGTGTACGTACACAAAGTAGCCTTCTCTGGGGAGGAATGCACAGTGCCAGGACACAGAGATGTCCTTTTGTGCCTTTGCATTTTAAAATGTGCGTTCTTTATTAGTAGAGTGTTTTCGAGCTTATTTTTTGAGACAGGCTTGTTCAGCCACAGTCACATGTGCTGTGGAACATGACCGTTTGTGATGCTGTCAACCACATGCAAACTGAAGGAAAATGAAGATGGCTTTTCTGTTGATGTGTGTTCAGGGGTTTTCATTAGCCCAATGCGGTTCCCATGACCTGTTCGGGGAAGGGTGAAAGTTTCTGTTTCCTTTCATGAAAAGTTGATGATGAGAGTATTTTTATTAATTTTGTTTACGTATAAACAACCCATGAAAGGTATTCCATGTATATTCAGATGATTACTTTGCCACAGTAAAGGAAAAAAAAGAAAAATGCTGGTTCCAACAGTGACAGGAGACCAGAAAAAGAAAAAATGACCTGTGAATAGGGATGAAGAAATTAAAGTGAAAAATATGACCAGGGCAGGTTGGGCTAATAAAGTGAAGAGTAGAACTTGGGGTTTAATTCTTTTTGCTGTTATGAGGGAAATGTTTATCTTTCTTTCTCTCCTTGTCTTTTCCTTTCAAATCCATTTGTAGTTGAAACTAGATAAAATGTTGGACTGTATTAATTTTCTTGATTATAAGTGTGGGAAAGGAGTTCCATGGTAACCCTTTTTAAGTAGATGAACTCATATGTTAGAACCAAAAGAGTTGAGAGTAATTTTTATTTTAAAATTCTTTTTGCATTAACACATCTGCAATGTTGAGGAATATATGGAAAATTGAAATAGTGCTTCTATCCTGCTGTGTCTCCAGTACATCAATAAATCACCTTTTTTTTTTCCTTTTAAAATGTCTGGCCTTGTAATTTATGTTTGCATAACCCATTACTAAATTCATAGTAGGTGTTTTAGTTGGCAGGCATTATTCCAGGGATCCTGAGGATCTTAAAAAAAAGAAACAAAAACTACAGAGCTTTTGTTAGTATTTATATGTAAGTGGACACTTCCCCGAAAAAAAAAAAAAAAAAAAAAGAATTGGATTTAAAAAAAAAAGAATTTGGAGCTGGCTATTTACCTTTTTCTTCAGCCAACAATATCAAAGCCCGTATTCCCACATTATCAATTGTCATGGATTTCTTAACAGACTTAATTGTTTTTCTTTCTTTTTTTTTAAATGTTATAGAACTGCACTATTTATTTTTATTTTTTAATTTATTTTTATTTTTTGGCTGTGTTGGGTCTTCGTTTCTGTGCGAGGGCTTTCTGTAGTTGCGGTGAGCGGGGGCCACTCTTCGTCGCGGTGCGCAGGCCTCTCACTGTCGCGGCCTCTCTTGTTGCGGAGAACAGGCTCCAGACGCGCAGGCTCAGTAGCTGTGGCTCACGGGCCCAGTTGCTCCGCGGCATGTGGGATCTTCCCAGACCAGGGCTCGAACCTGTGTCCCCGGCATTGGCAGGCGGATTCTCAACCACTGCGCCACCAGGGAAGCCCTCTTTCTTTTTAAAGTTAAAATCGGCAGAAGAAAGTGATGTTAAGATCATACTAATTTCTAGACAATTTTCCATAGGTTTCATGTTGCACAGAAAATAAAAATTTGTTTCCCTAATTTTTAAATTTCTTAAATGCCATTGACTATCTTAGTTATAAAGTGAAGATGAATGTATTCATTCATTTACGCTGTTTGGTGCTTGAACAGAAATAGCAACGTTCAGGGTTAGTTCTCATATTTGTGGCTTACCGTTGAGACTTTCTAATTTTTAAGCAGACATTTAAAAATAATCATTATGTCTTCTAGCCCTAGGTTAGGGAAACTTTTAGGGCCTTACTCTGAAATGATGGAAAAAAGTTATTCCTGTTTTGTATTGTTAAAAAAAAAAATTTTTTTTTTTTTTTTACGTGATCTTTATGGTAGTTAGAAAGCCGGAAGGGCCACTTACGGCTTTTGGAAAAAGTTTGTTTTATTCGATCATTCTTCCCTTCTCTTTCCCCAACTCCCATCAACTGGTTAATAAAACGTTTTCAGTATAAAATATGTATTTCAGCGCATTGAAATCTCTGCGGCCACTCAGAAGAGGAATTGTTTCTCCCGCCGGGGAGCCTTAATATATTTACCAGGAAGTCTGTAGCCCCCTCAGTCTCTTTGTGAAACAGAATACAGGTTATTGTTCAAAGGATATGTTTAAAACTTCAGAGTTTAACCTGTTCAAACTCTCTCCTAAAAGTCTACTCCTGCTGTAGAAGTTTGAAAGTCTCTCTGTCTTCCTCCTACTTAAGTTAGACACTAAAAGAAATGACAGCTTTCTTTTGTTTTTGTTTATGTTAAACATAGCTAATGTGACATTTTTCAAGTGCCTTATTTTCATTACAGTTTTAGCTCCTTATCAGAGACGTTTATTCTGCTGGTATAGCTCTGACAACCTTCTACACTTAGGGAATAATTGCTGTTGGGTTCCAGAGGTGCCTCTTCCATTTCTGCATTTATTTCTGGAAACTTGGGGCTCTGATTCGCTCTTCCTGGCAAGGGGCAGGGTTTCGAGAATCTGTCCGACTTCTAAAAACCCAGCTCTCAGACCAGAGCCTTTCCTTACAAGAACAGTGAGCGTAGATTACAGAAATGGTATCGCAGCTTTCAGGAGACAAGAAACACACTTTCTGGCTTTTTGTGAGGTTTTCCTCCCCCGCCCCATCCTCCCTGGAATTGGTGGCCCCGTCGTCCTGAACCCTGTGGTCGTGTCCCAGAAAGCGTTTCCACCAGGCAAGGGTGCTGAGCCAGAAGTCGGGAGAAAGGAAAAAGGAGGTGTTTATCGTCCCGAAGACGCCTTCCAACTTTTATTATTAACTCCTTTCCAAAGTAAACTTTCGGGTTTGTTTCAAGTCACTTCTGGCCAAAGTACAGTTGGGTTTGCTGTGTCCTCTAGGGGGAGAGGCGAAAACAGCATCACCCTGGGCGAGGACGAGGTGGCGGCCTGTTCGCTTAGGGAAGGGAGGGGATCTGAGTGACAGCTGGGGGCGCGGGGGGGGGGGACAGTTGGGATTGAGAGTCGGCTGCGGGCTGGGCCCCTGAGAGGCACTGGGGTATCCGGAGCTCCCCGTGGGCACCCCTGGCCCAGCCAGAGATCGGTGTGGAGTTAGACTGTTTGGATAAAGAGTAGTAAGTGACCAAATGGTGAGGGCAGTGCCCAGAGGACACTTGGAGCAAAGAGAAGGGGCTCCGGGGGAGATGCAGGAGTCCTGACCCGGGCTGGAGCCAGCATGGGGCGGTCACCAGGAGTGATCAGTCCGTGGGGGTGGGAGGGGGTGGCACATGGTGGGGCTCTGGCCGCTGCTGGAGAGGTTCCAGAGCGAGGCTGAGGAACAAGGACCTTGCTCTGCCTAAGGCCCTGCCAGAGGACCACAGGGTACATGCCCAAGAGTGACCCGGCCTGGCCTACACGTCGCAGAGTTGGTACCCATGCTGTGGCGTGGAGCATGGATGCCCCGGGAGCAGAGGTGGGCCGGAACCGCTGGGCCTCTGCTCTGGGGGGCTCGGTGGGAAACGGCTGCTCTCTCCACAAGCAGGTGCTGTCATATCCATTCAACAGATACCTGTCGTGCACCTTCTCTGGGCCAGGCGCTGAGGATGCAGCAGTGAACAGAGTGCCAAGCCCCTGCCCTCGCAGTGCCACCTTCAAAGGAAGGAGACAGACCACCAGTGAATAGATAGGACTGAGCTCCAGGGGATGCTGATCGTGGGATCGGGGGAGGAGAGACGGTGAATTTTGAAAATGCTTGGCTGAGAAGGGCAGGGAAGAGGCGGGGGCGGGGGTGACTAGGGAAGGACGAGTTTTAAGGGGGTGGTTTTCCCCACCCCGAGGGGGCCGGAGCTTGTTCTAGGTGGGGGCAGGGTGGGGGAAAGGGGGAATCCGTGTGTGGTGGGGTGTACTTCCAGAGCAAGGTCAAGGTCACAGAGGTGGGAGGAGAGGGGCTCTAGGGTCCAGGGAGCGGCATCCGCTCCCCCAGCGTAGCAGGAGAAGTCGTCCTTGAAGGGTGAGCGGGGGGCTGCGTGCTAGGGGAGAGTGGACAGGTTTACTGTGGTGGCGAAGACGGCGGGATAGGGATTTGGCAAAGCGCAGCCAGGAGGATGGGGCGGGGGGAGGTCTCGGATGTGTGGTGGCACCTGGCCACCAGGTGTGCGGAAGGAGACCGTGGGTGTCCTGTTGAGGATGGTGAAGGACAGGTGACCAGCCCTGCTGGTTGCATTCGGGCTTCCTGTCTCTTCATTGACTTGCTTCAGTCTGGATGTTTTTGAAATCACGCCAGACCAGTTACTTACAGGTCGCAAAGCCAAGGTTCTCGTGTCTCCAAATTTTAAAGGTTAAGAAATCAGCTTCACTTCTAGCCACGCAGGAGCCACCCTATGTCAGTATTTTCCTGAGTTAGCTAATTATAAAAGTCTCCTGGGTGTGTGCTTGTCAAATAAAACTACCGTCCCTGGGCCTCACCCTACACGGAGCAAAACGTAATCTCCCAGTAAGGGCCTGGGGACCTGCACTTAGAATCAGCGCCTCGAATTCTTACTCAGGAGCCTGTTGGGGCACCCAGCCTCCCTTGATCTGCCCCCAGCTTGGATGATTTCTTCCTCCATGAGGATGTAGGATGTAGAAAGCCAAGGCTGTGGTTGGCGTTTCTCCATCTCCCCACAGCGATGCTCGGGGACCGTGTGTCCAGTGACACCTGAGACCTTGGGCGGTCAGGGCGTGCGGGCGGGGTCAGCCTCCGTCGTGAGTGTGGAAAAGCAGCCTGTGAACGATGTGAGTCCTGTCACTCCTGGGGGAGGCTGGGAATGATCTCAGGGTTCTGGAAGGCCTCTGGAAATGAGCATCGTCACGAACGGGCAGACCTGGAAGCGTTCTCCGGGTTGTCTGGTCCAGTCTCCTTATCACGCACGTGAGGAAGCTGAGGTCTGTGGCCGGCCGAGGCTCCGCTCTGTGCAGGGGCGGTGCCGGGCATCTGTAGGATTGTTTTTGACCAGAGATCACCAAGCTTTGGCTTAGGCCAGGGTTGTTCACATGTCCGAGCCCCCGGTAGGCAGTGCCCTGGAGGGAAGTCCCCCGACCTCAGTGGGAGAGTGGGCGGGCGTCCTGTAGAGATGACTCTGCTTTGGAGTATGGTGAAGGGTAGAAACCAGGTCTGCAAGGCCCTGCCCAGAAGAGGACTTGGTGGTGATGGTCTCTGTGGTGCTCCCTTGACAACACCTCCAAGTACGAGCGTGCTTGTGTGTGCGCGTGCGTGTGTGTATTCTTTGGGTGACTTAAAGCAGTTTCACAAGCAGAAAGTACGGTTTTAATACTGATCATGGGCGCTAGCGCTCAGAGCTCACGGCCCACCAGGCACTGTGCTCACATGCTCTGCACGTGTCTTCCACGCACTCCTCACAACAGGCCCCGGAGGCCAGCTGTCTCACCCCTGTCCTGCAGAGGAGGAGCCCGAGGTTGAAGTTGCCTGGGGTCGCCCGGCCAGGACGTGGCAGAATCAGGCCGTCGGAGCCGGCCAGCCCGGCCCCAGAGCCCCCGCTCTGTGTGCTCTGCTCTCTACCCCTGGAGTACGGGACCCTACGCCGCTAAGCGCTCAGGCCGAGCAAGTCTCCTGTCTTTTCCATTAATGATGTTAGTGGTTTTCTGCTTATTCATTTCATCCTCACGACACTTTCTAGCGGATTTGAGTTTAACGGGCACCATAGATTTTTATAAACCATGGGAGACCGTCTTGAGAAAATTCTTTCTCTCTTCTGCCCACACTTTTACCACCTACCCATCCCCACCTCCCACAAAAGCTGGGAGAAGGGTGAATAATAATTATCATAGTGAGTATCCTGGCCTAGCTACTCACGAGGCTTTAAAGATACCGGTCAGTGAGAATGGTTTTCATCTTTCTGGCTGCACTCTTAATTCCTTTTGTAGTACTGGCATGGAGATGTTAGTGTAAACTCAGTCCTTCGCTTGGGGAGAGGTTTTTTTTAAGTCAGGGTTATACTCATTCACCCCTTTTTAGGGGTCCGCTTCTGTGAATTTTGGCAAATGTGTCCCTTTATGAACCACCACCACGATTATTGCGTAGGACAGCACCCTCGTCCCCCAGATTCTTCTGTGCCTCTTTATAGTCAGCCCCTTCCCTACCCCCAAGCTCTTGGTGACCGCTGATCTGTTTTTCTGTTCCAGTTTTGCATTTTCCAGGATATCACATAAATGGGTCATACAGCCCCCTGAGTCTGGCTTCCTTCCTTCACTGTAATGCGTTTGAAACTCAGCCGTCCGTTGCAAGTACCTGTAGTTCCTCCCTTTTTAGTGCTGAGTAGCGTGTCTTTGTATGGACGTACCACAGTGGGGTGAGGTTTGTGCTGCACTTTATCTCAGGATCCCCAACATCCAGGCGCCCGGGGTGTTTAAAGCCGCACACGGCCTCACACCCAGTGCTGCCTGATACCCTGATTGGTTTGACAGGGAGGCCGGGCAAATGCACTTTGATCCCTGCCAAGAATGGTCATGTCAGTGCTCTGCCATTTCTGCTTGCAAACCCACCCTCCTTCTGAGTGCGAGGGGTCTTCCTTGAAGGAGGCGGGGTTAGTTCTACGTTGGCAAAGCTGACCGTTTTCTGGTCCTGTGTCCCAAAGGGAAAAAGGATTTGAGAGTTGCTGGAAACAAGCTCACACAGAGGATGCCAGCCCCCTGTTGACGGAGGCTGCCCCTGCGCTGAGGGACAGGTGTAGCCCTTCAGTAAACCAGGCATCTCGCCCGCTTTGTGCTCTGAATCGTAGATGCTCTTCTAGTATTTACTTATGTTGTTATTTCATCCCTCCGTGATGTGCTTTCTCCTACTTGTACGCTCTGGGAAGGTAAGAACAATACCTCAGATCCTCCTCCAGCCTTGGTTGGATCTGGGATTGTTTGATCGATTACATGCCGTAATGCAGATGTGCAGAGTGCAGATCCAGCCCGCGCGCCCCCACCCCCACCCCAGAATGCTGTCGTCACAGCTGCGGACGGGGTGCGGGAGGGAGAGGGGCTTAGCAATCACTAGCCCAGCTTGTCATGTTCTTCTGGAGAAAACTGAGGCCAGAGAGGGACACCAACTTGCCCAGAGTCACACGCCAGTTCAGCAGAGGGGCTGGGACATGGCGGAAGGGTCTGCTTCCCCGCTTCCCCCACCCGCAGTCCACTGCCCCACACAGCTCATCTCCACGCTGTAAATTCTAAAAGTCTGAAGGAAAAGGGCAGCGTGCTGGGCTTCCTTGAGGCAGGTGGCTCTTTTAAAGCTGGGGCTTGTTTGCCAATCTGACCTCGTTTCCATGGAAGCAGCCAGCGGGGGCAGCTTGTTCCTGTCCCCCTGAGGTCTGGTGGAGCCTCAGCCCCTGACAGCTCGCCAGCTTGCTCACTTGGAGGAGGGGACCCAGGAGCCCCGCCAGAGGCTCTTTCCACCTTGCTTTTTGCTGCAGGAGTTCCGTGGCGTGAAGGGAAAGTTAGTGCATCGCTAGCCCCAGCCTGCGCTTTCCCCAGGACTCGCATGGGGTAGACTTCGTCACTGCTCTGGGGAGACCTCCTTTGGGAGCCCTGCTTAGAGGTGGGCTCCCTCTGTAGACTATATGGCCCTCCCATCATTCCTGGAGAATCTCAAAGACGGAAAAAGAACTATCCAGTACGTTTATTTTGTGCTGCAAGCGAACTCTCAGTGGAATCTAGTTCTTGAGTTAATTTCATCAAGCTACTGGCTTTTCTTTCTCGCTGAGATTGCCGTTCAGCGGTTGTGGTGTGATAACCCGATCGTGAGAGCAGATTTCCCTTCTCTCCTGTCCGGCAGTTTTAATGTGCATTCCTGAGCCGGGTCTGCTTCGTCTCACGCTGGGATCACGGCTCAGTAATGAAGCCTTTATTATATTCACTCGTCAACAGATAACATTCTTTGAAGAATCCTGAGTTTTTAATTACCCCTCTTAAGCCTTTGGACACACGGGTTCTAAGGGGCATTTTTGCATTGCTAAATTCCAGAGTTGATTGCAAACCTTAAAAGACTAGAAAATGCTAGGAGCAACTTGTAAAGTCACAGACCCGGGAGAGGTTCCCCGCTTCCTCCCCCTTCCTGCCCCTCCCCTAATCCTGTTTTTCATGCCTTTCGGTCGGTGGTGTAAGTGCACTTTTATCAGACGTGCCAGCACACATTGTTTCCCAGGTCTGTTTTTGCATTCAACGTACCCAACCTCTGTTCCAGTAGGTGGAGAAAGATGCTTCAATCCTAGAAGCACCACTCACCTACCTTTTTAGGGTATTGCAGGTTTAGCTTGAGGGCTGGAGGGCTTCCAAAAAAGTATGACTAAGGGAGAAAAGGGCTACTCCCAGAGCTAACAGGGTGGAGCGTTGCAGCGGGGATAGGAAAATTTCCCAGCAGGGAAACCGTCTTGTCTGTAATGCAGACACGCTGGGTCATAGATTTGCTTTCACAGAATAAGTGAAATGGAACAAAGTTTTCTGAGTTCTCATTCCCAAAGGCCCAGTTTCTGCAGGTGTGTCTTTCGGTCCCAACTTTTGTATCCGGTATTATATCAAACAATTTACACTTCATGCCGTGTCTGCTCCAAACCAAACAGCTGGCTGGCTGAAAAGGGGAGTGTCGCCCGATCACTCTGCCAACCACCTGTCTTAGGGCAGAAAGTGAGCAGCATCTTTGCCCCCCTCCACCGGCCACCCCAGGACCCTGCTCTTTCCTGCTGTCGTTTCTCCTCTGCTTGTTAGCAGCTGGCGGCTGGCGATGCACCCCTGGCCCTCTGAGAGCCAGCGTGCGGTGTACACTGTGTAGAGAGATGTAGAGAGAGAGAGAGAGAGAGAGAGAGAGAGAGAGAGTGTGTGTGTGTGTGTGTGTGTGTGTGGCTTTGGAGCAACACAGTCCTGGGTCCAAATGTTGCCTCCACCAGCTGCTGGTCTATCACTTAACGTCTCTGCAACTCAGTTCAACCTGGATGGGAATCTGTCCTTCTTATGGTGGCTGTGATTAAATAATCAGGGTCGCTTCCCTGCTCAATGTCGCTTAGCGCCCTGTGCACAGGTGTCTGGGGAACATTTGCTTTCCTTCCCAACCTGGTAAATGCTCATATACTGAGCTGCAGGAAAATGAACAATTCATCTAACTCTGGGCAAGTTAAGTGATGCTTTCCGACACGCACGTGGCTGAGCTCAGCCATTCTTGGGGCATCTTCTGGCCCAGTTTTGGTGTTTTCTGTCCGGTGGGCTCTTTTCAGTATTACGCGTCATAGGCAGGATGCTAATTGAGAGCCAGGCTCAGAGATATTGGGGGGTGAAAGGAGTAGCGGGGCCAGATGTCGGTGGGAGCAATGTCCTCTAACAGTTTGAATTTTCGTTTTTTAAAAAAAGGCAGTGATAGGTTTGTGGGCACTTGTTGGCCTTTGGAGGTTCAGAATGTAATTTTGGTCACTGCCGTAAACACAGCGCAGTGCCTGCCACATAGGCATTCAATAAATACCATTAAAAGAAATGAATAAGTAACTGTGAAAATATGGCTAATGCTCTTGCCTTTTACACAGACACCTGATTGCACCTTTTTGTTGATTGTATCTTTGTGCTGTCCTGCAGTGGTGCGTGAAAATCTGTCTGTATAGAGCACCACCTATAGAGCACACCTTTGCCTTTTCAGAATGCGGGGGGCGGGGGGCAGCGGGGGGGAGGGAGTTTCGTTTTTTTCCTCATCATTAGGATAATATGGGCCAGTTGTAAAACATTCAGTTAATAAAGAAACAGAGTCACCCTAAATTCTGCCATCCCGAGCTAACCACTGTTAGCATTTTGCAGACAGCGTTTCGGGCATCTCAGTGCTTACATGCACATCCAGGCTCAGTTCTGCTCCGTAATATTAAAAGGCGCCGACTGTGTGCCAGGGACCCTGGGGTCCTGCCGCTTACGTGCTCTTCTGCGAGCTCGTGTGTTGGGGACATCTGTCCGGTGGGTCTGCCCTGGCCTGGCCGGCCTGCACTTTTCACGGCTGTGTAGTGCGCCAGTGCTTGGCTCCCCCCCAGGTGCATTTAGCCAGAGTCTCCTCTTGGTGGAAGTTCAGGTTGCTTGTTATTTTAAGTAAACCGTGTCTAATCACACAACATGACAGCGTGAGCCACCCGCGGGTTCTTGCCAAAACCTCCATTAGTGCCCTGACTCAGGAAAGAATGCTTGCTTTTTCCTTCGGTTACTGGGCTCGGCCGTTCCCAGGTGTGAGTGACCCAGGCCCGGAGAGCAAATAATTGACTGTCAGAGGCATGGGAGGGGGCCCTGTCCCCGCAGGGAGGGATGGCGCCAGCCCCTCCCGGTGGCTCTTTCCAGAAAGGGGGCGGTAGGCAGTGGGGCTGGCCGAGTGAGAGGGGCCTCCGTGTTAGAGCGGGAGGGGCCCTCGGAGCCTGCTTGTCTGCAGCTCCCGCGGCCCCAGAATGGTGGGAAACTCCTGCTTTTCCCGAGGAGGGTGTTGGTCAGTGATAGGATGGCATTAGCCATAAGTGATGCACCCCAGCCATCTTAGTGGTAGCAGTTACCTAAACCCACCCGCTGGGAGCTGGGGAACGAGGCGGGGAAACACTTGGTGTTACAGTCCAGCTCACTGGCCCAGGGCCCCAGGGGGATGGGCGCTCTGGGCAGACGGACCCACGGCAGCAGAGGAGAGCGGCCCGTCACTGTTAGGAGCTCTCTGTCCTGCCCAGACTCACCTCTGCTTTCCAGTGGTGGCCACTGAACCCCCAGCTGAGCCCAGGGACCTGGTCCTCCCCTCTTGCTCCACAGGTGAGGGAAATGGGGAGCTGCTCGTGGGTGCACTTCAGTGAGTTATTAAATCGAGCCCTGCAGCTGGGCCAGAATCTTCCCACTGAGCGAGCGAGCGTGCTGTGTGCACCCCCCTGCCTCATCGTCATCTGCTCCGTGTGTCTGTCTGTCGGTGATTCTGCTTTTGTTTCTAATAAAGCTCCGTGCCTGTTGGTTGGTGCTCTGACTCTTCCAGGGTCCCAGCGGCCTCCAGCGGACACCCCGGTCTCCCCAGAGAGCAGGCGGCTGTGGCCAGGTTGCTCCTGGGAGAGCCGGAGCCCCCCACGCTCGTGCCTGCCAGCTGCAAGATGAGGGGCCTCTTTTCTGGAGCGAGGCACTGCAGGCTGGCCTGGTGAAGAGCATGTGGGTCAGGTCAGCCCCGCTCCTTCCATCACCCAGAGTTAAAGCCGAACGCCGCGTGGCTGCAAAAAGCAGTGCGCTTTTCCAGAGCGCTGTCACTCCTGGGTGCCGTCCCCACCCC
>NW_006796716.1:3519927-3529818 GCF_000442215.2 Lipotes vexillifer | reverse complement strand
AGCCAGCTTTGGAATTTCCCATTCAGCTCACAGTCGCCCGGAAACTACCGAGCCCTGGGGCAGGTGCTGGGTGTGTGCCAGGAAGGGGGTCGGCATGGGCCGTCCCGAGCATGCGGGGCAGAGCCACCCAAGGACTTGGACCACAGCCCGCTCCAACCCAAGCCGGGCCCCAGTTCTGAGGGTTTAGCTCCAGGATCTGTTTGCTTTCGACACATCCACTATCATTGAGATACAAAGCATAACACGGCTGAAGCTAGTCAATGGAATTTAGAGTTCATGCCAGGAAAATAGAATAAATCAAAACAGTCATTAATAATTTGCTTTAAATTGTGAGTAAATTCCCTCTCTGTTTGTTGCATTTTGTAAATTATATCCAGGAGTTAATTTATTGCTATTTAAAATTGCACAAGAACTCATGGGAACCGTGTCTCTAATGAGTGCCCTCTCTGTGCCAGGCGCTGTGCTCGGGGCTGGGGTACCAGGGACAGTCCTGCCCTCCCGGAACTGATGTTCTGCCTGGGAGTGGAGTCTCCTGGGAGCATCCTGAGAGCCTGATTCTGGCTGGGGCTGGGGGTACCGAGGGGAGGAACTGGACAGTGGAAGAAATGGGTAGAATCCACATGATTCTGAGCCCCTGGGCTGCGGGCCTGAAAGAGAGGCTGCAGGGGCTGGCCTGGGCCAGGCTCAGGTAGGTCGGTGTGTCTGTGGTCCTGACCCGCTGCGCACAGGAGCACCGTCCTGCCTCTGGAGGTCACGTCTGGGGCATGTGTCTTCTTTGCTTCCTTCCCTTGGGTCTGGGTGACAGTGTTGGCTCTGTCCCCCGAGGCTGGGAACACCAGAGGTGAAAGGAGTGGCTTGGGAGTCAAGCTGACACATTTGCTTTCACAAAGAATGAGTTCTAGTTCTTTCCCCACTGGGCCAGAGGGCTGGGACTTGGAGGGAGGCAAAGCAGAGTTGTGGGTTTGGAAGGGGAGGGCAAGGGAGGCCCCAGATGAAGCCAGTGGTTGGGGACCGGGGAGGGGCTGGCCTTTTCTAGCATGAGGCATAGACCCGAGAGCAGTGGTGAAGTGGCCGGCGAGTCGGGCGGAAGCTCTGAGGACCGAGTCGGGGCTGCCTAGGAAGAGGAGGGTTTCAGGAGGGTTTGCGGTGGTGGCCAACGCTGCAGAGCAAATGTTAGATTTGGAGTTTTGAGGCGGGTGGGGAGTGGGCCAGACTGTAATGCAAAGGGGCAGGAGAAAGGGTGGGTCTCGTTCGCTGAGCCCCAAAGCCAAGGGCGGTGCTGGGCCCATCGCACGCATCCCCTGTGGTCATCCGAGGCGGGCCTTGGAGTCTTAGCTGTACAGAGAGAGCTTGCCCCGGGCCTTTAGCTGGAGTCCAGACTGGTTCCCCTAACCCTAGGCTGCGGCCAGTGACGGCTGGGGCGCGTGTCAAGTCAGCCCGAAGAGGCAGCGCTCCTGGACCAGTCTCCCTGCGGGCTCGGCGGTAAGCAGAAGGTGCAGGGCGAAGGCAAGCACGAAAGCGTCAGCTCATAGGCCCTGTTTGCAACGGGGCGGGGTGTGGGGGACGGTGCCGGTGGGTGAGGAGGTTGGAAGACGGTCTGCAGGCCAAGCACTCGGTGACCAGCCTCTATTTCAGATGCTTTGGTGACAGACCTAAACGTGACTGACTGCACTCCAAGTGATCTCACTCTCCCAGGAATGACCCCGGGCTCGAACGTTTCCCCTGCAAATCCATTAGTTAGTGCTGTGCCTGAGTCCACCCGTTTCCCGAAGGAAGGAGCTGATCAGTGTGGGATGTGCCGATGGACCCGAAAGGCAGTGCCTCTGGCGGAGGGAGGGAAAGAATCCAGTCCTGAATTTGAAAGGACACAGTAAAATCTCTAAAATTGAAAGAAAGATTTATTATTATTTTTTTAAGTCTACACTGAAATAACTGTCTCAGTCTGCGGATAGAGCTAATTTGGGAAGAATCCCGTATTGTGATTTCTGGGATTTTTTTTAAAGGCAACTTTTCAAGCCGTAAATTAAATATTTTTGGACGTAGGCTAAGATGACCGACTTAGCCATTCCATCAACAACACGGAAAGTGTGAAGACGGATTTGGGGTTAGCGAGGACACCCTCACAAAGTTTGGCCTCTGCAGATTTTTGACCCCTAGCAGGAAAATGTCTGTATTTTCTTAGGGCCGCTGCTCAAGATATTAATTGGGAATAACGTCTGTTGCACCAGATCTCTAGCCACAACGTTCACATTTTGCCTCATCTGTAGAGAGACCTGAGCAGAGTTTTATCTCTGCGTCTCTTTGCTAAGTGTTCCCGCTCCGTTAGCAGAGCTATAATTAACTCACAGGACCAGGCAGCCAGATTCGGCCAGGCGCCAAGAAATCAGCCCCAATTACTATATTCACGTTGTCAGTAATGCCCACTTCACAGCTTCTGCTAATTTGAAATGGCAAGTTCCAACTTTCCATAGTAAAATTACCATTTTTGTACTGTTCTATTACATGGTGATATTTGTCCATTATTTTGGCAATGTAAACTTGGTATTATAACGACAATTAGTTGCCGAGCAGTTTCTGAGATGATTTGCAATTACGTCTCTTAAATGCAACACTCATGTCCGCCCTGATGGAGTGAGCAGTGCATTCCCTCTGTGCCCTAGATTCACTGCAGGGATCAGCGTCTCGTAGGAGACCGAAATGCCCTGGGATTGTGTAATAAAGGTGAGGGTTTAAGATAAGGAGCAGCCTGCGAAGGTCGACCCGACCCGTTCTGTAGATTTTGCGCCCGTCCGATCTCCTAACGAGAGCAGGGAGTGGCCCCGGCCCTCTGTCTCCCTGAGGTCCCTTGGGGCTGGTGCTCTGGTTGCTTTGCCAGCCAGCCCGACCACCGAGGGTCTGGTCTGTGCCCCAGACGGGCAGTCACAGCTTCTCCTTCGACCTCCAGTCTGTGCGGTGGCAGTGGCAGTTGGTTTTCCTGCTGGCACACAGCGAGGTCCCCAGCGTTCCAGAGAGGCTTGTCCCCGGGGGATTGGGCCGGCTGGCCTGGTTGGGTTGTACATTTTGCTCTTTTCAGCAGAGAAACTTCAGGAGGCATGATCTAGGCCAGTGTGCCACTCAAAGTGTGTCAGAGTGCGGCCCGAGGACCAGGAAACGGCCGTTATTGGCCTGCAGCTAGATAAGCACAGGGGTTCAGAGCAGGCGTTGAGAAACGTTCGCAGCCTCTCAGTATTGCAGTGACATCCACGTGGCGTGTTTATTGTATTTTATAAAAATACCAGTCCACAGCAGATTGGAAATTTAGAAATCTGTGGCGCGTCCTTCCCTACAGATGGTTTGAGAGGCATTGATCATTATTCAACCCCCAACCCCTGACTGGGTTGCGTGGTAATGGTTCATTTTGGATAAGACGACGGACTATTTTCTTTTTCTGCTAGGCCGGGGACCGCAGGGCACAGTCACTGAGGGGAGGGGCTTCTGAAAGGAGAAGGCAGGCGTCCCCAGGTGCAGACAGGGACCCTTGGAGGAGACCAATGACCCTCAGGGGCTGGCAGCCGAGGTGCGGGCCTGTCCGGGGGTGCTGGTGTCCCCCGTGCGTGTGCATCAGGACCCGGCTTCTCTCTTGAGCCCCAGAACTTTTCCTTTCACGTGCTGGCTGGGCATCTGGACCCCACCTGCCTGCTTTCACAATTCCCAGACCCTAATGGGGAGGATGGGGCACAGCAGCCCAGAGACGGGGGCCCGGATTCCTCCCTCCCCCTCAGCTAGTCAGTCACCAGTTCCTGATGGGTGCTCCTGACCGGCTCTCACATCTGCTGCCTCCTCTGTGCCCACTGTCCTGTGCCGGGGTCGGCAAACCACGTCCAGCCCACCGCCTGTGTTTGCGTGCCCCACGGGCCAAGAATGGTGTCTACGTTTTTTAATGGTTAAAAGAAAACAAGAGTATGTTACGATATATGAAAACTAAGAAATTTAAATTTCTCGGGACTTCCCTGGTGGCACAGTGCTTAAGAATCCGCCTGCCAATGCAGGGGACACGGGTTCGAGCCCTGGTCCGGGAAGATCCCACATGCCGCGGAGCAACTAAGCCTGTGCACCACAGCTACTGAGCCTGCGCTCCAGAGCCTGCGTGCAACAACTACTGAGCCCGAGTGCCACGACTGCTGAAGCCCGTGCGCCTAGAGCCCGTGCTCCGCAACAAGAGAAGCCACTGCAATGAGAAGCCCGCACACCGTAACAAAGAGTAGCCCCCGCTCGCCGCAACTAGAGAAAGCCCGCGCGCAGCAACGAAGACCCAATGCATCCAAAACTAAATAAATAAATAATCGATCAATCAATTAATTAATTAAAAAAAGAAATTTAAATTTCTGTGTCCATAAAGTTTTTTGTTTTTGTTAATTGTGATAAAAGATACCTCACATAAAATTTACCATTTTAACCATTTTGAGCGTACAGTCCGGGGTTGTTAAGAACGTTCAGGTGGTTGTGCAACCATTGCCACCATCCATCATCCCAGACTGAGACTCTGTAAATAAAGTTTTATTGGAACGCGGCCATACTCACTTGTTTGCCTGTTGTCTCTGCCTGCTTTTGTGCTGCCAGGGCAGAGTTGAGTAGTTGCAACAGAGACATCATGGCCTGCAAAGCCAGAAATATTTACTCTCTGGCCCTTTCCCGAAGTTTGCTGACCCCTGCCCTAGTGCATATTCTTGTCACGTCCTGTGTAGTTACCGTAGCAACAATCTAACTGGTCTCCTGACCTCCACTTTCATTCCTTTCCAGTCTGTCTGCCCTTGGGCGATTTTCCTAAGAGACAAGTCTCTCGATGAACCTCCGTTAAAATCCTGTAGTGGCATCTCACAGACTAATGTTGTGTTGCTGGGAACACCCAGAAAAGTAAGTTATTAAAGGCTCTGAAAAGTCCTGCAGAAAAGAAACCTGCCGAGCGTTGATTAATCCAGTATCATCCAAAATGAACTGGTGCAAAATTGTCATTGTTTTTTCCTAATCACCTAGAACAACCAACAGCAGGGGTTGGTTGGCAACCTTGCACTGTGAAGGGCCAGATGGTAAAATACCATAGGCTTTGTGGGCAATCCGGTCTCTTTGCAACTACTCAACTCTGCTGGGAAGTCGCCGTAGATGATACGTGAATTGATGGCCGTGGTCCAGCAATATTTCACGTAGAAAAGTAAAACAGGCCGTGGGCTAGATTGGGTATGCTGAGCCCTGCCCTTACACAACAGTGGTCCCCAGTGTGCAGCATCACATCACCTGTGCCCGCTCCAGACCTGATGAATTGGGAGCTCTGGGGGTGGCCCCACAGTCTGCATCTTCACCAGCCCTACCTGCCAGCTAAGGTGTGAGACACCCCTGATGCAGAAGCACAGAACACACTTCAGGAACACCCCAGGAACAAAGCCAGCATTAGCAGGGATGGAAGGCCCTCCGAGAGCTGGTCTCTGTCCAGTATCCCTCCCTCGCTAGCACATTCTGTGCTCCAGGTGAACTACCTGTAGGTTCTGGAACATGGCATCCTTTCCCCAGCCCATGCGTCTGCGCAGGAACCTTTCTGTTTGGAGCAGCTCCCTTCTCTTGCTGCCGCCGGCCTCGTCCCAAACTTCTAGTCATTCGTGACTCAGCCCACGTGTTCCCCGTCTTGGAAGCATGTTTGGTCCCAGCCCCACCACTGCCCCACCTGCAGGGTTTTCCTCCTCTGCGCTTCTGTACCTGCCCGTGCTTCTCATGTGTGTCATGGTGCAGTTAATGGCTTGGATGGGGACTCCTCAGATGGAGCCATTTTACTCTTCTCTGTATTCCCAGCACACAGTGGGCACCCTGAAATATTTGTTGAGTTTGCTCAATGAGCAAAGGAACCCTATGCTTGGGGCGTGGCTCTTGGTGTCTGATGGAGGCGCCTGGCCCCCAGGTGCGAGGACAGGGAAGTTGAGTCCCCACTGGGAGTTCCTGGCTCGCCCGGGTTCTGGAGAGGCTCACGGTGGGAGCCTCTGGGTCATTTCCTCCTCTCCCCGCCTCTGACTCACTGATTGATTGATGTTTGGAAATTGTGACTCACCTCGTTACAGAAGAAAAAGGAAATTTTACTCTGCTCTCCCTCCCTCCCTTTCATAAAAGCAATAAATAAAAGCGGCTGACATTCTGCTTGGTGCAGTAAGAAGCGTTTAAATGAATTTCTGGTTTTCATAATTGGTAGCTTCTTGTAGAAAGGTGCTTATTAGAAGAAAAAAAAACTTTCTTGTGTATCTGTTTTCAACCTTCTTGTCTGTAAAAATCATAAAGTGAGCTGGTGTGGGAATTGCACACCCCCCCCCCCCCCCCCTTAAAAAGATATTTGTGGCAGTTCACATTTCAGCAGCGGATAGTTAAGCTGCTTCTCGTTTAGTAAGAAATGTGAGGTGTACCCTCTCCGCCTTCAGAGTTTCAAAATGAATCCACCGGGGTGGGGAGTAACGATGTCTTAAGCTGGTTTATTAAACGTGAAGGAATAAGATGTTCTAGGTTGACATCATGTACCAAGTATAGATAAAGCCTGGATCAGCTGGACTCGAGGCCCCGGGCTCAGGCCGGTGCCAGAACACAGTTGAACCTGATGACGCCTGTTTTTTCTCGTGACACTGACGATTGAAGTGGACGCACGGCCTTGACTTTTAAGAGTCTCCTCCTGGAAAATACAAAAAACAAAAAGGGCGTTAGTTCACTCATCACTGTAATATTGGAATTAAAGCTAGGCATCTCTCGTTGGCCTTTTATTCTCTTCATGATCAGCACGTCCTAAATGCGTTAGGCTCTTGGTTCTGGAAAACTTACCAGTGAAATCAGCATCTTTTCAGAATGTGACTCTAAGTATAAGGGCTAAAGAAATGTTAGTTGTAATTATTTTATCACTGCCATCCTTCTTATCTGCCAGGCATAATGCCTGGCGTCTAGGTAGGTACCTTGCTGTCTTATTTAATTCCACGTGCAAAATGGCCTTGCAAGGCAGGTGCCGTGCTCTCCCCGTAGGGAGAGGAGGCTGAGGCTTAGAGGGACAGGGACTTCCAGAATCACTTGCTTCTGGTTGCACAGCATCCGCAGGTGAAGCCAGGATGCACACCTGGCCTGTGTGCCGCGCTGTCTGCTGGGCAGGACCCAGCTCCACGGCGCTCTGGTTTCCCTGGTGCTGATGCCAGGAGTCTCACCAAGTAAAAAATGGATCACACGTGAGTATTTTAACCGGGGAGCTGTTTTAAGTGCAGGATCCTGGAAGGGAGAAGACAACGTGGGACCCACTTTGTCCCTTCTCCCTGCTGGGTCCCCTGCTCCCGGCTCTGCTGCCACCGGGAAGGGGTAAAGGAAGAGGAGCCTCTCACTTGTCAGTAATGAAGGCAGTAAACCCGTGCTGAGCCCTTTACATTCCTTCTCCTACTTAGTCTTGACAACTCCCTGTAAGGCAGGCATAGTTTCCTGACTATTTCACAGGTGAGGAAACCGAGAGACTCACCCAAGCCCCTGAGCTGGCGATCGGCAGAGCTGGGCCTCCCTCCGCCGTCCCCAACAGCCGGCTCGGCCCAGGACTCCAGCTCAGGAGTCCCAGGCTGCAGCCAACTGCTGGCCCCATCACCAGGCACCCCGGCCCCAGGGCTCAGAGCTGGGTTGGCCTGGGAAGGGGCCGAGGAGCCGGACCCGCTAAGGGCAGTCACGTGAGGGAGCAGCAGAGGTTGGGGGCCCAGGCTGGGACCTGGGATTTGAAGCTGCCCACGGGGGGGGGCCAAGGTGCGACAGAGCTGAGAGTCACGACCTACCCTCCACCCTAAAGCAGCCGGGACTTGCCAAGCAAGCCTTGTTTGTTTCTAAAAGTCAGAAAGGAAAGCGAGGGCGTCTCCCCACACCTCACAGGAGGGATGCTGCGCACACAGCCACGTCCGACAGGAGCATCGCAGGGCCCCCGTTACGCCACGCCCTCGACCGTGCCAGGCTTAGGTCATTTCCATTTCTGGGCTGGGAATGGCCTTTTGCAGATACCGGTTATATTTATCACCAGCTAACTTATCAGCTTACAACACCAGATACACAAAATTGTAACCTGACTCATCAAAGAATAGATAGTTCATGACTTGATGGTAAAGTAGATCAGCTTTAAGAAATCAAATGGATTGTGGAATCCAGCTTTTCCCCCAGAAAACTTTGTGAAATGGTCTAATAGGAATGTTAGTTCAGACCTTTCTGGAAACAGTGACCTTAAACATACTCCATTGACTCAACAATCCGGTTTTCTTTTCCCCCCTCAGGAAAAAAAATTAGAAACGTGCTCAAAGCTTTGGGAGCAAGAATGCTCACTATAGAGCTGTTTGTAATATTAAAACATGGGAGCAGCCTAATGTCCAATAGACGGGAATCGTTAATTTATGTTAAATTCATTCAATGAAATGATTATGTAACTGATATTCTTCTCCAAGAATATTTAATAACATGGACAATGATCATGATATAAACTAAGATAACATATCACCCTAGTTTTATGAAAGAAAAATAAAAATAATAAACGACATGAATACATACACATTCAGCATAATATATAAAAATACCTGTTATGTATACAGAAGGCCTCGTGTACATAGGTACGTAGAAGAAAGACTGGGAGAAGATAATTCAGAGTCTTAGCAGGGATTATTTCTGGACTGTGTGAGACTGATTTTTTTTGAGACTGATTTAAAAAAAAAATTCTTTGTCATGCCTTTCTATATTCTCCAAATTTTCTGTAGTGAGAATGTTATTACTCATTAATTTGAACACAGTAACTAAAAAAAATGTTCAACTTTTTGCAAAAGAGAAAAGAATCTTTTTGGAAGGCTCTGGTATGTAGTGATCCATTCACCAGGCATCTTTAAGTGGGAAACAGAGGTTAAGACTGGAATCTCAGCCTGCCATTTACTCCCTGTGGCCCCTGGGTGAGAACATCAGCCTCTAAATCTCAGTGTCCCCATCTGTAAAATGGGAGCGTCCACCTCTTAAGAGTTGTTGGGGTGATGAAATGAGACAAGGTACTCCTCGAGCCCCTGGCGGGAGCACGTGTCCAGACCATCTGCTGTTATCACTCCTACTCTTGTCGTTGTGGTTGAAGCCCCAGCTGTGTGCCAGACTCCGTGTGAAGTGCGACCAGTGTGAAAGTGGGTAAAAAACAGTCCCGCTCCCGGGAGCCTGGGACCTGGCGGTGGGAGGGGGCACACGGGGCAGAGAAACGCAGTGCTGGAGTCAGGGAGGGCGTGCCTGCCAATGCGGGGGTCTCCGGGAGGGTGGAAACAGGGTGTCATGGGAACCCAGGAGGAACTGAGAGGGGTGAAGGTCGTCCCTGCCAGCCAGCTCAGGGCCGGCTGAGGCCGCAGCCAGAGTCCAGAGCATTGAAGAGACAAACTTGACTCGGTGGGAGGGGCGACCAAAAGGGAGCCTGGGGTGACACTGAGGCTTTCGCTGGGGCAGCTATGCTAGAGAGCGTTCTTTTTATATCAGAAGGATATGATACCTTTATTTTAAGGAAAACCAGACTCTCTTCCAGAATGTTCACTGCACCTGAGTGTGTGTGTACGTGTGTGTGTGTGTACATGTGTGTGTGTGTGTGTGTGCGTGTGTGTGTGTGTGTGTGTGTTTAACAGGAGAGGGAGTGCGGCTGTGACAGGGCCATTCGCCTGGCGTCACCATTTCTGAGTCGCCCCCTTTTTCTGCCCCCCCCCGCTTTCTTTAACTCACCCCCCCAGTGCTGTTTGCTATTCCTTGTCACCCCACCCCATCGAAGGAGAATCTTCCTCTGTTCCCCTGAGCACCTGGCTTTTCCAGAGCAGAGGGCGCTCCTGCCCCGGGTCGGGCGCAGAGGAGGCCGGGTGCCCTGCCCTCCCCCCC
>NW_006796716.1:3513662-3519789 GCF_000442215.2 Lipotes vexillifer | reverse complement strand
CCCCCCCCCCCCCTCACAAGAAGTATATTCTTTTCTTTCCTGTTTGTTCCTGCTTGATTCGGGGAGGCTGCTGTTTTCATTGCCTAATTAATGGGGAGACTTTCTGTGGAGGATTTCGTTGTGGACGGATTCTCTGTTTGAACATGGTACAACCTGTGGCCCCTTTATTTATTTATTTATTTTTATTCTTATTTTTTAATTTTTTTTTTTTTGCGGTATGTGGGCCTCTCACTGTTGTGGCCTCTCCCGTTGCGGAGCGCAGGCTCCGGACGCGCAGGCTCAGCAGCCATGGCTCACGGGCCCAGCCGCTCCGCGGCACGTGGGATTCTCCTGGACTGGGGCACGGGCCCGTGCCCCCTGCATCGGCAGGCGGACTCAACCACTGCGCCACCAGGGAAGCCCACCCTTTTAAAACATAGTTACATCCTTGACTCTTTATAGGGCAATAACTAGATTAATTTTGTAGTGCTTTTTGAATACCATTTTTCTTTTTAAAAGAATAGGTTTGCTGTTTTAATGAGACTCGAATGCCATCGAGACGCCTTAAATTGGCACTGTGGCTGTATAATAGCTTGGTCCCTTGAAATGAACTTGAGAGAGCACTTTATGGCTGCCCGGTTGTTGAAGCCAGCCTCGGCTAGATGCCACTTCCGCTCTGGACCGTGGTCACTAAGTGTGTTTACCCTAATGTGCTTACCAATCACATCGCTCACTGTCTTTTCAGCTTAGAGTGAGGTTCACTGTGTTTGTCTTCCCCCACTCCAGTTTTCACTAATGAGATTCATTTTGTAAGGGAGAGTTGGAAATTAATTGGATGATTAATTGCGAGATTCTTATTCTTATCAAGGAAAGCTATGGAACTCGTGGCTTCAGATAAAATTCGTAATGAGCCCTTAATACTTTTTTTTTTTTTAATTTGTTATTTTTAAAGAGCCTGGTCACGTAAAGAGAACTCAGTGCGACAGAAGATTTTTTTTCTCCCTGTGCATTTACTGCAACTTTACTTCCATTGTAAGGCAGTGTGTCGTGGTAACAGAGTATGTAGTGTATGAAGATCCATCCCTCCCTCCTGATGTACATTAAAGGCCCCTTACTTGCCCGTCACCGTGTCCTGTGACAGAAGATGAGCTCAGCGAAGGCCTTTCTGTGTGGTGGGGCCTGGGCTTTGGGGGTGGTTGGATGTAGGGGTGAGGGAGGAGGGAGCTTCCTGGCTGGGGCTGTTGTAGGTGGCACCATTAATGAGAATCCAAAAGGGATTATTTGGGGGCATAGATGTAGAATGAGCTTGGGATTCAGAGAGTTTGAAATACCAGTGGGATAGTGGATAGAGACATATACACAGAGACCTGGAGAGAGAGAGAGAGAGAGAGAGAGAGAGAGAGAGAGAGAGAGAGTGGTGACAGGTCACACCTCTGTGTCCCATGTCACTTCTGGCAGTGTGAGCATGGAAACATCGTTTAACCCCTAATCTTTGGTTTTCTCTGTCCGTGAAGCAGACAGAAAAAGAGCTCCTGTACAGGGTTGCTGTGAGGCTCGAATGAGCTAAATGCAGGTGAAAGTGCTTTAGAAACTCTAAGCTAGCTAGAAATATTAGTTATTATTTTTATTATCATTCTTACATTAAAATGTAATCTGCCCAAACCATTTGGGAAGCATTGCACACTAGCCCCACTTGGAGACTTGTGGTGCGCATATTATTGTCTGTCTGTTCCGTGGTTTGCTCACCATACTGATTAATATTAGAACTAAAGCAGTATATTTCAGAAAGCAACCAGGAGTAGCCATTCTCGGAAGTGTTATACGAGCATTAAAAATTATGTTTGCAGAGAGAGTGAAGTGTCTGGGCAGGCTTCAACAAAGCAAGCAGCTTGGGAAGTATATAGGGTATATTATTACAATTATAAAAGAAACGCACAGAAAAAAATACTTGAAGGATCTATGCCAAAATAGTAAGTGGGTACCTTAGGGCGTGGGACTTGGAGTAATTTTTCGTCTTTGTTACACTTTTCTGTGCTTTAAGCATACATTGCCGTGCCCTTACGTTACTTCTGTAATCGAAAAGATAAATTCATGAACAAAACAACAGCCCCTCGCCACCCGCCCTTCCCCACCCAATACAGGTGAGAATTAGATGCTTGAAGAACCAAAGGACAAACGTATTGATTTCATCTTTTTAATATTTTCCCGGTTCGTCTTCCCTTCAACACTGTTTTCATCTGGCAGAGAAAACGGGACTCTGCACAGAAACGGTAGCCACCAAACCGAAATATCCCCGAGCAGGGTCTCAAATTGCTCTGCCCTTTTGGGACCTCCTGCCTAAATTTTTTGATAATGAAATTTGATCCTGACTTCAGCTAAAGCTATTGTGTATTAATCTCGCATTTCTATTTAGCGTAGGATGTCTAGAATGTCTACTTAGTGTAGAATGTATTCGGCAGCCTGTAGAGACCAGAGATAAGGAATTGTTATGTGTCTTCTGTTTTGCCCTTGTGAGCCATGGAATCCGGTTTGCAGGCATGTGGAAGTGGATGCATTTATGGTCCCCCTGGCGCGCATAAGAGGATGGGAGACGTGTGCTCAGTATTCTTTTCTAGGAGAAGCGGGTTTCTCCAGCTCTTTCGTAATTCTTGACCCCGCCCTTTCATTACAAGGATTAGTCATCAATTTCAGATTTCACATTTGGCCTGAGGCACTTCCTGTTTAGGTGTGGCTGTAACGTGTGCCTCTTTTCTGCCTTTGGGGTCTCCCTCTTGACCCCCCTCTAGGGCTCTTGCTCCTACCTTGGCCGTTGCCCTCTACATCCTGTGGTTTTTCCCAGTGCCTGCTGTGCTGTCACCTGCCACTTTCTCCAAAACCATCCCCTTGTCTCACCCCGCAGGAAAATTCTCCCTGCAGCCCTTACCCCTGCCACCAATTTTAGTGCCAGAAAGTGTGCTGGCCTCCCTGTACTTGGATAGCCAGTCCTCTCCTTTTAAGTGGTACTGTGCTGCTGATCGGGTGGGGGAGAAATCATGTTGGTTAATTGCTCATCCCCGCGCTCATTTCTTCATCTCTTCATACTGGGTGCTGGGGCGGGGGCAGTGTGCGGTGGGAATGGCAAACAAGGCGGACACAGATCCTGCCCCCTGTTTTGGGCCTGGATCCGGGGGCTGGCATTCGTTCATTCCTCTCGCCTCTTCTCACTCTTCAGAGGTCATTGCTGCTGCTTATGGGGTGGAGAGCAGAGGCAGGTGGACAGTATGTGGAGGAAAGGAAAAGCTGAGGGTCAGGGCTGCAGGGGCAGACCGGGTCCAGGCCTGATTTGGTCCACTAACTTGTCAGTTTCCCTGTCTGAAACGGAACAGTAACCATGGTAAGGCTACCAGTTGCTTATTCCCCATCAGCACAGGCCGGTATCTTAACCGGCCCTTCCCTCATGTAATTTCACTTTACCTTCTCTGCAGCCCTGCGATACAGGTTGGCTTATTTTGTCCCTGTATCACCTTCAAAGAACCCGAAGCTCAGAGATAAATCACAAAATGGTAGAGCAGGAATTTGGACCCAGTCTTGGTGACCAAGGCCTGCACTCTTCTTGTTAACACTGAACAGCAGACTGGCTTGAATGATCGTTTCCCAGAGTGTGTTCCAAAGAGGCCGAGTTGCAAAAGGCGTTCCTGGGAGAAAGGCTTAGTGACCAGGTGACTTTAGGAAGCACTGGGCACCGAGGACCAGGGCCCGGTCCACGATGGTGTTAATCCTTCTCTCGGGGCTTTGTCCGTGGATTTAACACAGACTCCCCAGATGCCCAGGAGGCAGCGCATAGTTGTGGTTAAAGGACGCAAAGTGGGGATTCTGGTCCTGCCAGTTACTGTGTGCCCCTGGGCAAGCACTTAACCCCCTCTGTGTCTCAGCCATCTCGGCTGTGAATGATTTCCCTCTTTGGGTTGTTACGAGAGTTAGATGGGTTAATACAAATAAAGTACTCAGCACAGTAGCTGGCACCTGGTGAGTGCCTGGTGCCTGTTGGCTATTATTATTGCTGTCATCGTCATTGCTGGCATTGGCTCAGGGCATAGAATGGCTCAAAACACACCCGGCTTCTGAGAAGTCAAAGCAGAGGATGCTGGCTTTGTTTTCTCCAAAGATTCCCTTTCTCTTTTGCCATCCTACTCGTCTGATCACAAAGACACCCACCTGCACGTAGAAGCCTCAGCTCCACGGGACACGCTGTGGAAGTGCTGGCACAGGTGGTTGTGATGACTTTGCACAGGCTCAGGATCCAGCAGGCCGACCTCGGCGCCTTCACACCGTCCCCAGGCAGTGGACTGTCGTTGTGTCAGAGTTGGAAGGGCCACGGCCGTCTACCAGCCCGCCTGTTTGGTTGCAGGCCTCCCGTGGAGGACAGTTTTATGTGGACCGCAGCAGAAGAGCGATCTCTTTCCTGCAGCCTACTAAAGAAATAGAAGGGCTTGTGAAGCAGGAGGAGAGGGGTCCTTTCCCTTCCCAACACGTGTGTGTGTGGTGGGGGGGGGTTAGTGGTATTTGGGTGTGTGTATAAGTTTGATGGTGATGTGGCGGGTGTGTGTGCTTTAATGGTATTTAGGTGTACATGTGGGTGTGTAGGGTTTAATGGTGGTTGTGTGTGTGTGTGTGGGTGTGTGTGTGTAGGGTTTAGTGATGATGGGGTGCATGTGGTTTGGTGGTGTTGGGGTGCGTGTGTGTGTGGTTTCATGGTATTTAGGTGTATGTGTGGGTGTGTGTAGGGTTTAATGGTGATGGGGTGTGTGTGTGGTTTCATGGTGATGGGGTGTGTATGTGTGTGTGTGTGTGTGTGTGGTTTGATGGTAATTAGGTGTACGTGTGAGTGTATGTAGAGTTTAACGGTGGTGGGGGTGTGTGTGGTTTCATGGTATTTGAGTGTGTGTGTTTTTGTGTATGTGAACTTTAATGGTGCTGTCGTGTTGTGGTTTCACGGTGTGTGGGTGTGAGTGTGGGCGTGTGTAAGGTTTCACGGTGACGGTGGATTTCGTCGTCAGGGCCCTCCCCACCTTTGCCACTGTCACACGTTTTTTTTTGTTTTTTTTGTTTTTTTGCGGTACGCGGGCCTCTCACTGCTGCGGCCTCTCCCGTTGCGGAGCACAGGCTCCGGACGCGCAGGCTCAGCGGCCATGGCTCACGGGCCCAGCTGCTCCGCGGCATGCGGGATCCTCCCGGACCGGGGAACGAACCCGTGTCCCCTGCATCGGCAGGCGGACTCCCAACCACTGCGCCACCAGGGAAGCCCACACCTTTTGTTCTGTGTCAGGCCCACCCCAGAGAGCACGACGATGAACCTATTTCCAGCTAAGGAGGAAAGTCGTTCCCACGCTTTGCCTCTGCACGTCCTGGGGGACGGCAGGTCTGTGTGTGAGGAATCGTGTCCTCCTCACGCAGCAGCATGTAGTTAGGGTTGCCTTCCTGACTCAGCTTTGTGGATCCCACAAGAGCTGCGACGTCCGCCAGCCGCCCACAGCCGCCTGAGGTAATCAGCTCATGTTCAGGTCCATGGGAATGGGCATCAGTGTTGTGTCCACAGTGATTCCATGGAGGGCCCTGATGAGCTATCAGTTATAAGTGGAATCCACAAAGAATACAGCTTTAATGCATCACAAATGTGACCTATCTAAAACAGGTCTGTTGGGACATAATAAAAATTAGATATTTAATCATGTTGGGGGCTGTCTTCGAGTTTTGAGGTCTTAGCAGTCTCAAATCCCTGGGAAGAGAAGGCCTCTGCCTTCTTTATGCAGTGAAGATACAAGGTAGTTCTTCCAGATTTTAATGTGCTTACAAAATTGGGATCATCCTTTTCAAAAGCGTCCTCCTCAGGCCATGAACGGTGCCCTGCCCATGACCTTCACCGCGAGAGCTGAGAGAGGAAGAATTTGCAGCACCTGGTTTTATTGGGACATTCTGAGCATTGAAGAGGGCGCTTGGTGCCGTCCGGTGTGGAATGAGGGGCCAGCTCCCTGGTTTGCACCCGGCTCCAGCACTTTCACTGCACAGTGACTTGAGGACGCCATGCCTCCGTGTCCTGAACTGAAAAAACGGGGGTGACCAGGACGTTGTCACGCGCCTTTTTTTTTTTTTTTTTTTTTTTTTTTTTTTT
>NW_006796716.1:3505614-3513593 GCF_000442215.2 Lipotes vexillifer | reverse complement strand
TTTTTTTTTTTTTTTTTTTTTTTTTTTTTTTTTTTTTTGCGGTACGCGGGCCTCTCACTGCTGTGGCCTCTCCCGTTGCGGAGCGCAGGCTCAGTGACCATGGCTCACGGGCCCAGCTGCTCCGCGGCATGTGGGATCTTCCCGGACCGGGGCACGAACCCGTGTCCCCTGCATCGGCAGGCGGACTCTCAACCACTGCGCCACCAGGGAAGCCCATGTCGCGCGCTTTTAATGAGTCCATGCAGATAAGCGTTTAGAGCAGAGCGTGGCCCAGAGTAAGGGCACGTAAGCATCGGTTACTGATGTGGTAGAGGCTTGACATCCACATAACTCCCAGTGATCAGAGGAGGTGACGAAGTGCAGAGAAGATGCACCACTTGCTACTGAGATTTAGGGAGAAGCCAGGAGCCCAGGAAGCATCTCAGGGTGCATCTCTCTCGTGGACCCTGGTGGTTGTCTGCGCTGGACACCAGCACCCTGGGTCCCAAATCGGTCCCCGCTCTTGGCACCTCACAGTGCCAGGCAGGGGGCAGACCTGAGAACAGACATGTGGTTTTTAAAGATATAATATGGTATAGTACCAGTGTATGCCGATAAAAGGCAGTGAGGGACAGAATGGTTTTGAAACCCCCAAATGAGAGGTTAATTTCAGCTAGGGGATCTGAGAAGATAATATTTGAGTTACACCCGCCAGGGTGAGCTGCCTCAGTGGGCGTTGCTCCAGTTAGGGGGTGTCAGGGGGTGTTATCTGGAGATACTGACCAGGAAGCGTGTCCACCCCCACCCCCCACCCCACCCCCAGTTGATCTCGAGCCAGCAGGTCCCTGGAGGGTAGATTCAGGCATCCGGACTCAAGACAGGAGCCTCGCTGGCAGCCCAGTGACCCAGTGCCATTGTCAGCGGGTTCCTTCCCTCACCTCCTCCAGGCTGGCTCTCCCGCCTTTCAGGTGGGTCCCTGATGGAAATCCATCCGGGTCAGCAGGCTTTGTGGGGGCCCGGGCTAGACCACTAGCAGCAAGAGCGTCCCCCACCAGTGCCCACGCCAGTACCAGAGCCCCACTGCGCCTCCCACCTGCTGCCACCTGCTCCCGGAGCCCGGCGTGGTCAGCTCACTTCCCAACGGGCCCCAGAGGCCATGCCCAGTTCGCCGCAGCTGGACTGACTGAGACTTCTCAGCCACCCATTTTTAGATCCTGGTCTAGCGTGAGTCCCTTTAATGGGTGGCTAATCTCTTGTTTTTTTCCACGGTTTTATTCTCAGAGGGTAAAAGCTTACCTTCCGTAGTTTGGGGCTGTCTTGACCCTTGACCCTGTGTTTTTCACTGGCTACTAGCGTTTGAAGTGGGGAACATTCTAGAGGAAGGGGCGTATAGTCTGCGGGGAGTGGTGAGCCGTCCTGTATCGCTGGACTCTCGGGCACGGGGAAGACATGGGGTAATGTGTGTGATGTGATCGAAAAGCTCTTTATTGCTTATGGAGCAAGAGAGGGAGGAGGAGAGAGAGAAGGCCGGTGCGTGGGGGGTGTCCCTGTGGAGGGTTGTCGAGGGAGGGAAGGATGTTGGTGGGACGGCTGTGCGGACGGCCGAGGCCTGCCCTGCCCCTCCCCCAGTGGGTACCAGGGCTCCCCTCAGGTGGCACCTGCCAGCAGGCAGTTTGTGTCCTTGGAAGGAGCTGGAGTGAGAGGGAGAGGTAATGCGAGGGGAGGACTGCCGTGCCTGGGTTTATAGATGCTTTTCCCCCAAGAGCTGTCCTCATGGTTATCGAGGTGACTGTCCTGTGTCTGTGAGTGTCTTTCCTCAGACGAGCCTTTTTGTGCCCCAGTGTCCCGAGCATTCACGGTGACCAGAGACTGTGCTACGTGACCAGGACCCGGTTTCTCTCTCACGCATGGTGGTGACCTGGTCCGATCTGTGCCCCGGAAAGGCCACTCTGGGGCAGGTGGCGATGAGCAGCGAGGGGCTTGCCTTTTGTCACACAGCTGGTAACTGGCAGGGCCTGGCTGGCCAACTCCCCAGTCGTGCTTGGGGCCCCTCGGTGCTGCCATGTGCCCCGGCTTCGATATTCCAAAGTCCCCTCTGAGACACAGTTGAGAAGGGAGGGCATGGGTGGCCTTGGTGGCTGCCCCATGTGTCTCCCAGGGCTCATTACCCACCGCTGCTCTCTACCTGTTTTAATCCGTGATCCTACAGGGCTCCCCTCTGAACGGGTAACAGCACGCCATCAGCATGATTCTGGCTGAGATCTGCTGGGATAATGTCTAAGGGCGGGCTGGATGGATAAGTAGAGGGACCTTTACAGAAGGCATGACGTGGACCTTTACCTGAGCATCTACCCCGAGCTGGCCTCATGCCAGGCCGTCCCCACCATGAGAGGGACTTGACACATCTGTCCCAGTGCCTGCACCCAGTCCCAGGACTTGGGTCGCAGCTGCCTTTGAAAGGGCCTGTTTGGAATCTTTTTCCATTTAACACATTTGCAACTTAGCTAAGTGTCTTTTTCAAACGCTAATAAAGCCTTAACAGCTTCTGAAACAGCGCACTAGACCTGAGATAGGCTGACAATTTGGATTCCGTCTCCAGTGGGAAAGATTCGACACTGCAGGTTTTAGGAGCTTTTAAAAGCCTCTTGTTTGTGTACTGTTCGTTGGACACAAATTCTTTTGCAAACAATGGCCTGCAACTGCTTTAAAGAAATAAACTCCACTTGCTTGGCCGGGGCGTGTATCTGTCAATGGTAGAACCACAAACAAACACACATTCTATTAGCTGAATTGTTTTTTTTTTTTTTTTTTTTTTTGCTGTCCGGGGGCCTCTCACTGTTGTGGCCTCTCCCGTTGTGGAGCACAGGCTCCGGATGCACAGGCTCAGCGGCCATGGCTCACGGGCCCAGCCGCGCCGCGGCACGTGGGATCTTCCCGGACCGGGGCACGAACCCGTGTCCCCTGCATCGGCAGGCAGTCTCTCAACCACTGCGCCACCAGGGAAGCCCCTAGCTGAATTGTTTAATTAAACCACATCCTTGAAATGATCCGAGCCATGTGAAGGGACAGTATGGGTACCACACTTTCTGAAAAGATATGTCAAGAGTCCCCAGAAACAAATAACCAGAATTTATCCTAGACAAGTCATTTCCTTTCTCCGGACCTATTTCCTCATCTGTAAAATGAGGTAGCAGGCCTGGGACACCCACAGAATCCTTGGGGTAATGCAGCGTGAAGATTCGCTGTTACTTGGAATAATTGTAATGCCTTAGGGTTTTATCCATTTCTCCCCGCCCCCCCATCTTCCCTTGAAAATTAAACGGTAGGAGATTCCCTTATCGAATGCAGGTTCAAAATATGAGAATCAAGGGACCAAGATGACGGCCCAAGTGGTTCTCCTGGTCAGCCCTGTCCAGGCTTGGCCTTTGCTTTTAAAGTGGCTCAGAACCCTGGGCATGTGGGTGGCGAGGGCACCGGAAGAACCTTGAGAATCCTTCAGGCCTTTCCGGGATGTCCCTGCTGCTGCCGGATGGGAGGCAAGGCAAGGCTGTGGAGGAGGAACCCGGAGGCTGGTCCGGCTCTGCAGCCCGTCAGCTGTGTGGCCTTGGGCCTCCCTGTGTGTCCTTTCCCCGCCCCCTCCCTTATGGGGAGAGAGGGCTGGCCAGGCCCCCTCGTGGGCCTGACAACTCCTGGAGCTGGAGCCTGGGGTGTTATGGGGAGCACCCAGCAGCTGATGGCTCTCATCACCCTAAGAAAGTCAGGCTACTGAAGCCAACTTAAATGAATAGACCCCCAGATTTCCCCCAGCCTTAAAGAAAGCTTGAGACTAGACTGGGAAGGCCCAATTCTGTTACAAACCAAAGTGACCAAATCATACTTTTGTAAATTTCACTTACTTTTTTTTTAAGTCCTAAATTTTCAGCTTTTCCAGCATGCAGGTTCGTAGAATCATTTGCTTTTCAGTGCTTGAAAGGAACTTAAGATGTACCAGTTATTTCAAAGTTGTGAAGAAGAGACTAAAATAGTCTGAAGCTGAATTTTTAAGCCTCTTTTGGCGGGATCAAAGAAACCCAAACTTCTAAAAATACCAAATTAGCTTTTTAAGCACAGTTTCTATCTTTAGTTGAAAAATGTGTGCAGTGTGGGCTCCTGGAGCCTCCTTAAATGTATCCATTGATATTTGCATTTACCCTGAAAAATGAGGCGCTTGACCTGCGCTAATAAAGTCACTTTCTCTGTCGTTGACTTTCCCCTCCCCCGGAGTCAGGATTCCACAGCGGAGACCAAGACCTCCTCCCTTTCCCTTTCTTGAGTTCAGCCCCTGTCTTGCAGGAGTTTGCTGTGGTCCAAGTTATATTCTTGAAAACCAAGATGACCAGACACGGGATTGAGCTTTCAGTTTCCATGTCAGAAATTAAAGTGGATATTCCTACTTAGGGCATAATCTGAAATATTTGTATTTGGGTTGCAAATGTGTTATATGATGCTCTCTGTAGCAGATTGGCCTTTCTAATTGCCGTGCTTGTTAAAATTTAAATTAGTTTTAGCTTTCCTAACAAATGTTGACTGACAGTCACAGAAAATGGCCCAGAATCCTGGTGAATGATGGGGGTCCGGGCCGGCCTGGGGTAGGGCAGACCATTCAGAGTAGTTAGCCTTGACTTTCAGTGCTTCCATTACAGATGTTTCAGGGACAGAGCTCCTTGCCATACCTAGCTGGCCACGGGGCGCACGGGGGAGGCGGCTCTCCCACTGTGGTCGTTGAGGGAAACACCATCTCTGATGCCGGCTTCATGTAGACAGGCCAGACTCCAGCCAGATGGGGTACAGGGGAGTGGGCAGTGGGCCGCACACCCAGGATTGCAGACCCTAACCTCCAGGAGTGGGCCACGGTCCCCCAGGCCTCTCCAGGGAGTGCCGAGGTGCCCAGGGCTGTCCAGGGACTTTGGGTGGGATCTCTGCCAGTTTTGCCTTGTTAAGAGGAGAGGGGACAAGGGAACAGTACAGGGGAAAGAAGGGGAAGTGACTTTTCTTAAGCACGTACTTTGTGCCAGGCACCAGGCTGAGCACATTCACACCCATCAGCTAATTAAATCGTCACAACGTCCCTGAAAATATACTTTCCCCATTTTGCTTCTGAGGAGACTGAGGCTCAGAGAGGTTCCTGGCCTGCCCAGGGTGGAGCGGCCAGTAAGTGGTGGAGCTAATACTGCGTCCAGGTTCGTCTGACCCTAAAACCATGCTCTTGCCACTGTGCCATCCCTGCCCTGTTGGCTGGTTGTGTTCTGCCTACTTCCAAAAAGATTTCAGGTGGCTTGCAAAGGTGTAACAAGCAAGGCAGTGAGGCTGGGAGCTAGTGGGAAGGCAAAGAATAAAGGGAGGAAAAAATGTGGGGTGACCATCCAAAGTTATGTTCCCCAGACACTGTATGCTTCATAGTGATGAGACACAGACTTGATTGTGAGCTTCCTAGCACCCAGTGTAAAGAGGGCAACCAGATGAGTCACATGGCTCACAGACACAAAAACAAAGCATTTCTTTAGGAAAAGCACAGAGCCTCTAGTGTTGGTAAAATGTCTTCCCAGGATCCTCATAAAGAGTGTTTTTTGCTCGGTTTTATTGCTTACACGTTTCTGGCAACCAAGTGCCATTGGCATGTATCTTCTGGATTAATAGAGGTAGCATTGCATTTTTCTGAAAGATGAAGGAAAGAAAATTGCAGGCCCATTATTTGGAGTGGACACATTTCTAGAGGTAGAGACACTTCTGTCTGGATTTATGAGGTGTGGTTGACGCTTTGATTTCAGATACAGGGCAAATGTGGTGTGTAAAAACACTGATCATCAGAAGTGGAAAAGAACCGCCGACCTACCTCGCTTGAATCGGCTTGGTTCTGAGTGGGGCTTGGGTGGTCTTCCGGAGCCCACACTACTGCCAGCCTGGGAGGGGCCCAGAGTGCAAGGGGGCCCAGGGAGGCTCCGACCTGGGGGCACCTCTGCTCTCTCTGACTCTCCCCTGACTTTAGCTCACCAGTGGCCTGTTCTGCCTCATTCGTGGCGGAACTTACTCTCAGCACATTCTTTGTATTCAGGGGTTTGGGTTCAGCCACTGAACGAGAGAGAGATTCCTCCCTCCTCACAACCCTTAGTTGGATTTCCAAAACTCCTGGGAGGAACCCTGGCCCAGTGCAGGGCCCCTGTCTCATTTGGACCGGTGTGCGGTGGGCAGCAGGCAGGTCGCGTGCCGACATGGTGGGAGGGAGAAGGGGCGTGTCCCAGATGAGGCGGCCCCCGGTGACCCAGGACCCCTCCCAGGCACTGTCTGTAGAGGCATCGGTGGGTGTCAGAGAGGGTGTCAGGAAGGGCCCAGGAGCCCCGTTGCGTGGTGACCAACAGATGCTGCCCCTTTTCCACACTCAGAGATGTCTGATGCCTGCAAGGAGCCACACCTTCCCGTCACCTCTGACCCCGGCAGGCTTCCAACCAGTGACCTTAAGGTGAGAAGCTCTGATTACCGACAAGTCTAGCCAGCTTCTGCCTTCCTTTATTTGACTCTAAAAACGATACCTGGGTTTTAGAGGATTGCTTCTCTGGCAGCTGAAATCACTGCTCCCACATTCTGGTACATTTCAGTAGAGAAGAATCAGGTGGCTTCCTTTTGTCCTGGTCCAGGCAGAGTGGAAAGCCGGACCGGCTTCCTCAGGCAGAGGCTGGGCACCTTTGGATTTTCCCTGTAGTCTGAACTCACCTGGGAGGTGAGTCTGAACTCACCAGGGGCCTTGTGTGTCCTTCCCCACTGGACACACAAGGCCTCTAGATGACATGACCCCCTCTCAGTGGCTCTGTGACCTCAGCGGGACTCAGCTCACGCTCATGTCACAGCCCCTAGGAGGCACGCGTATTCCACCAGAGTCTCTCTCAATCCCTCCCCATCAAGCCAACGCCAGGATGCAGCCCACTGATGGGAGAGCTGGGAACTGAAGGGACTAAGTCCTGTTTTGCTTTGGCCATTTCAATTAGGGTTGATATACCTACAGAAAGATGCATGCTTCATTAGGTATACACTCAGTCACCTTTCCCAAACCGAGCTCATCCGTGTACCAACAGCCAGATCAAGGGCATTACCAGCACCCTCAGAAGCCCCTCTTTGGGGCCCCAGAATTGGAAAAAGTTTTAAAGAAAGAGGGAAAGGAAAACAACATTTACTAATTAGCTTTTATGGAACAGGCTCTGTGCATACTCTCCACATTGCCCCAAATCCACATTTGAAAGATGAGGAATCAGACCCAGAAAGGGACGGGTGGCTTGATCAAAGCCACGGCCACAGAACCAGGTCTCCTCAAATCCCAACACAATGCATTTCATCTAAACCCTGCTCCTGACTTTGATTCTCTCCCTGTCTTTTATAGATTGTTAGGAAGTGAGATAACATATTAATATTTCCAAAACTTCTTATGAAATTTTGAAGTGTTGTGTAATGATTAAGATGGCAACTAGGAACTAGGAAATGAGAGCTTTTAATCCCAGCTTACAGGAAATTCTAACTAGTAGGAAATCTAATTCAGGCAGTCCTGGGAAACATCACACGCTCTGAGATGAAAGTCAGCTAAATTGGGATCTAATTCTATAATCTAAATATAGATGTAGATATATTACAGGTTGGCCTTTTCAGCTTGGGACTGGATCATTCACTCTAAAAAGTGCCCTTTGTGTCATAGAGAAGAGCGGCTGGCCAGGGTGACAGCCCAGAAAGGCAAGGAGGGGCTTTGACTTTTTTATACCTTAGTCTTTATTTTCTTAAATTATGTAATAAGAATGTATTTGTGCGTTACATGTGTCACACAGGAATTTAAAGGGCCAGAGGGAAGACTCTTAGCAGAGTGTTTTCAGTGTGGACAGGAGGTTTGCGGGTAGCCTTTGCCTTTCCCACATTAGTGACGATGGAGGGTGAAGGTGTCAGCTGCTGTTGCCTGTCCCAGGGACACAGAGTCCCCCCCCCCC
>NW_006796716.1:3504398-3505604 GCF_000442215.2 Lipotes vexillifer | reverse complement strand
CCCCCCCCCCCCGGAGTTGACTAGCTCATTGGCCTTTGCGTGGCAAGGACTCTTTTATTTTAAACATGTTTGATTACAAAATTAACGTGCTTATAAAAGTTAAACCATTCCAGACGTGCAAGACATAACAAAATTTAAAGGCGTCCCCCCTTCCCCCACCCCCACCCCCCAGTTTCAGAGGTCACCACTGTCAGTTACATAGTATGTAATTATTTGTTTTGATTATTGTTTCTTCCCTATGAGAACATTTTTTCCCCTATGTCTTGTTCAGTGACGCATCTCAGGCGTAGAGAACGGTATTTTGCGCAAAGTAGGTGGTGTGTCAGTGTCTGTGGGGTGCGTGGACACTGCAGCGGACATCTTTGTACATGAGTCCTTGACCATTTGTGCAAGTATTACTGCAGGACAGATTCTTGGGTGTGACATTGCTGGGCCAAAGGGTATGTAGGTGTTTTCCTTTTCTGGTTCTGCCGATTGGGCATCCAAAACAGTGTCCTCAGTTGTCAGTCACTCTTCACCAGGTGACAGACAGGACAGCGGGACTGTCCTTTTCCTCATGACCTCACTAGCACTGGATAAGTCAGTTATTGAATCTTCCACTGGTAAAAAATGTATGTATATTCCTTTAAGTTCATACTTCCTCAATCAACAGTGAGGTTGAACATCTTGTAGTATGTTTATCAGCCAATAGTATCTCTTGTGTAAACTGTCTCAACGGCCTTTGCTAATTTTTTTAGTGGGCTGTTCGCCTCGCCTTCTTGGTCCTTTTTGGTGTTGAGAGAGCGTGGTATTAATTTTTTCTCGTATCTTATATATTGCAGATATTTTCCCAAAACCTGGCATCTGTCTTGTAAATATAAACATGTTTTTCTACATCCTCTTATAGTAATTAAGGAATTCTGGTTTTTCATTTGATTTTTCTTTTCATCTGACCGCAGTTTTGTGTATGTGGTTTGAGGTGTAGGATCTGACGACTTTTTTCCCCCCAAGTGGATAGGTGATTTTCCCCATGCAGTATTCTTTTAAATACCCTAAATAAAAGAATAGGGCTTCCCTGGTGGCGCAGTGGTTGAGAGTCCGCCTGCCGATGCAGGAGACACGGGTTCGTGCCCCGGTCCGGCAGGATCCCGCGTGCCGCGGAGCGGCTGGGCCCTGTGAGCCATGGCCGCTGAGCCTGCGCGTCCGGAGCCTGTGCTCCGCAACGGG
>NW_006796716.1:3500800-3504219 GCF_000442215.2 Lipotes vexillifer | reverse complement strand
AAAAAAAAAAAAAAAAAAAAAAAAAAGAATAAAATTTTGTCTTTGAGAGATGGGGATTGTGAACCCAAAAACATGCATAGCAGTTTTTACTTAAAAACCCAGACCGGCAGCAGGAGCAGGTCATTAAATTCATTTTAATGAATATTCCCTAAAAGCCAAAACTCATAGAAGTGGTTGCCCGAGGGCTTTCCTGAAAGCTGTAACTGAAAGGTTTCTCCCATCGGCCTTCCCTCCTTTTTCCCTTTTTCGAGCAGCCATTAAAGATCTGATGACGGGGGTGAACATGACAGCATTTTGGCATTCAGGATGGTGGCGTAATCACACATATCGAAAAACTCTAAATTTACATCGCTTGGTCTACTGTGTCTCATTATACTGCAGGCGTAAAAATTTCATGGGCCTCTTTTGTACAGCCGTCTGGTTGTATCACGGTTCAGGGGAAACAAAAGTAACTAGAACTCACGTTACCGAGAATTATTGAAATTAGGCTTTGTTCCATTTAGTCGGCACTGAAACTAGAATTTGAATATCCTTTTCCTTTTCTCCTTTTCACTTCCCATTAATGACGGAGTTCAGCTCGTACAGTCACCCAGCTTGGACCCTCTGATACCTTCCTGCCCGCCCTTCCCTGAGCTGTGGAGTGCCTGCACCATCACAGCCGCTCCAGCCCCGTTGGCATCACCTGACCTTGCCTGTCTGCGCCCTGCGGTTCCTTCTCCCCGGTACTCCCGGGAATCCCACCACTGACACCCCAATCTAAGGTCGTTATCCTGTGCTGGCCACAAGCTGTCTCTCCTGTCTACCCCGGCTTGAACGTTAGTCCCACAAGAGCAGGAACCCTCCGTGGTCATTTCACGCTGTACCTTCAGCCCCTGGCACAGAGCCTGGGACATAATAGTAGGTGCTCACTAAATATCCTGGCTGACTGGTTGACTGGCTGGCTGGATATTCCTGTGGGTGGGATAATGACCGGGGATCACGAGTTACAGGGGGGCTACCCACCCTTTCCCACAAAGCCGGGAGGGTCCGTTTAATCTGCGAGGAACTTAACTCCTGGGCAAGCTGTACGTACGGATGTAAGCTCTCAGAGGAACATTTTTACTGCTCAGAAAATGTTCCAGCAGGCGACTAGAGAGACACTAACATGCCCCAGCCTGCAAGGCTGGGGAATGGGTTCCAGGCTGGAAGTGGGTTCTGGGCTCCCCGTGAAGCAGGCTTGGTACACGGGCTCCCTGGCAGAAGATGGGCTTTGAAGGGGAGGCCCTTGGGGCTGTCGCCCCGGAGCAGGTCATCACACACAGAAGTGGAGCCAAGTTTAAATTTGGTAAGGCTCGAAAGTTTGAGTCTTTGGCAAAAGCCCAAGTTAATGAAAAGCCCAAGCACAGAAAATTGATGTTATTAGATCTTGAATTGTAGTTAGAGAAACCATGTAATTAATTATCAGTGTACTATTGTAAATCAAATATTGGGTTAAAAGGATCACTTCTACAGTCTTACGCATGTAACAGTAACTCAGAAACAGCTGGAAGTAAAAGAGACCTGCTGGGCCTTAATAAGCCTGTGAGTTTGGGCGAGGCAGCACCCCCTCACTGGGTTCGGGTTTCTTTCGTCTTCATGCATTTGTTCAATCAGGAACTGTGATTTGAGCACCTGTGAATGCCAGGCCCAGGGGCAGGTGCCGGAGCACGGTGAGCAGGGCCTCTTTAGTGAGCTGGTGAACAAGGGTCTTCCAGACAGCGCCATGCTAATGAAGCAGAGACCAGTGGGGTGACTGGGCCGCGGAGTCGTGATTAATATCGTGACAAAAAGAGGGCCGCCCAGGGCGGTGTTGCTGCCTCTCGAGAACAAGATCTCACAGCCTAAGAACTTTCATGCGAACATATCCGACCGTTCCCTATCTGGTGCTGGAGCAGCAAATGCCAGAACAAAGGAAGTGGCGGGTCGCTTCCCAGGGGCCCTGAGACTTCGGCTTCTCCTCTCCTCTCACCCAAGGGACAGCTGCTGTGATGTTGGCAGCCCCCTCCTGCTCTTACTCAGCCCTTTACTGTTTGCTTCCCCAGCCAGATGGGCAACGCCCTGGTCCTTGTGGTCCCAGAAGCCGTGGCTCCCTGCACCACGCAGGGCCCTCTCTCTCCCCAAGAGGAACCCACATGCCTTTCCTCTCCTCTGTCTGAATCCAGCCTATGCATCGGTCTCCTAGGTTCTTGACGTCAGGGTTGTTGTTATTAATTTTTCTTCTTTTTAATTTTTTTTTGGCCGCGCATCGCGGCACGTGGGGTCTTCGTTCCCCGACCAGGGATCGAACCCACGCACCCTGCCTTGGCAGCACAGAGTCTAAAAACACTGGACTGCCAGGTAAGTCCTGCTGATTTTGTCGGTGTTGTTTCAAAGCCACCAAGTTACATACTGCGTCTTTCGGAATTTTTGAAAATAAACGGAAAATTAACGTGTGCCCATCAGGCTTGTCCCGGGAGCGCTACAAATGCCCCTCCCTTGCCACAGAACTGAGCAGGGGTAGGTGTGTGGCATGGACACTCCTCCCCTCCCTTTCGTGAATCCTGACCCAGCACTGTCTCCTACGCCCCCCATACACACGCCCATTCCCTTTACTTTGCTATCTTTTCTCCACTGCCCTTACCATCTCTTGATCCATTATCTGTCTTTTTGTCACCTGTCTCTCCCCGTTAGGATGTAAGTTCCATGAATACCAAAACTGGTTGCATTTCTGCAGCCACCAGAGTGGCTGGCACTGAAACCTCCGTTTCATGAATGATGAGTCTCAGGTCAGAGCACAGAAGGTGGTCTGGCCTGGGCTTCCTGGAACCACCCATTGATAAGTGGCTGGTAAGCCATTCCCACGAGGGGCTCTCAGTTATTCCCTTTGACAGATGCGTGTTTATTGCGTCTAAAGGGTTCCAAATGGTGTTTAAATTGTGAAGGCAAAGTCGGGAACTCTGAAGTTTCAAGTCTTGACTCTAATGAATCCAGGCAGGTTTCTCTCAGTCACATAAGCAGGAGGGAAAGTCGACTCTTATTTTCTGTATTCACCAAGGTGACCTGAAGTAAGAAAGTAGCAAACGCAAGGAAGAAAACCAAGCCCTGGGAGGTCGTGCTAGTGTATATTTGCAGGTATCTTCTTGCCTTGTTCATTGCTGGATCTTCTCTTTACCTGCATTTCAGGCTAAAAGCTATGACTCAGCTATGGCCAGTAACACACCAATAAAAAGTCGCTTACCCTTCGAGCTTTCTCTCCTGTAGTTGGGAGCCCTGGTTGGCTCTGAGGGCCTCTCTTCCTCGCCGAGGTCTTGTGGGCTGGAGGGGGAGGCCGGGAGCTGGTGCCGGGCGGTGGTCACACCCCCCCTTGGCCTGCTCTGCGCCCTCGTGGGTGTGGGAGCCCGGAGCTGTCGGCCTTCCCCCCC
>NW_006796716.1:3489978-3500768 GCF_000442215.2 Lipotes vexillifer | reverse complement strand
CCCCCACCACCAAAATCCCCGAACATGCTCCCTAGACAGTGCAGGAGGGACTGGTGTCAGGAGAAGGAAGGTAAGGTCACAGGGCCTCTTGAGTTTCCTCATCTGCAAAACAAGGATGGTTAATCCCCTCCCTGGGCGGTGACAGGGCAGCAGCAGAGGATGCTGTGGGTGGCGGTGTGCTGTGCCCAAGTGAAGCCCCTGTCATTTACCCAAGTCATTCATTCAACCAGTAGTTATGGACCTGAACAGGAAGGAGTATCTCACAGCCACGAAAACCTAGAGTCGTGAATATGTTCACGCGGGATGCGTTGTGGGTGTTTCAAATACAAAATCTTTCATTAATGCTGTTGTTTGTGTTTTCCTTAAAATAATTATTCTTAGGTTGGCAGCCTCTCTTGTAGAAATTAAATCTTGAAAAGAAAGGGGAAAGCAGGGATTTGCAGAAGACTCAGCCCGAGTGCAGTCTCTCCCCTGGGAGCTCCCCCTACCCGCCCCGCCTCCCCCGCATCACCCGGTGCTCCTCCCTCCGAGGGTGTGGGCTTGAGCCCTTGTCCTCCTGCCCCTGCTGCTGCTGCTGCTGACCGCACTCAACAGTTACTTCTGTGTGGATCACAGCCAGGAGACTGTAAGGTGCTGGGTATGGACCCTGTGTCTTATTTCTCTTTATTTCCTCGTTGGTTAACATGTAGGTGTACCTCCTAGGGATAAGATAAGTGCAAGAGCCACCCTTCTAAACCTGTTTTCCTAATCTGTAAAGTGTACCCACCCCGCAGGATGGTTGCAAGACAACACGTATGAAAATCTCAGTCTAGGTCCTAGTCCACAAAGGACACTCAAGAAATACCCTCTTTGGGGCTTCTCTGGAGGTCCAGTGGTTAAGACTCTGAGCTTTCACTGCAGGGGGCATGGGTTCGATCCCTGGTTGGGGAACTAAGATCCCACATGCAGTACAGTGTGGCCAAAAAAAATCAATCAATCAGTAAATATCCTCTTCCATCTTCTGTGGCTTTCGTTTTCGAGTGCTAAGATTATTCTCTTTAAAAAAAAAAAAAAAAAGGCCTGTAACCAGAACCTGCCCTGCACTCAATCAGGCTTTTTTTGCCTTTTTTTTTTTTTGCGGTACACGGCCCTCTCACCGTTGTGGCCTCTCCCGTTGCGGAGCACAGGCTCCGGACGCGCAGGCTCAGTGGCCATGGCTCACGGGCCCAGCTGCTCCGTGGCATGTGGGATCTTCCCGGACCGGGGCACGAACCCGTGTCCGCTGCATCGGCAGGCGGACTCTCAACCACTGCGCCACCAGGGAAGCCCAATCAGGCTATTTTTACTTAACTGTTTTGTGACTGTCCCACAGACCACGCACTCCCGGAGCTGCACTTTCAACACGGTGCCCTGCGCAGCCCAGACCCAGCAGGCCTGAGCTGCACTTTCAACACGGTGCCCTGCGCAGCCCAGACCCAGCAGGGGGAGACGGCTGCAGCCTGGGAAAAGTAGATGTCAGTGAAAAATGCCAGAGGTGGTTGGCATCCACCACACCTGGTCATAAACCCAGTGCGTTCTCAGTACAGAATGAGCACTTTCAAAATAAAATGTACAAGAAGCAATATATTTGAATACAAGGGCACTGCAGTTTCGCAAGGTATTAAGAGCACATTAATCTTAATTTTATTATATATTAAAGTTTGCAACTTTTCAAATAATGCCGTTTTCGTTGTTTCAAAATGGCTGAGAATTATAGAGCTATTTGGTGTGGCTGTCAGGCAAGGACTCATGTCATTTATTGGGGCTCTGGTTTTATTTAATAGCCAGATGAATGGAACAGTTAATAAAAGAAATATTGCTTTATTCCCTGACATTTATGTCCTTGGTTTCCAATAAAGAATTGAAATTATGAATAGTTGATGGTTTAAATTGATGTTTTATGTTGAACGCTAGCTATAATTTGCCCTCTGAGGATTGTAATACCGAGAAACAGATGGTTTTTCACAGTAACAAATTGCTATGTGTATACAGTCTCCAGTCTTGGCTTTCAGACACTTTCACCTTTGGTTCCGAGCTGCCCTGCCACTGGCAGCCAGTGCGGGGGAGTTGGGGGGAGACACAGCGTCTCTGGGAAGGGGCTTCCTGCTCCGGGGGAGACCCAGCCAGGCCCCCCAGGGTTTCGGCTGTGGTTCAGAATCAGATCACAGGGAAGTGCTGTGCCCCAGACTCAGGCGGTACCTGCAGTTCAGGCCGGGCGTTGGGAGCCGGCTGCCTTTGGAAGCAGCTCATCCAAGGTCACGGTGGCGGCTCCGAGTCAGCACCCGCAGCCTTGCTGAGTGTGACAGCCCGAGACCACGCGCACTGCAGACCTCACAGTCCCTCTAGAACAGGCAGAGAGATGCAGCGGAGACAAGTTGTGTGCGCCCTGCAGGAGAGAGATTAAGAGCTGGGGTTCTGGAGCCAAGTGGCTCGAGGCCCTGGCCTGACTGCCCTTGACCGGCTGGGTGACGTTGGGAGAGACCCTGAGATCCCTGATCTCAGTTTCCTCATCTGTAAAGTGTGAATGACAGCAGAAACCGCCCACCCACACTCCCCGACACACACACACCCCCGTTATGGGGATTGAATGAAATGATCCCGTAAAACAGCACTTAGCGCAGTGCAGGGCACAAAGCACAGTGCCCAGTAAATGGTGGTGCCGCTGAGCATGAGCAACAAAGATTACAAAGCAGATCGACGTGGGGTGATTCTTAGTGTTACAGAAGCTTTTTTGTTCTTTAGGGCAAGTTCCCACAGGGGTTCTTTAAACGGGCTGCGCGTTAGAGCTGCAGAAATTTACTTTCCAGAACCTTTTAAAGGAACGTGGCTTCCATGGAGCTAGGCACCTGACGCAGTAACACTGCCAAGTGTCTCTGTGGTGTTGGCCTCAGAGGCGCCCTCCCGGGAGGAGGACCACGGCTGTCTCTGGCCCAATGGCCACTGAGGCCAGTGCATCTCCGACAGAAGCCTGGAGCTTGTTAAACTGTTGACATGTGAACCAGAGCCCCAGCTAGACAATTCAGGAACACTTACAGTTAGGAAATGGTGTCTGGTTTTATGTGTAATTTTGCACAAGCGATAATAACACTTGGTAATTGGAATTGGTAATGATGTACTTAGGGTTTGATCTTAAGATTTTTGTAAAATTTCATCAGTTGAGAGCGGTGGTTCTATCTTCTCCAAGAAAAATGTTGAATTTCGTGTTTTTTCCTTGTTTAGGTCGTGATCCAAGAGCTTGTTTTCAAGGCATTTATTTATTACTTAGAATGCGAAGCTCCTTCCACAAGGAAAGAAAATATACAAGTGTTTGAGCTCTCGATTGATTGGATAAAAAAACCTGTGCGTCTCGTGACTCACTTAAGAGTGAGTGTTTCCCAAACACCTATCATGTGTTGCACTTTATCCTTTTACTCTGTCCTCCCAAGGAGGGTGAGAGGCGGGGCCCTTCCGAGGCCCCACCGTGCCCTTCCCGAGGCCCCACCGTGCCCTTCCCGAGGCCCCATCACCGTGCTGGTGTGTGGCGGAGCCTGGATCAGGCACGGTCTCTGCTCATCTGCCTCTGTGGAGGATCCCAGGGATGAGCTCTGGAGGCCGGCCCCGTGGGCACCATTGCCTGCAGCTTGGGTTCAGGCTCTAGCACAGAACTGGTTGAGTGGCCGTTGCCCTACAAGTTCTTGTCAACCGGTGGTGGTTTGGAGATAAGTAGTACTGGGTTGGCATATGGAGACCAGGGCCAGACCCTGGACCATCCTGCTCCAGAGCAGCTATCTTTCTAGACCTCTTCCCCATTTAGTGAGCTAGAATGTTCTTTCTCCAGCACTAAGCTCATCCTCTCAGGGTCCTGCTCCAGATCTTTCGGCATCTCCCTGCAGCCTGAGGCCAAGTCCGACCCCTTCCCTGGGAGCCATGGTGTCTTGGCCCCAGCGTGTCTCCAGCCTTGCTGGCCTCCGTGGAATCCCAAGTCCGTTTCTCTGGGCACTTCCTGCGCCCCGGTCTGCCCGCCCTCTGCCCCTGCCCCCCACTTGGCTTCGCCCACAGCTCAGCTGAGACGCTGCCACCCAGGAGGCTCTGGAACACAGGGGGCTGTGATCCTGTTTACCTTCAGGTCGGCTCCCTCTCCTCCTGCGACAGCACCCAGCACCCAGCAGGCACCGCACGCGGGGAGTGGAGGCGCCTGCGGATGTGGGTGCATGAGCCCTCGTGGCCTGAGCGGTGCTGCTTTTATCCCAATCATGAGATTCTTCGTGGGGAGGGGGTGCGTAGGGCCTGCCGATCAGTTACAGCTCAGATACTTTGAGAGCACAGTAGTTTACCGGTGATAGTTCCTAATAGACTTTCATGGAAGAAATGATGAGTCCAGGACCACTGCTTGTTTTGAAGTCCATTGTAGATCTGCATTTTTTTTGGAATTAAAGAGAAATTTGTTTTATGGGTCGAGTGTTAGGGGCCGTTATCCTGGTTGCTTCATATGACGGTGGAGACCCTCAGGCTCCCCTGCAAGAAGCAAGGGCAGGGACAGCATCTCTGGGTCACTGCGTTGTCCTGGTGACTGGAGGGGACTTGGGAGCACTTGTCAGACAGGAAAGGGCAAGTTAACAGAATCGCTCTGGCCTGGTGTCATTCCTTACGCAGATTAAAAACAAACACACAATGTACTTTGCCTTGGAAAGAAGTCTTAACTGTTGACAGGGAAAAGCCAAGGTCAGGAAAGGGGAAGGTCTTAGTGGCAGAAGCTGCTCCGCATGAGTCACCCGGGTGTCTGCTAAGTGTCCCCAGCTCATTCCTCACAGCTCTCGCATCATCCCGTTAGGGGGCTGGGGTGGGAGGTGAGAAATCCAGGCTGAACCCTGAAGCTCTCGGTGAGCCGCGAAGAAAGGGTCACCTCTCCTGGCTGTGAAAGCTCGAAGCTCTATTTGTGGTGTCCAAGCCCTGGGCGCTCCTCTCAGATGAGTCAGCACCTCTCTCCCCGACCCCTCCCGCCCCACGTCTCCCCAAAGTCCCAGGGCTCTCCGCTGCTGTTTCCCTTTCATTCCCAAGTCCACAGCGCTGCTCAGTCTATCGTGCAGCTTGCAAACAGCCTCCCGGTCTCTGGATGTGGCCTGGCCAACCCTTTCCATCACCACTGTCCCCAGGATCTTCCCGCTTACCAGGGCCTTTGGAATGAGACCAACACACTCTGCCCGCACTACGAGCCTCTTTGAGATGCATCCCGCACGCCTCTGCCGAGAGCTCAGGCATCCCGGGCTCAGGACACTGGGATCCCCTCTGGAAGCAAGGGTTCCCATATTCCGAGGCCTTTGGGCTTTCCTCCTCCTTCTGTTCCTGCCCGTCAGAATACCGCTCATTCATCCTCCAAGGCCCCTCTGTGAGCCTTCCCAGGCCCTCTCCCCTCCTGTAGCTCCTTCCTCGCTCCGTCCTGCCTCCCTGCAATTGTGGGCCCCCCCTCTTCCCCCAGACGTGGAACCAGAGACCCCAAATGGTGTTTGATCCCAACGTTGTCCCGAGTGGCACCTTGCCTAGGACTTTGCGTGCACTGAGCATGGTAACGGTGACATTAGTAGCCAGAATGGCTAGCGTTATGGTCAGGTGCAGTGCTCAGCCCTCTACAGCCATTATTTCCTGTAACCTCGCAGCATCCCAGTGGGGTGGGTCATCGTCTCTTGATTTCAGATGGGAATCAAGACACGATAACCCACCAGGCTCAGAAGCCCTAGGAAAATTTCCAGGCTTCTACAGAAGGTCACAGAACCGCTAAGGGGCAGAGCCCAAACCCAAACCCGAGCTTTCCACGACTGGCCATGCTCAGTGTTGATTTCAGCTGAAGGCCCTGGTGTTTAAGAGTTACAGGCACTTTGGAGGTGATGGCCGCAGCACTGTGGTTTGATGGAGGCTGAGGCTGGCGCGGTGATTCCCTGGGTTCCCGAAGTGATGGGGCACACCCAGCGGGCAGGTGCCATGTCCTGACCCCCAGCACAGTTTCCTCCACATTCTCAGCTCCTGCCACGATCCTCTGTCATCCCTGCTACGCTGGTTCCAGGGGCGTGGAGAGCAGGAGGGCAGCTTCATGAGTAGACCGGGGTAGACGCTGGAATGTAACGTCTGTTTGCACGCACTTTCTGTGGCTGTCATTTGCGCGTGGGGTCTTGTGCTCTGGGGAGCAACTCTCAGTGAAATGACAGCCTCACCACAGTGGAGACGGGACGTGATGAGGGAGGCTGGGAGGCGGAAGGTGTCTCTCCACACCATGGGTTCCTACAGCCTCGGCCCTGCCAGGAAGAGCAGTACACGTGGCAGTTATGTAAGCTCCAGTCTGCATATGTCCCCGCTCATCTGCCCCATAACTTGTCCGAGCACGGATCCTTATGTCCCCCTTTGACAGATGAGGAACCCTAAGGCTTCGTCGGGCCCAGGGCGCGATAGTTAGTTGGAGAGGCAACCTCTTTGGCCCCTTGTTCTTCCCTTTTCGTGCGTGTTTCTGGGTGTGTCTGCTGTAGATAAATGCATACACGGTTTTGTGTTAGAATAGCATCCGCATGCAAATAAGTCTCGGGGGAGGGGGGCGGTAAATGGAGAAAATGAACTTGAAACAAGACCAGCTAAGTACAAGAGCTGCTGCACGGGAGTAACAGGAACGGGGATTTCCCCGCGTGTGGTCAGGGCGCTGGGGGGGAACCTCTTGGCTGCCTCTCCTCTGCCATCATCCCCAGCTCTTAGCCTTTGCACCCGGGACTCGCGGGGGCGGGGGGCCAGTTGCAGCCCCAGGATAAAGGCCACAGGAGGATTCCAAAATTCCCTTTTCCCTTCAGTATGTAGTTTTTCATCGCGACTGAGCCCATTCAGCATTTTTTACACCTCCCGCCGGATGTGAGCTAGTGCACGGGGACACAGGTGGCGCGGCAGGCCATCCCCATCCCCACCCTGGGGTCAGAGGGGAAGCACTTCCCCGGGCCGGGGCGGTGGGGGGGTCTCCTGAGACCCAGCACCTCTAGTCTCACGTCATTAAAAAGAGAAAGGCTGAAACACTGGACTCCCCACCAGCACCGCAAGCAGAATATTGAAGTGCCAGCTAAATGTTGTACCCAAGAGATGCCAGGCACGTGGGCCTCGTGGCCAGGCTCACTGGGGCGCAGGGCGGAAAAGGGCCTGGGGATTTCACGCTAAGTTCCTTGACCCTCAAGGGCGAGTGGGGAGGGGGCCAGCCTAAACTCCACCCCTACCTATCTCCCAGCAGAGCCCCTCTGCTATCATCCGTTCTGCAGTTTTGTGCATCCCTGTAAAGTTTTGCTTGAAAACAGTCATCTACAACTGAGGATACAAAACAGTTTGAAAATCACTAACTTGGACTCCAGCCTCTTTGTTTTTTGATTTGGGAAACTTGAGCCCACAGAAGGGAGGTGACTAGCTAGTGAGCTGGGTCTAGGCTGTCACCTCATCTCAGATGCCGCCTGTGGCTGCTGGGTCCCCGAGGGCAGGGCAGCGTCCTGTGTGCCCAGTGCCCAGCAAGGGGTCCGTCCATGTTGGTAAATGAAGTAAACAGGTGTCTCCTGGGGGGCCGTGTGGACCACAGGGTGACAGCGATGTAGGTCTTCTGTCTTCAGAGAGGGAAACTCAGATACAAAAGAGCAGAAGTCTGACCTCGGTGCTCGCTCTGCGGGAGGAGCATCGGGCTGGGGCGTGGGCTGCCCAGGCTTCAGTCTTTGGTCTTTTCTCGCATCGAGGGGTCTTTTGTTTACGGCAGCTACATACTTTTAGAAGAGAAAAGTTCCAATTTCAATAGAGAATGATAAAAAATGCACAGGTATGTCATCCCTCCAGTCTTCGGGTCTGGGGGTCCTCTGAGCACCCCAAGGAGGCCTGGGCTCCATGCCAGCCACATCCAGTTCAGGATCCATCTCCCCGGGCCTCAGCTTTTCCCTGTACAACAGAAGGGCTTGGCCTCAAGTCCTCAGCCTCTCTGACATTCGCCAGCTTCTGTGCATGGTGGTAGATCACACGAAGGCCATTAGGATCTGGAGAATACACTTGGCCGGTCCAGGGCGGATTTCAGGGAACTCGGAAGACGGGCCCAGCTCGGAGATGGGAGGTGGGGGCTGAGAGCTGAAGCTGCTCTCATGAGGGGAGAGAGGCCTCCCCAGGGAGCACATACTTTCCCATTTCACAGTTTGTCCGAGAACTGCTGACGCAGGAAAGAAGCAAATTGCCACTCAGCGAGACTGGGCTGCTGGTCTGTTCACCCATTCATTCATTCATTCATTCATATCCATCCAGCCAGCCCTCCGCACACCCAGGGCAGAGTAGGAGCAGCTCCACACTTCCTTGCTGTGTGGCCTGCACAGGCTTCTGAACCTCTCTGAGCAGTTTGGGCGGGGTTGGTCCTCCTGGCTGTCATCCCCTCCTCGCCGCCCCCTCTTTCCCCACCCCCTTCCCTCCGGCCTCAGCCACTGTCCCCGAACCCTGTCTCCAAGCCCAGAGGACACTCTCAGGCCTCGTCTCCGGCACCTTCACCTGGAAGATGTGCTTCTCCCTCTGTGACCGCCCCTGCCTGGCTTCTCCCCCACCTCATCACACCCTCTCCGGCTTCCTGGGGTCCCCTGTCTCCGTCTCCCTGATGCTCCTGGGAGCACCACGCAGCCCTTGGCACCTTCCTTCCCTGCAGGAGGCCGGGCCCTTCCCAGAGCTCTAGTTAATCTCTGTCCTCTCAGCTCCTAACCTGCCCAGCTCTGGGTCCACTTACCCAGCTGCCTTGTGTGCATCAAAGCCAGTGTGGCCGCGGCTGGTGGAGTCCTCTCTGCTTGCTCGAGCTTTCCGCCGCCCTGCTGGCAGCCCCGTGGCCCACAGAGCTGTGCCCGCCTGAAGCCTGGGAGTGGCCTCGTGACAGCTCCTCCCTTATCAGCGTGGTACCAGGACTTGCCGATTCTAGCTCCTATAAGGGCCTCAGTTCGTTTCATTTTCTCTCCATCGTACCTTATTAGGAGTCACCAACGTTTCATTTTTTATTATTATTTTATGTAGAACTCCTAGATCTGCTAGTCTGACCTTGGCAATAATCTTCCTGGGACAGCCTGGCCGCCTGCACACCTTGAATTGGCTTTTTCTGCCCAGAGACTTGCCCTTGGGCCTGCGCCGAAGGCTTCAGCTTTCTCTGTTGTTGCCTTGAGGATACTTGTTACCTGCCTTCCAGGGCTGTTGCAGAAGACCTTGGTTTGGTTTCTGGAGGGCATTCAAGACCTCAGGGTGTTGTCTGGTTTGTGCAGAAGAGAAACATGGCACTTTTAGCACCTGGCTGAGGGCCGTTGTGGGGAGCTGTTGCGGTCTGGGGTCTCCAAGCACACTGCCCCCACCAGCTCCTGCCGTTTTGCTTGGATTTCGTGGGACCCCGCCTCAAGACCCCTTAGAGCCACCCCGACTTGCTTATTCCCGCCCTGTAGACTCTAGAAGGCAGACCCCCTGCACAGTGACGAGCATGTTGCCCCCTGTGTCAGGCTCTTCCTGTTCTTCTTTTAAAAATGAATGAGTCTGGGTCCCTTTTTTTTTTTTTTTTTTTTTTTTTTTTTTTGCATGCCTTTTATTGCCTTACTAAATTTTTTTTTTTTTTTTTAGCGGTACAAGGGCCTCTCACCGTTGTGGCCTCTCCCGTTGCAGAGCACAGACTCCGGACGGGCAGGTTCAGCGGCCATGGCTCACGGGCCCAGCCGCTCCGCGGCGTGTGGGATCTTCCCGGACCGGGGCACGAACCCACGTCCCCTGCATCGGCAGGCGGACTCTCAACCACGGCGCCACCAGGGAAGCCCTTGGGTCCCTTCTTCTTCTTATGAGACAACCAGCTGAACCTGCTTGTGTTAAATTGTGGCCTTATGCCTTTTGATTAAATGACCTTAAATATCTCTGAGGTAAGGGTCATTTAAGATCAGTGCTGTCAGAATGTCAGATCATGGTTTACTTGGGAAGTAATTTTGGTCACAAGATTCAAAAGTGCAAGAAAGAACCCCACAGACTATTATAAAATGTCTTAGATGGTATTTGTAAGAGGTTCAGTTTACATGTACAGAACTCTGGTCGATGTTGAAAAGCACATGGGTCTGGCCCTGGTCCCACAGGCAGGCCGACATCCTGGTGAACACAGAGCGATTTGTGTTTACGGGGACTTAGCAGATGGGTGGGTAGTTTGCAGTAAGCTTGGCAGTGCTTATTCGTATTTATCCAAGAGCTGCGGGGCCATCTGCCTCGTTTACATTTTGGTGGAGATGTCTGACCTTCTCGTGGGGGAGAGCTCCCAGGGAGATCGTGCACGTGAGGGTGGCTGGACGGTGACTGCGGGCAGGGGGCTGGGAGGAAGGCTGCTCTGAATCGGGTCCCAGCTGACCTCCGGAATCCTCCTGCAGGCCTTTCGAGTGGACAGTGGCCCCCGCCTCTTGGCAGCCGGGCCCAGCTGCTCAGGCATTTTGTGATGAGTCATTCTTTCTGGTTTGTCTCTGCCTCACCGGGTGTGACCAAGCCTGGGGGGGCCACGAGCAGGTCTGGAGGTGGCAGTACCACAGCGAACACAGCAAGAGAGAAAATGAAATGACGATTCCCAAATGCACAGCTTTCATCATGACTCCCTCCGTCCCTCCCTCTTGTCGACACAGCCTCCTTGCCGTCTTCTCTTTCTCCTTTACTGTGGCCCTGTCCTGACCTTGCCCTCCGCCGTCCTCCCAGAAACACCGTGCACCCCCTTCGTGTGCCTGCCCAAAGCAGCCAGCCTCCTATAGAAACTTCTCCGACTCGCTCAT
>NW_006796716.1:3488756-3489968 GCF_000442215.2 Lipotes vexillifer | reverse complement strand
CTTCCTGGGACCTCTCCTCGGCACTGAGTGTGCTTCAGCCCTGCCCTGGGTTGTCCCTATCTGGGCATTTGTCTTATTTCCTCCCCATCTTACAGGTGAGAGAACAGACTTGTGATGAGGAAGCTGCTGGAAGCACCAGCCCATGAGTGGAGGAGGCTGGTGAGCGTACAGAGCCCAGCTCGGGGGGCCAGGCTTCTCCCTTCCCAGGACGAGGATGCCTCCCCCTCCCCCACCCAGCTCTGCTGGCCCTGCTGGCACCCACGCAGCAGTTCTCACCGGCCTGGCCTCCGCCCCCAGCTCACGGATTCCAGGCCACGGGTGTACATGCTGCCCAGTCACTGTGTCTTAAATCGCCGGGCTCAGGCCTGGGGCTGTGTGTTCCCCTCCGCTTCATCCCATTTCCTGGGCACCCACGGTGCCCACTGCAGAGCCGAGCCTGGCCTGTAGAGACGACGCAGCCGCTTCTGCCCCGGGGGGCTGGGGGGTGGTGTCCCAGCCCAGGACGTAGCCCTGGCCGAGGGTCACCCAGGACTGCCTGAAAGGCATCGTCATTTCACCTGCCGCCAGCCCCGTCCATCCTTGTCCCTGTCGTGGGAGAAGGAGGTCTGTAGGGTTTCAGGAAGGAGAGAAAGGGAGGGGTTGGCTTTCCCCACTTCCGTCTTCCTGAAGGTGAACCCATCCCTGGTGAAGAAAATGGTCCTTTTGGAGCCACGAGGCGGCCTCGGCATCTGGTCCCCCAGCAAGCCCAGGAGCTTCCCGGGGGCAGCCCCCGGCGGGCAGGGAGCTGCTTCCTGGTCTGAATGCCTGCGTCCAGCTCTTTCTTCCTCCTTTTCTGAAGTCCAGGGAAGCTGTTATGTCCGGGGACAAGAGATAAAGGCCCCCGACCCTCCCAGGTTTATGGCAGGGCTTTGAAGTGTGTTTCCTCTCGGCCCTCCGGCCACACCTCTGCATGGCCTCCTGTGGCGCTTCCCTCCTGAGAGCCTGGCACGCCCCGGCCAGCTTCCTCCAGGCCCTGCAGACAGGCAGGAAGGACGCAATGGCTGATGGCTCATGGCTCCGCCGCGCCACCAAATCCTGCACCTCGGAGCATCTGCTGTCCCATGCCAGCTCGAGGTGGGGAGAGCTGATTGCCGGGGAGGGAAGGGCCAGTTCCTGGGGTGCCCCCTGGCTGTGCTCGCCTGAGAGGTGACTCCTCCCCGCCCCCGGGCCCCC
>NW_006796716.1:3470466-3488654 GCF_000442215.2 Lipotes vexillifer | reverse complement strand
AGAGGTGCCTCCTCCCCGCCCCCGGGCCCCCCCCGCCCACCCCCATTGGCTGCGCCTCCACACACCCCTTTGAACTTTACTGATGACAAGCGTGTTAGAAGATTACTTTGAAATCTCAATTCTCCAGCAAAGACACCAACTAGGGGGCCAGCTCTCCTCTGATTTATGTCGGCCGCATCCAGACGGCGGGATTGCCACCCTTCCCAGGGCGAACCCCACAGTTAGAGCGTTTGAGTGTGGTTTCTGCTCCCCTGAGGCCTGAGACAGATCGCCCGAGAGGACCTCCTGACAGTGTGATGTGTTTCATCGCGGCGGGGCCACTGCGGCCCGATCGCTTCCAAGGTTAACCATCCCGTGGGGTCTGCGCTGCCCCGTGAGCCGTCGGGCTGTGGGATTAAGATTACTGATGAACGTATGGAGTCGGATCTGGTTTAAAACTGTCTAGGTTTTGAAGGTTTTAGGTTTGGTAAGGAAATGAAACCCTTTGGCCCAAACCGGGGCCCGTTGGTCTTGTCAGCGTCACGTGCGTGCAGCGTGTTTTCAAGCGTCTCTATTTTGAGCTATTTGGAAAAGCAGCTGCCCTGATTCGAGACACATGTGTCTCCAGCTCGCTTCCCGACGTTAGCACTAAAATAGAAATCGGTCTCTGTCTGCAGCCTCTCTCGCAGGCAACTCATCAATGAAACCGCTTCCAAATGTTTTCCCTAAGCACGTTGGTTCCACCGGCTTCTGTCTCATCCGCCTTGTGTGGAAGGTAACATTTTTGGTTCTAAAGAGTTTTCAACACTGTCTTCTCTGGAGAGCAACATCTATTCCATATACAGTGAACTTAGAAAAATTCCTGGTAGAGTCAATCACCCCCGTCCTGCATTAGAATCCTCCAGAAACCACCGGGTTGTGGGCCCCTTGAGGCCATGGCAGCGCGTGCACCGTTGCTCTGTGTGCACCTGGCTTCCTCCTGCAAACGTTCGTTTGCACTTTAGCAGACTGTTTATTGGATTGGGTCCGTGCAGTTCCCCGGAACGCTGACGGGCTGGGTGAGGGTTCGCCAGTGTTCAGGGAAAGGTGTGTTTTTTTGTTTTTTTTTTTTTTTTTTTTGCGGTAGGTGGACCTCTCACTGCCGTGGCCTCTCCCGCTGCGGAGCACAGGCTCCGGACGCGCAGGCTCAGCGGCCATGGCTCACGGGCCCAGCCGCTCCGCGGCATGTAAGATCTTCCCGGACCGGGGCACGAACCTGCGCCCCCTGCATCGGCAGGCGGATCCCCAACCACTGCGCCACCAGGGAAGCCCGGAAAGGTGTTTTTAAACATGATTTACTTTCGGCCAATGTCTTGCAACCTTCAGTTGCAAAATTCACAGGATAGCTCGAGGTCTTTTAAAAATGACAGAGCCCACCCACCTGCCAGACTCAGGCTGGAAGGGCCTCCGTGAGCATTTATCTCAGATACTCCCTATAGCTCCAGCTGACCTGTCCCTCTTGTACAGAATGATGTTTAAGTTTTGGGTTCCTTGTCTTTTAACTGAAAAGCCCTTGTTTATTAAGCTGTGATGGTGGGGGGAGGAGGAAGCATGGGGATTGGAAATCCCCTTTCTCCACCGTTAGGTTCTTTAATAAACATCTGTATTAAACGCGTCCTATTTGCCAGGCCCCGCGCTGAGAGTAGAAACATCGGCAGTGCATGGCCCAGCCCGCAGGGGCCTCTCAGGGGGGCCTCGCGCCTGGAAACAAGGTGCCTTGGGTGTTGGGGGCCCAGGAGCAGCCCTCAGTCCTCCATGGGGGGCGGTTGGGTGGCCTTTCGTACAGGAGGTTACCCAGCTGGTGAAGCTCTAGGGCAGCCTGGGCATGTGGTAAGGCCCGCCCTCCCCTTAACTCTGTGTTAGACCTGCTCTTGTTTTGCCTTTTTCACACTATGTTGCCATGATTTGCATGTTTATCCTCCTTGTGGAACTCCAGCTGTAGAGGCAGGCGATCTTCCTGGCCGCGCACACGCAGGGCACACAGCAGACGGTAAGTGTGTGCCGAGCAAAATCCACTCCTTCCGGGCTTCCCTGGTGGCGCAGCGGTTGAGAGTCCGCCTGCCGACGCAGGGGACGCGGGTTCGTGCCCCGGTCCGGGAGGATCCCACATGCCGCGGAGCGGCTGGGCCCGTGAGCCGTGGCCGCTGAGCCTGCGCGTCCGGAGCCTGTGCTCCGCAACGGGAGAGGCCGCAGCAGTGCGAGGCCCGCGCACCGCAAAAAAAAAAATAAAAAATGCACTCCTTCGTTTTGGAGAGAGTTGTCACTGGTCACCTCACCCCTGCTCAGAAGGGGCTTAACTGAATCTCCTCCAGTTTGAGACGTCACTGCTCACTCTTCAGTTGTGTCAAAGGAAAAGTGTGATTACTTTACAAAAATTTGACTAAAAAAGGTTTGAGAACCATAGTATAAAATGAGGTAAGATGGCGTGTGGTGTTGAGCTCTGCACGTGGCCTTGAGCTCGGGGCGGGGGGGTGGAGTTTGGGTTGGTGGCCTCCCTCTGGCTCCCACAACCCTGGGGTTTGGGTTGGTTCTGTTGCTCCGTGGCTCACCCCCGCTCACGTTTCCCTGCAGATCTTGCCCCCGTGGGGTCTCGTCTGGCTCTTAGCAGCTCGGGTAGAATTCCAGGTGGTGGCCTCCCCCGCTGTCCCAGCCCAAGGATGCCTGGAGGTTGGGTCACAGTCCTCCGTGAGCTCAGCTCCTTCCTTGCTTGAGGCTGACGCAAGGTCTACTTGGTTGTTTGGGATGGGGCTCCCCGTTGTCTAAGAATCACAGCGTATTTGCGGGCCTCCAGGGAAAGGGGGGTGCACTGTGGATCTGAGCACAGCTGTGAGCCACCCAGCCTCTCCCACCCGCAGCATCTGAGTTGTTAACAGCCTCCCCCCCACCCCCCTAGGGCTGCAGTTCTTCCCTCCTGGACGGGGAGGTCTTCCTTGCTGCCACCTATGAGCGACTCTCCAGATCCCCGGGGGGGGGGGGGAGGGGGAGGGGGCGTGTCTCTGTCCCACCTCCTGTCACACTCCGTGACTGGGTCTGGGGGGAGCTGTCCTAATAAAGGAGGTTACTTCTCAGCTGCCCAGAAAGGGACCTGGAGGGGCTGACCGCCTGCCTTGTATTTGCAAATAGTAGAGTCCATCCTCTGTATCAAAGGGGGCCTGGGATCGGAGGGAGGGGCTGCTCATGGTCAGAGCTGGGCGTCCCCGGGGTCAGGGGCTTGGGCTCCGTGCCAGCCCCACCCTCTGTCAGGCCGCCCGAGGCTTTTTAAGCTGCAGATTTCTCACTCTCAGGGTGGCATGCTTGTCCATCATAGGCCATTCCATTAAGTGACCGGGATTCATGAGGTAGTAAGGTCACCACGATGTCACTTAAATTAAACCTAGATTGCGACCCCCGATTTCAGAATGATCTCGGATGTAAAAATCACTCGTCTCCCTGAATTGCTCCCTGAGTTGCTATCCAGTGCTTTATGGGTACGATGTCTAGATAGTCTGCGTTTCCTAAAAAATACGGCTCAGTCCTGTGTCTCCCTTCACACACGTCTGGATGCAGAGTCAGAAGGATTTTCCAAACGGCAGGGTGCGGGCCAGCAAGCTGTCCCTGGGGAGGTGGGCTCAGCCAGGGAGGAGCGGGGAGGTCAGCCTGACCTGCTGGTGAAATTGGATCAGGGAGCCGCAGGATAGACAGCTCGGGTCAGCTGAGCGAGGCCCCCGCACGCTCTGTATTTGTGTGGACTGGGAGAGAATGTCAGGCTTCCACGTTTACGAGAAAGGAAAAGAAATTTGGCTAATAAACCAGCTCATGTATAACCTCAGATGACAATAGGCTTTTATCCCCAGAGTCTTCTGAGCTTTTAAAAAAAAATGCATTCATATCCCACAACTCGTATGATGTTCACAGTACCCTTTTAGCTGGAGTCACTGGGTGGGGGGTGGGACTGAGGCGCAAGGCCTACCCAGGTTCCACAGGGAGAGAGTGATGAGGTTGGCATGGGCTCTGGTCTCCTGGCTCTGTCCACGTGGCCTAGGTTCCCGGATGTGAAGCAACGCTCATCCTTGTCACAGGTGCACCCACCTGTGATGGGGGCATGGCGAGGCCAGAGGAAAGGAAGAGAATGACAGAATAGATGGAGGCCCCAGACTTTCTCTTAAAGGGCCAGTTACTACATATTTTGGGCCTGGCCATCCAAGAGGCAAAATCAGGATATTATGTACGTACTTAGCTGTTCATTTTAAACGCAACCATTTAAAAGTGTAAAAAACCATTCGTAGCTCAAGGGCTATAAAAATACTGGCAGAGCAGTCAGCTGGATTTGGCAGCTTTCGACCCCTGGGTGGAGCCACCTTTGCATGCAGCCGGGGCTCACTTAAGACCCAGGTCTGGACTGCTGGCCTCTTTCCTTGTGTGCAGTTTTCCTGCCCATGTGGTTCCCAAAGCCCTGCCCCACCCATTCAGGGTCCGTCTCCGCTCCCTCCACTGTGGACGCCGGGCCACCTCCTGACTGAGCCTGGGGGCTCTCGAGGAGATAGTCACCAGCACAGGCTGTGGGAAGCACATAGATCATTTTGCCTTCTGGAAAGATCATGCTCCTCCTAGAACCTGCTTCTGTTAGGCCCTTTCCCAGAAGAAAGATCAGCTCCAGAGGTCCCGGAGAGAAAGGGAGTGAGGACGGGCAGAAATGGGGGTGGGCGTGTGGATGGGTGTTACCAGAGCAATCTTTTTCATGCAGAGCGGGGAGATGATGGAAGACTAGCTCCGGAAGGTAAGGCCCTGGAGTCAAAGTCTCAGATCTAGGGAAGCAGTAACGTTCCCGGGAGGAGCTGCCGCCTTTCAGAAAGAAAGCCACGTAAGTTTCATTTCAGCCTGGGAACGGAGAAGAAAAAAGACTGGCGGGGGTTGATTGGCACACAGGGCCACCTCCGTTGGTTTAGACCAGCTTTAGAAGCTCCAGTTGGTAACCTGTTTTTTAACCACCAGGACAGTCGTCTCATTACTGTTTAAACAGCGAAACCTTATTAGAATCTCTTGATTGCTAAACACACCACACTCTTGCCGTTAAGGGGAACCCTGGAACACCGGCGCTTGTTAGAATCCAGGTAGAAGGGATTTTTTTTTTTTCAGGCAAAGTAACGTTCTCAGTGAATGAGTTTGGCCCTCCATGTTCAGAAACTGATTTAATCTGGAACAAGATGCGTGTGGCAGAGATGGAATAAAGCCATTCGATGCATCAGATTCAGCATCACTGCCTCGACAACAGCAAGAGACCGCTGTGCACTGGGGGCACGAGGCACCGAGCAGCAGGGAGACGAGGCTGCAGGGGAACCTTCGCTTTTCCAGCTTTTCCACCAGGAAATGTATCTCTTTTCGATTTTGTTGTCATCCTCCTCATGGCAGTGGCCCCCAGGGAGCCACCTTGGGGCCACGCTCTGCACCTCTGCTACTGACCTTCCAGAGGAGCAGACTTCCTTTTCCCCAGGGCAGAGGTCAGGGTTCCAGAGAGCCAGCAGAGGACGGAGCTCGGGAACCCCTGGGCTGCGTGCTCCGGCAGGTCCAGTGATGTCCCGAGTCGTAGCAGCCAGGCAGGGCCTGCCACGGGTGGCAGCTTTGGGTGAAATATAGCTTCGGAGACAGCACGGCGCAGCGGCTTTGGCGCCAGCCGGGCCCTGAGTCTGCATTATAGCCAAATGGCCTCAGGTGAAACACAGCCTCTCCAAGCCCCAGATTTCCCCTTTACACGGTGAGGATAATCGCAGGCACCTGCAGGGCTGTTCCGACGCAGACAGGAGATGGCACCATACAGTGCCTGCCACCAGGCTGGCCACAGGAGCGGTGCCCTGAGCACGCCTCGGGGAATGCGGCCAGGTGTCCCCATCACTCTAAAGGACCTGCGACAGAAAGGCGGTGCGGGGGCAGCAGGGCCACTCAGTCCAGACCAGGGAGCCGAGGCTCTTTCCATAAGTGAAATGATTCAAGCGAGCTAGGACCCAGGCTAGGCCTTGGCCTCTGCCCTCTGCCCTCTGCCCCTTCTCTCTTACCACGGGATCGTCTGCTTCCCCCCACCAGGGTGGGGGACATGGTTCGCCCAGCCTTTCTGATCTTCTTTATCTCTAGTGTGTGCTTCCATAAATTTAAAGTTCCTTCGTTGGGTAAAAGCTTTAGAATGACTAAGATTCCTTTTGTATTGCATAATGTTCTTGCCATTTAAAAGATTAGCAGGCGTAATTTCAGTGCGCCTTCGTGAATGGCGTGCCTCACTTAGCTTAATCTCTCTTCGGTACGTGTTACAACATATAAAGAGAGTGTCTCCAGCACACATGGGGAGCTTGAAAACGAAAGATCCCTCTGATCCAAACTTTCAGAACGGTGGGCCTCTTAAAAAAGAAAAAAAACATGGTGAACGGCCTCCCATGCTGTCAGCGCTGGCTTCCCTGACGTAGAAATGCCGGGTGCCCTAGGGACGGGGATGGGAAGTCATTCCATTTCCTCTGGGGGAAGAGGGCAAGGCACCGAGTTTGGGGTAACACTGGAGGAGACGGGCCTTCCCTGGCCACTAACTAGCAGGCAGGCATCACCTTTGGAAATCTCTGTCTGGGAAAGCCCTGTCTGCCAAGCCCTGCGGAAGATGCCATGAGCCGCACTTGGCGGTCTGAGGGACCGGCTAGGGTAGAATTTGAGAGCCCGGGGGTTTGAGAGAGCGCGCTGGCCACCCCGACGTCCGCAGCCTGGAGGAAACGCCCCGTAAATGCCAGTCCCTCGACTAAGTGCTGGGGAAGAAATGACAGCCTTGTTGTCAATCAGGCGAGACTACCTGAGTGCCCACCTGGAACAAGGTACACTTTGCAGGCCATGTAGAGGTTCAGGGGCTCTGAGCGTTGGCGTCTGTGGATGGGGACAAGGTCATGATCTTCGTTGCCATCGTCATGGTAACAGCCACATTCGGGACCTACTGTGTTCATTCATTCAGAAATGTTTCCAGGCTGTCTACTGTGTGCCAGACAGTGTTCTCATAAGGCTAGCAACATCCTTCCTACCTAACAGGAGGGAAGACTGAGGTGCAGAGAGGTGAAAGTTTAGTAAGCAGCCTAATTCACTCAGCTATTCAAGGGCAGAGCTGAGATTCCAGCCCAGGTCAAGTTGAATTTTTCTTTGAGGATGACTTTGCAGATGTGCTTACATAAGAAAGGGAGATTTCACGGAGTGACTGCACTGTGCACAGCATTTCATGAATCAAATCGGCATTCAGGCAGTAGGGTATTGGGCATCCATTGTTTACAAGGCCACACCCAGGGGAGTGTGTAGTCTGGAGGGAAGAGGAAGGAGACAGGTAGTGATGGGGTAGTTGGTTTGTTGGCGCGTGTCCCTGTGTGTCTGTGTGTGTGTGCATAGCTACATGAAAAGAGTGTCCAAAAGAGGCCCCGGTGAAGCACCGATGGAGCTCTGGGGGGGTGGGAGGTGGGGATCGTGTGTGTGGACCCCAGTGACTTGCTAACCTGAGGACTCTTCCAGAAGGTACCATTCAGACACTGTCAGTTTACATTGCTTGGCCCAAGGCATGTATTACATTTCAATTTACTGAAATTTATTTCTATAACTCCTCAGAAGGATGTTTTGTCTAGAAGCCCTCTCTGAATATATCATCTTATAGTAGATCCACAGTGCCACCTATTCTCATGGCATTGCTACCACGTCGGGGGAGCTGGGTAAGAGCCTCGTGTTACAGAGAAAGAATCCTAAGAGGTCCATCAGAGCAGGTGCATCAGAGCGCTGCGAGCCCAGGCGTGACGTGGGGGGACATTCGGACGAGGGCGTGTGTGATCCCATGATCCCCTGTCCTGCAGAAACCATTCATTCCCCTGAACTCTTTCTCCAGGACCACCAGGAAGAAATACCTTTCTTGAAAGGTCTGACCTGACGCTTTCTGAGGATGGCGCTGGTATTTGGGAGTCAGAGGCGACCTCTTCTGTTAACCCCGTCTGGGAGGGAACTGCCGTGTGGAGCTGGCACACGGTCAGGGCAGGAGACTGAGTTATGCCCCCTCACTCGAGGGGGGAGTTTTTATTACTTTGCCCAGACACTTGAATTTGAAATACATACTTTGTTACAGGTAATTTTGGGCGACTCCAGAAAGGACTCCTCTAAGGGGTCTTCCAAAATAATTTCACCACATTAAGTTTTAAGCTTAGGTTACCATCTTGTTGGTTTTGCATGATTTGTTTTTATAAATGGACCTTCCAGTGGTCCTCCAGGTATATGAACATTCCCATCAGACACCTTTTGTTTATGTAGCATCTCAAGGAGCCACCTGATGGAATGGAGTCACATGTCTTAGGCTCCCGTGCACATCTGCAGGCGAATCTTTCCAGCCTCAGGTTGGGCACCTAAATGTTTAAACACCGTGCTCTACAGCCAGTTTTCTTCACTTCTCTTTTGTGGGCCTTCAGCATCTTTTAAAGGTTATGTCTGAAGACTTTGTGCTTCGGAGCTTCCCTGTTGGCGCAGTGGTTAAGAATCTACCCGCCAAGGCAGGGGACTCGGGTTTGAGCCCTGGTCCAGGAAGATCCCACATGCCACAGAGCAACTAAGCCTGCGTGCCGCAACTACTGAGCCTGTGCTCTAGAGCCCTCGAGCCATAACTACTGAGCCCACGTGCCACAACTACTGAGCCTGCATTCTAGAGCCCTTGAGCCACAACTACTGAGCCCACGTGCCACAACTACTGAGCCTGCGCTCTGGAGCCCGCGAGCCACAACTGCTGAGCCCACGCGCCACAGCTGCTGAAGCCCGCATGCCTAGAGGCCCTGTTGCGCAACAAGAGAAGCCCCCGCTCACCGCAACTAGAGAAAGCCCGTGCGCAGCAACGAAGACCCGACGCAGCCAAAAATAAATAAATAAAATTAATTAAAAAAAAAAAAAAAAGACTTGGGCTTCCCTGGTGGCACAGTGGTTGAGAGTCCGCCTGCCGATGCAGGGGACACGGGTTCGTGCCCCGGTCCGGGAAGACCCCACATGCTGCGGAGCGGCTGGGCCCGTGAGCCATGGCCGCTGAGCCTGCGCGTCCGGAGCCTGTGCTCCGCAGCGGGAGAGGCCACAACAGTGAGAGGCCCGCATACCGCAAAAAAAATTTTTTTAAAGACTTTGCACTTGCAAAGCTATCTCTCTCTGAAGCCTGATGCACTCTGTCCCCCCCACCCCCGCCCATGTGTCCTGCTCCCACTCTGTCCTTGGGGATGGGCAGGCCTGGGGCCGCTCATCTTCACATCTCTATAAGCTTGATTCTCAGTACACGTTTATTGGGTGAGTGAGTGAGTGAGTGAGTGAATGAATGAATGAACGCATGCATGCAAGAAGCATTCCACCAGAGAATTCTTAAACTCTTAGCCAGTCGTGGAATTTCCCCACAGCCAGCTTTTAGAAGCCTGAAAATATTTTTGATATTTATCTCTTTAACGAATAGGTTAAAAAAAAAAAATTAAGCGCCAACCACTGTTTTCTCAACTGATTCCTGAACGGGTGATAAGAAGCACGATTCCTTGGGGGGAGAAAACCTGTTCAGGTTAAATTCTTATAGCCTCATATTGTTCAGCTAAGATGTAGCAAGGCTATAAATAGCTAGGTACTTTGACCTACCTCAAATATTCGCATGTAAGAAAAAAAAAAAAAAAAAAAAAAAACAGAAAAAAGCATAACCACCCCACCCTGGGGTTACGTCAGGACTGCCACTGGCAGTACTGTCTTGTGTGGCCAAGCTGTAGATCAAGAGAAATTTTTAAGAACAATAATAAGGTAGGAAAAACACCAAAGCTCAATTTGAGATGCTGGGAGATAAATAGATGTATATTTGCCATATATGGTAATAAAAGAAGTCCAAGCAGATGCTCTTGGCATTTATGGACTTCTCAATGATTCATCAGCAGGACTAAAGGCTTCAGCCAAGAGATATAGAATTTGTTAAACTCTATCTCTCTCCTGAATGGTTTCACTACAAAGAAGCCATGCTGTGTATTCAAAAGAAAACTCCACGACTGTGTAAAAGTGTTTGGTAACAGGCCTGAGAAAGAGGAATTCCAAAAGTATTTGAAAGCCATTTGTTTACCAAAGCAGAATCACTCTCTAGGCGTTAGCAACTTTCTGTAGATTTTCTGTAGGTTCCCGCAGCAGCAGCTCTTCCTCTCATGCCAGAAACAGAGGGGTCTGAGCTTTTTCGGCTGAACTGCTCACGGACACACCCTTCTTGCTGAGGTGTGTAGGTAGGTAGGTGTGATTCAGGGCTCCATTTCCAGGGACAGGGTTACAGGTGAGCACCTAGGCGCGTACCTCCTTCGAGCCCAGCGGCTTCCGAGCTGTGCCTGGTTCCTACCATCCAGGCCCGCAGCACTGCTCCGAGCAGCAGACCTGGACGAGCCCGACCTCGCTGGACTTCTCAGTGGGTTGCTGCTCCCCGCGCCTGTAAAAGCTACATTACAGCATCCCAGAGAGCAAGCGTGAGGGACACTGGGTATCCCCACGACACGGCAACCGCATCCCCCCCAGGATTTCCCGTGAAATGTGCTAATTTTGAAATGACACACGTGCTTCGGAACTACCAAGAAGATGTCGTTTTAAACAGGGTCCTCGAGCTGTGCAGACTAACCAGACGGGAGAGTCACTGGATGAAATCATCTTTGAGGCCACAGCTTGATCAGCGGGATGGGTAACTCACCTTTCCTCCCTGCCCTTGCCGGGCATCATAACCCTCATCCCTGACCTCTGGGGTCTCTGAGGGCCTGCTGGAGAAGCCTGGGTGAAACTAAGGAGGTGCTTCCTTGGTGCCCTCTAATGGACTTCCTTTGCTGGAGTGAAGTCGGGTCCCCTCCCTGGAGCGTGCTAGCCGGCCATCCGGGATGCCAAAGTGTACCCAGGCCAGGAAGCCCCCAGGGAGTCTCTCTTTGCTCTGGAAGCTTTTGTTTCTCCTCAATTGCTAGGTTGGGGTAATCCCTTGGGAAGCCTCTGAGCATCTTTAAACATAAAGTCTGATTCCAAAGGTTTAAATTCCCTAGTTGCCACTGAGTCACATGTTTCTTAGGCTTGGTTTTCAGCCGTATGATATAAATAATTCCATTTAGAAATTAAGAAATTATGGCCTGCATTTCATACGCAGTAGTATTTTCCAAAAAAGAAAATGCATGAAAAAATTATAATATCCCTATTTGGATCCCTTGTCTGAGGGGCCTTCTGGTTGCCTGGGGGTCACTAGGAACCTCGTTCTGCTGCTAAAGCACAGGACCCTGTGGCTGAAGGATCCTGCCTTTGTTTCCATGTGTGCGTTTGAGTGGGTGTCTGAAAAAGCATTTACAGTGTGCTCTGCATCTGCTAGTAGATTTTCCCGTCGTGCATTATTAATTATTCCTCTGAGCAGCTCTATGAAGCGAGTAAATATTAGTAAACAATATGTACTGATTATTAAGCCAAGACAAAGCTATATCTCTTCCATGCTGCTGAATTTTAGGTAAGCTAGTTGCACACAGGTGATGAATAAACTTGAGGTAAGGCTTGAAGTAAGGCCTTCAGGTGGGAAAACAAAGAAAACTGAGATCAGATCCGGGAAAGAGGGACTCTCCTGGTGGTCCAGTGGCTAAGACTCCATGTTCCCAATGCAGGGGGCCCAGGTTCGACCCCTGGTCAGGGAACTAGATCATGCCGCTACTAAAGATCCCTTAGGCGGCAACGAAGATCCCGCACGCCACAACTGAGATCTGATTCTTTTTAAATTGAAATATAGTTGATTTACAATGTTGTGTTAATTTCTGCTGTACAGCAAAGTGATTCAGGTGTGTGTGTGTGTGTGTGTGTGTGTGTGTGTGTGTGTGTGTGTACACACACACACACACATTCTTTTTTTAAAATCCTTTTCCATTATGGTTTATCACAGAATATTGAATATAATTCCTTGTGCTTTACAGTAGGACCTTATTGTTTATCCATTCTGTATGAGATCTGATTTTAAACCTTTTCTTTTTCTGTCTCCTTGGTGAAATCTGTCCTTGTTTATGATTTGCCTGCTGAGCCCAGGATCTGTGTGTGGGGTCTGCCTTTGCCCCTTTGGTGCTGGTTTGAGATGATGTTTTGTTTTGTTTTGTTTTTCATGGTTCTGACTTTTATTCCTTTTTGAGTAAGTTTGGTAACATATATATATATATTTTAACATCTTTATTGGTGAGATGATGTTTTAAGTGTCCCCATTATTGTCTGAGATCTGAGACTTTATCTTCTGATTACAAAAAGTATGAATGTTCATTACAGAAATTTGCATTTAAAGAAGATAGTAATCAGTCACCTGTAGTCCAAGACATAAATGTTAGCGCTGATGCTTTAGATCTTTCTAATATTTTTTGGTTCATAAATATTACATATGTTAAGACAATAGAGATTATGCTGTACATGTCGTTTGTAGCATGGTTTTCCCGCAACCATAGTGTCTTATATAATGAAAAAAATGTAAAACATGTGGTGGACCAGTAGGTTTCCTGCTAATGTTTATTGTACTTATAAAATAATTCCCCTTTGGAGAAATGTGTCTAGTTTAGCTATGCAGTAGCAGGTACCGTATTTATTTTCTTTGTGGGCTGTGCACAGGCTGAAATAATGCCTGGCTGTTTGCTTGGCCATGTGGACAGCACCGTGTCTGGGGATTCTGCCACTGGGGAGCCACAGCGGGGGGTAACCCAGTTGCTCTGTAAACCTTAAAGTCATCTTACTTTTTTGAACTATCACTCAACCCTCATCCTTAATGTTTAAAAGAACGCTTTTGAGGTTAAAAGGATGTAATTTATTTTAAGGCAAAGAAGTGAAAAATAAGCCATAATCCCATTCATCTACTGTTTAACCCTGACGTAGTTCTCACCATCCTTTTCCAAACACGTACAGGTGTGCGTTTATTCATTTTTACAATGTGGGGGTCATACTGAAAATCCATCCTGCAGTTTATGGCTTCTTTTCCCCTCTTTCTCCCCATTTAACCCCTGATCATCCTCCAGATCTGGGCTCAGGCGCCCCTTCCTCTGTCCTGCAGGAAGTGCCTGCTGCCCCAGCCAGGTCGGCTTCATAAACGTACCCCCAGCGCCATGACCGTCCTCTTTACAGGGCTGACCGCGTGGAGTGCACCCCTGTGGGTGGTCAGTGACTAACGTCCCTCTCCCTGCTAAACAGGCACCCCACGAGGCGCAGGGACCGATTGGTTTTGCTCGTGATTGAAGGAGCACCTGTAATGGTGCCTGGGGGCCTATGACATCTACTTGACAAATATTTGTTGAACAGGTGGCAGTCGTGTGCCTTAGTCCGTGGTATCAGCCGTCCTTTGAAAAATAATTTTACCGACTACCTAACATGCTGCTGTATTGCTTTACGAACGTTTATTTAATAAGTAACCCCCTACTGTTGGCATCTACAGTATTTCTGGTTTTTCTCTCTTCCAAACACATGCTAAGCATTCTTATACATCGATCTCTGCCTACATCTCTGATCTTCCTGATGGATAAATTCCTAGAAGCAGAAGCACTAAACCGAAGGCTTAATCTGCATTCTAATCCGAAATAGCCCATTTGTCTAAACGCCAGCAGGGCCGAAGAACCAGAGTAAACGACACAGTGCGGGTGTACTGGGAAGTGAGAGTCACACTTCCTGGTTCCTTTCGGAGGGTCCCAGGGTAAAAAGGCACTTCAGGCACGTCCCGTCTACCACGTGGATCCCCTTTGCAGCAGGTCCCATGAAGGGTCAGCTTGGGAAGAGCATCTTTTGTTCACTCGTTCAATCCACAAGTATTCACGAGTGTCTCCTCTGGGCCTGGCACCATCAGTGGTCCCAGGAATGGAGTCGGGGTGTGTAGGCCCCTCAACAGTCTACTGGGCATCTGTCTAGACTTGGTTCATCATTCGCACTAGGAGGTAAGCCCCAGGAGGGCAGGGACTGCAGTGAGCTCATTCACTGCACGGAGTAAATGCTCAAATGGTTTTATAATAGATTACGTGTATAATACGTGGTTCTTCTCTTTGACAAACTCAAAACCTATTGATGTGTAGATACATGAACAAATCACAGCAGTATTTTCATAGTTCTGAAATAAAACTCAAGGTTTAGACACGAGCATTTCTTTCAGAAAGGGACCTGGAAGAATATTTTGAAATCAGACCTAAAGGCAAATCAGACGTAATTAGAGAATTAGAGGAACCTGAGGTGGCCTCCTTCCTGGCCCCACCACTGAACTCCTGGCCAAACAAGAGTCCTGCAGGAAGTCCCTGCGCCACCGGCAGGCGTGATGCCAGCTCAGGCCAGGAGAGCCAGGTGCCACGAGACGCAGGGGAGGGTTCCAGGGCCCAGAGATGACTGGCTGGCCCAGCTGCTTCAAGGGACACCAGCAAGTCATCAGTGGACCCACAGGCTTGACCTCTGGACAGCGACCAGTTCTCTGCTCCGAGACTAAAACCTTAAAGCTGCTATTTCTCAAACATTTTGGTCTCTTAATATTGAGGGTTCCAGAGAGCGTTTGTGTCCGTGTGCATATCTATCAGTAGTGACCATGTTAGAGATGTGTTTAAAGCACAAGAAATCCCAAGCACACGTGCCAGCACTTCAGGGTGATGACATCATCACACGTGACACAGTGTCTGGAAAACTCCACTGGGCATCTCTATGAGAATGAGAGTGGAAAAGGAAAACAGCAAAAATAGTTCTGACCTCATGGACCCCTGGAAGGGTCTGAGGCATCCAGTGGTCCCAGACCCCACCGTTAGGGGCTTTCGGGCTCTCCCGTACCACTGAGCTGCCGCCACGTGCTACCTTCTAACCAGAGCCTCTGTGCATCTCGAACCTGGGTCCCAGGCACCCTCCTCAGCCTTCATCACCTTAGGGCCAGGTTTGGGCATCACCCATCTGATAAACCTGCCACTTTTCATCATCGAACGCGTCTCGCTAAAGAAGACCGCCACTGGCTGTCACCCAGGAGCTCAGCGGTCCTCTGCGCTGCCTGGCTCCTTGGGTGTCCATCCTCTGCCTGCAGATGCCCTTAGCTGGTCCTTGCCACTCGGCCCCAGGAACCCTCCGTTCAAGCCCTGCACGAGCTCGCCTCCGCTCAGCTCCACAGAGCCAGGCCTTCCCATTATGCAGTTTTATTAGGCACAGCACTGAAGGCACATCCATCAGTATTAGAGCCTTTCTGCCGAGATACAGAACATGTTTTAAATGGAGCAAAGAGATTTAAATGGGAAGAAATTATAGCATGAGTGAGTTTATCCCTTTCAAGGTAATCTTATTTAATAACCAAAAAACTCACAAAGATGTGCATTTTATCCAGCTACAAAGGCGGCGTGGCAGGTTATATATATTGTGGTCATTACATGTTTGGGGTTTCATTCCTTCTTTCAACTCGATTTCTATTATCTCAGAAAAATCAACCGTTGTAGAACGAGGACTATTCATTTATTTCATTGCCGGGTGGCCCATACACTGTAAAAAATAGGTCAAGAACCATAATCTAAATTGACTGCTGATAAATAATTAAAGCTAATGGAATTTTCTCAAATCCATGAACTGAAGTCTTTGAGAAATTGCCAGGACATACTGTCTGCTGTTGTATAGAAAGATATTTTTTATTTAACACTTCAGCTTAAATGCCATTTAAAATTACTCTTTTCTATCACAAAGACTGGAAAGAGTATGTGTTCTTCTCTAAAAGTAACCAGAAGTAGGGTGCTCCATTGATAGCTGCATGACTCATCTCCAGATGATGAGGTGGGAAGCGAAGGTTTCAGGATCCTGGAACGAAGAGAAACTTCACTTTTCACTGAACTGCATTTTAAGTTGAGTTCTACGATGTGTGCATTATACAGTATATATTGTCTTGCCTGAAAAATTCCATACCTGATCTGTGCTCTTGTATACACGATAAAGGGAGAATTCCAGCCATCTTCAGTGACATAAGTACCAAGAACTATCTTTCTTTTGTGGATAATTATGATTCTCTCATTGGTGTCGTTAGGACCTTATAAAAATACACTTGACAGATATGCAGAGAGGTTATTTTTGGAAGAGATGCCTTATCAATAAGAAAGCAGATTGGTATACTACAGTCAATAAGACTAGCCCTAGATATGACACACTGGTAGGTTTTTCTTTATTAATAAGGATGATTCGGCCATCAGGATATTTTAGAATCCCAAGGACATCAGAAGGAGGAATCAGCAGCTAGATGCTTTTGAACAGCATGTCTTCAGTGTTTGGGCTCTAAGTTGTAGAAAGGGGGTCGTTTTCTTGTTTCAGTTTGATTAAATGTCTTGGTTGGAAAAAAAAGTCACCAATTTGCTATTCTTACTTTATAGCAAAGTTGCGGTTGTTAAACTGCAGTACTGATATCCAATGTTGTATTTACTATGTTTTAATGTATTTATGAATGATGGACCCCGTTTCTGAAATTAAACTTTTTTTGCATTTCTCTTTATGAAAACACTCTCTATGGAAATTTCTTGATTTAAAAAGAAATTATTCCATTCAAATGCTCCTATCTGGCATCTGTATAATCTGTATATCTAGCGCCTAGAACCTTTACTCTGGGGTAGCCAAGGTCGCTGGGAGATGCAGTGGGTATTGTCCGTGGCCATTTTGAGGACCCCACTGCTTCCTTCTCTAGAACTTTGTTCCAACACGACTGAGGGCTTTTTAGGTGCTGCTCGTACAACGTGTCCAGAATGGGGAGCATGAGACCCTGGAGCGAGGACCCCAGCGAGGCCTGTGCCGAGATTTGTCACACAGGAGCGGGGAGAGTGGCACTTGGTGCAGAGAGAAGATTCGGGGCGCAGAGGAAGGTGTTGGAAAGACGTGAGCTGGGCCCTCAGGTACCCGCAGGGCTCCGTCACCAGGCCCAGAAGAGGAAGGCTCAGCCATTCTCGGTCCCCTGCTCAACCCGGGGGTGTGGGGAACCGTTTCTCTGATCTCCCTAAGAAAATGCGTTATTAAGCAAGTCAGTGACAGTGCAATCACTTCGAATCTGATCTTTCTTCTTTTCTTTTCTTTTTTTTTTAAGTGATTTATTTACCAACAAATTGCTACTAGTAATAACATCATTTGTGCTCAGGAGAGCTTCCCTCTGAGCGTCAGCCTTTGGTAGGTGGTGCCTGGAGCCGGTATTGGCAAACTCCCGATTCCACAATGAGGCACAGTCTCGCACCAGGACTGTCCCAGGAGGGACAGAGTGGCCTTGGGAGGGTGAGCCGTGTGGCCAGGACACCACGGGTCCCCTACCTCGGGCAGGAGATTGGACCAGACGACCCTAGATTTCCAGGTTAACCTGATGAAGGAGACAATTAACTAGTTGCTTGGTTGTAATTTAAGAGCAGCAGTCCCTCACCCCAGTCTCGTAATTCTCTCCGGGCCTGTTGTCCTATGTGATTGGTCAGCGGAAGGCTTCGCGGGTCTCAGAGTGAAATATAGTGTTTTGGAAACCTTTTATATTTCAAACACACACAGGCCAAGGTGAAGAATGCAATGAACCCCATGTCCCATCCTCCATCTATAATAATCATCCGCCGATCAACACACACTTGTGTCATCCTTATTCTCACCCATTACCCCTTCCCATTAAATTATTTTGAAACAGAAACCATATTTCATCCATAAATATTTTAGTAGGCATCTCTAAAAGACAAGAGCCCTTTTTAAAAAACGCGGCTGCACTACCTAAAATACAGGCCACGTCATTTAAAAATAAAAACAACTTGGGATCTGTTTTAACTTTAGTTCATTGTGTGGCCATATTTTATCAATTATAATACATACACTTTTACACGTTTCACCATCTTCAACATTAGAGCGAGGATGAAAATCAGTGACATCACAGTGGAATAAGCAGCATTCTTTTCCCCTTGGTGTGGCATGAAATAACATACCTCTTACACTTGACGGTATCAAACTTAGTGAAATAGGCTATGTTATGGAATGACTTTCTTTGAATAAACACCTAAAACATTTTCCAGTCAGAATGTCCTTGTTTTGAGGCCTGAGTAACGAGGAGGGATTAGTGAATTCATTTGGAGATATTTTCAGCTCCGGGCGGGTTTGTAGCATGGGACCTCCTCATGCATGAGCATTTCCTAGGGTTCTAAATGCCGGCCAGGCTTATATTTTTGCCTGGCCCCTGTCAACGGTTAAAC
>NW_006796716.1:3465206-3470456 GCF_000442215.2 Lipotes vexillifer | reverse complement strand
GTCAACGGTTAAACTCTTTCCCCACCTGAACACAGTGAGGGAAATGTGAGCTAAGACCAGGAGAGGGGGGAGGCTAAGAGTTACCCCGGGCCAAGGTGGTTCTGAAACAGAAGCCGGAGGGATGAAGCCACTTCTGCGGATGCCGCAGGGCTGGGTCCCTAACGACTGCTGTACCCGCACCGGGGCAGGGATGCCGGCAGCCCTGCGGGAGTCACAAAGGAGAGCCTTTAACAGGTACCCTCCACACTGCCCCCAGTGCTCTCCGGGAGACCCTGTTGTCACCGAAGAAAACAGGGCCCCACTCCTGGTCTGTGCCACAGAGGACAAGGTGCCACCGAGATGCAGTCAGACGGTCGGAGTCTTCAATGTAGGCAGAGTCGTTCCAGAGAAACACACCTGAGTTACAGAGGAGCAAAAGGGAAAGGGGAAAGGGCATTGTAAAACTGAGTGGAACATGTCGGGAAATCTGGACTTTAGAATCTTCTGGAAATAGAGATCATTTTATGACTTGGAAGACGCATTCCCCCCCTCCCCCCACCCCCCGAGCCATGTGGCTTGTCCCCCACCAGGGATTGAACCTGGGCCCCGGCAGTGAGAGTGCCAAGTCCTAACCACTGGACCGCCAGGGAGTTCCTGGAAGATGCATTTGTAATTCATAGCCTCTTTTTGTTTACACGTGAGGCCTGGCTATTCCCCTTCATCTGCTTGTCCTTCCAAACCTAAACAGCCATGTCCTGGGCACCGTTCTTTCCAAGACTCAGAGGTGGGCCCGGGTGGCCAACAGATTTGAATCCACAGTATGAGATTCTGTGATGCCGGCCCTGGCATCACGTGTCGGTGTGGATGGGAGAAGTGTCATGGGTATTGGGAGTGCCAGGTCCCAAAGAGGGAACAGAGCCTTCCAGAGACCACCCAAGTGCTCAAAATGGGCAGCGAGTCAAAGATTCAGACCATCTGGGTTCAGAGACTGTGTGTCTTGTGTTACTCGCTGGCACCTCACAGGTGTGACTGAATACTGCGTGGTGATTTCATAATTTTATTTCTGTTTTGCTTTTAAATCAGAATGGTTTCTCCAGCAGTAGTCATTAGACAGAAAATTCCTCAATAGCATTTTACTGTTCAGTTTTCTGACCTAAAAAATGAGTTGTGAATCAGTGGTTTGGAGACTAATGAAAATGCTTTTCGCATAGAAGCACCTCTCGATAAACGTCGCTTATTATTTGCCACATGCTCCAGGGAGAGAAGGTAGCAATGCAGTACTCTGGTTTTGCCAACAGACGTCCGATATTAATAATCTCAAGGGCATCGCTGTCTACGTGTTAAGACGTTTGCTGCTTTCTGCTCAGTAAATGATACAGAATTGAAGAAAATTTGAAACAGCACTGAAAAACCTGTTGCTGAATTAAGCGTGGTAATCCTAAATTTAAGTTTCTTGACCTTGTGTTAATTTCCTAATTCTCATTCACGCCAGTGGGTTTTTTGTTTTGTTTTGTTTTTTTAATTTATTAATTTATTTATTTTTGGCTGCGTTGGGTCTTTGTTGCTGCGCGCGGGCTTTCTCTAGTTGCGGCAACTGGGGGCTTCTCTTTGTTGTGGTGCGCGGGCTTCTCACTGCGATGCCTTCTCTTACTGTGGAGCACAGGCTCTAGGCACGCGGGCTTCAGTAGTTGTGGCTCGCGGGCTCTAGAGCACAGGCTCCGTAGCTGTGGCTCAGGGGCTTCGTTGCTCTGCGGCATGTGGGATCTTCCCAGACCAGGGCTCGAACCCATGTCCCCTGCAATGGCAGGCGGGTTCTTAACCACTGCGCCACCAGGGAAGTCCCGCCAGTGGGGTTTTGATTGGCGTGGACCCCGTTGTCTCAGTTTGCAGTTGCACAGAAGGGCAACTAGATGGAGGATGGGACATGGGGTTCATTGCATTCTTCACCTGTGATGACTGGGAGTGGTAACAGCCGTAGCTTCTGGTGCTGTTCAGAGAGCAAAAGAGTACCCTGTTCTAAAAGGACAATGCAGGGACGTCTCTGGTGGCACAGTGGTTAAGAATCCACCTGCCAATGCAGGGGACACGGGTTCGAGCCCTGGTCCGGGAAGATCCCACATGCTGTGGAGCAACTAAGCCCGTGCCCCACAACTCCTGAGCCCGTGAGCCACAACTACCGAAGCCTGCACGCCTAGAGCCTGTGCTCTGCAACAAGAGAAGCCACCACAAGGAGAAGCCCGCGCACCGCCATGAAGAGTAGCCCCCTCTTGCCACAACGAGAGAAAGCCCGCACGCAGCAACAAAGACCCAACGCAGCCATTAATTAATTAGTTAATTAATAAAAAAGGACGGTGCAGCCTGTCATGTCCTCACTAACCAATGACGGAGTGGTCCACGGGTCAGAAGTCAGCATCCTTGGTTCTGGGTTCTTAGTTTGGTACTAAACCAGGTAATATTTGGAGGTAGCAGCATAAGATAAGGAATTTCTCAGAGTGCCCAAAATAAAATGGGAATGAGTACTTTTTTTAGCTGGTGACTCCAAGTACATCACTTTGTGTGTGTATGGGTGTGAATATTTAGGGCCTTTTTTCTCTCCAGCTGTCTTCAGATAGATGTGTGTGCTTGAGTACGAACACACACATCCAGCTTTAACATCTTAAGAGGTTATTTTAGCAGGTCTGCCGTGAGACGCGAGTATGCCCAAAGACACGATTTTTTATACTGGGCTGGTTAAGACCAGGGGCAGCGGAGACCAGTTTACTTTATTTACTACCATTATGAGAGGCGTGGCTCTTCCACCATCCTGGAGTGGTCTAGAAATACTTTTGCCGTCTGCTGAACTTCTCAAAGCTGGTGCTCTCATAAGGCTGGCCCTGTGCAGTCTGGCGGGGCTTGGGGCAGACCCGGGGCGAGCCGAGTAAGAGGCACTCTTTTGCGGGCTGAGCGCCAGGGCTCCCGGGTGCCTGCCCCCAAGGCTGCACCTCCACTCCGGCTCTCCCTCCCCTTCTCTTCGCAGCGTCTCAAATGCCTTGGCCCTACCAGCTCTCACACTCCATGACCCCATCCAGCTTCGCCATTTCCCCTCCGAGTTTGGGCCCATTACAAGCCTTTTGAGTGGTCCGTGTGTGCCCCCACAGTGCTGGTGTCCGAGGTGATGGATTCCTTTACAAAATGTCCGTGTGGCGTGGGCCTTGGAGAGAGCTCTGGGTTCACATCCTGACTCTTCCCGCTGTGCCACCTTGGACAAATCTCCTTCCCTTTCAGAGCCTCAGGCATCCCTGTCTGTGACGTGTGGGTACCAGTCCCTTCGGCTGGCAGAGTTATAGTGAAAGGCAAGTGAACATCCTGTGTCTGAAGCCCCTCCCTCACCTAGACACTCGCCAAATGGGAACTGTCATTAACTTCTGCCCGCGACCCCCCTTCCCCGTGGGGCTCCCCAACCCTGTCTCACTTATTCCTCCACCTCACACTCACCGCAGCCTCTTCCTCAGCCCCTCACACGTTGGTTTCCAGCCCCCAACACTCTACTCAGCTGCGCTCAGCGCTGCCTGGATGTCCAACCGGACGGTGTTCCCAGGCCAGGTGTCTGTGGCGACATTTGACACCAGTACCTTTCCCCTCCCGAAACTGCCTCCTTTTGACCTTGTGTTCCCCAGACTCTCCTGCTTCTCCCGATTCTGGCTCTCTCACCGCTCGCTGCCTCTGGCCGTCAGGGGGTGGGGGGCTCGCCGGCCTTAACCGTCTCCCCCAGGAGAGCCCGGATCCGTGAGCACATCGCTTAGCCCCGAGCTGCCCGACGTGGTGGCCACCGGCCACGTGCGGCTACAAGGGGCCACTTGACACGCAGCCAGTCCAAACGGAGAGGTGGGGGGATGCGCCCCCGGTTTCAAAGACTTAATGCCAACAAAGAATGTACACTATCTCGTTAATTTTTATATTGGTTACATAGGAAGTGACAGTATTTTGGGTATATTGGGTGAAGTGAAACTAAAATTGATTTCCTCTGTTTCTTTTTGCATTTCGAACAGAGCTATTGAACGTTGTCAGTCACACAGGTGGCTGGCACTCTGTTTGTGCTGGCAGCGCTGGCCGGGGAGATGGACCTCAGCCTTGAGGGCTCACATCCAGGCGGGGCAGTCTCTCACTTGCCCGGTTCTTAACACACTTTGAGAGATTGTTTGCTCTTTAATTTATTTGCTCATGCACCCATTCCATGCCCTGGGAGTTCCCCCTCGGTGTTACCAGCCCGTTCTAGGCAGAGGCAACAGAGGTCTTTCTGCTGACCGGCCCGTGGCCTCAGAGGGTGCCTTGTGCACCAAGCCCAGGGCCGCCCTGCAGCCCTCCCTGCTGTGCGCTGTGGGGAGCAGACTGCGTGGGGGGCCTCTCCGGGACAAGGGCCCTGGCGTGGACTACAGCCAGCTTCCGCAGTCCCCACCCTTCTGGATTTCAGGCCCCTCGGGCCTAGGTTTCCTCAGCAAAATATCCCCCGGCCCCGCATTGGATGCTGGAATTTGAGGGGGGGGCTTGACCAAGACCCATCCCCTGCCCTCACGCGAGCCCCAGTCTGGAAGGAGGAGGGCACATTCCTCACTCTGATCACAGCCCCCTTCACAGACTCGGGGTGAGAGGGGGCGGGAAGCGTATCCCATGCCTGACATCGGAGCCTGGCTGCTTCCGGTTCTGCAGTATCCAATTCAGGTGCGTCGGAGGCCTTAGGGGTCCCCCTTTCAAGAGCCCGAGGGCCCAGGTGCTCCCAGCTGTCAGGTGGAGCAAGACAGGCCCTCAGCCCACGCCCAGGGCTCCCAGACCACCTGAGGCCTCCCTGGTAAGTCAAAGACCACCCGAAGCCCATGGCTTCCCACCAGCAGTTGGGAGGCAAGCATTGCGTAGAGGTTCTCATCCTTGAGCTGTTCATGTCTTATTTTTAAATTCGATTAATACGAGTCTGTGGCCTTTTGAGGGGAAGATTCACCACAGCCCCGTGCGAGCGAGGGCGCGCACCGTTAATGCTCTTTAACCCCCACCTGTGGTCAGTGTGGACCCCGGGGATACCTGACACCTCATTCATGAGTCGCCTTCCTCACAGTCAGCCTTTTGGGAAATCAAACAGCAAACTCCATCCATCGTCTTGTGTTTGCAGTTTGTGACCAAAGTACCTCAGGTGCAATCATGCTGCCTGCTTGTCCGTTCCTGGGGGAGGCAAGGGGACTGGCCCACCCCCCTCAGAGTCCTGAGGGCTGTTTCCACCTTCACGTCCCCCCCCCCCCCCCC
>NW_006796716.1:3461256-3465164 GCF_000442215.2 Lipotes vexillifer | reverse complement strand
CCCCCCCCCCCACACACACACAGAGAATCCAGGCCATGTCACCCCCTCCCGGGGACACAGTGAGCTCCCTGTGTGTAGACCTCCTGAGTAGTTACCTGCAGTGGCCGAGTTTCTCCCAAAGAAGCCAGGCTTATTCCTCGTGATGGAAACATAGGCTTTACTGACCCTGCCTGGGGCCAGCCCGTAATCTTTCCTCCTCACTCTTCACCCTTGGCAGCCTCTTGCCCCTCACTCTCCCTTTCGGTGTTCTGTCTTATCCTCTATGTTGCCGAAAAGCACAGTGGGCTAAGTGAGATAGTGTATTAGTTTCCTATTGCCGCTGTAACAAACTACCAGACGTGGGTGGCCGAGAACAGTAGAAACTTGTCATCTGACAGCACCAGAGGTCAGAGTCCAGAATGGGTTTTACCGGGCAGAGTTGCGTTCCTGCAGAGGCTCCAGGGGAGGCTCCAGCTTCTCAGGCCGCCTGCAAGCTTTGGTTTGTGCCCCCCGTTGTTCTGACCTCTGCTTCCATCTCACATCCGCTCTGACTCTCACCCGCCTCCTCCCTTTCATCAGGACCATTACGGTTATATCAGGCCCACCTGGATACTCCAGGGTCCTCTCCCCAACTCAAGGTCCCTAACCTAATCACATCTGCCAAGTTCCTTTCACCACGTAACCTAACAGAGTCACAGGTTCTGGGGATGAGAACATGAACATCTTTGGGGGCCGTTACTGTGCTCACCGCACTTAGCCTTATTTATTTAAGAAGAGGCTGACAAAGAGTTTGATTATTTTTTTGCCGTGGAGTTTGGTGTAAAAATAGAGAAAATGACCCAATGGAGGAACAAAAGGACTTCTCCAAGGAAGTCACCTTTAAGGACGCAACCTATAGGAAAATGTATAATCAAAGGGGAAACTAAAATTCCTCTCGAGCAAATACTTTCACAGGTTACAATACAAATCAGTGTGGGTTAATTATGTTTGGCAAAGAGCTTATGGTACAGCCCTGTCTGTTAGGTCACTCTGCAGCGGTGGAGATGTCCTGTGTCTTTGCGGTCCAGTGCCGTGGCCGCCAGCCTCACGTGTCTACTGAGTACTTGAAATGTGGCTCCTGCAACTGAGAAGCTGCATTTTTTTCATTTAATCAAGTTACATTTGAACATAAAGAGCTGGTGACAACTGTATATAACCGCATGGGCTGGAACAAGGGAGCCTCACCTGGGTCTGTACGTAGGTGTTAGGAAGCCCTCTGAAGTAATTTGCAGAGTTTTCTCCCAGAGGTGAAGGTCAATAGCTGTCCTCAGAGTCTTAGAAGGGCTTCGTGACACCAAAATGTCACAGGCCCCAGTCCAGAGGGAAACCACAAAAAGTGGAGCACAGGATACCTGGAGCCGTCGTTCTTCCTAACGCTGTAGAGCCGTGCGCTGTGGTCTCGAGCTGGATTCAGAGCGTGGGATAGAGGCCCCTTTCATTTGGTTGCTTGGCCAGAGGAACACAAAAGGCAGTTACCAAAAGAGCAGACGCCAGGGAGCCCGTGTGTACACACAGCTCAGCTCAGGGCCTGAGTAGGCCCAGGGCCAGAGCTACGTAGAGAGCTGCAGCGTTCCAGAGGCAGAGAGGCCAAGGATTCGTGTCCCTGAGCCCTCTCCTTGGCCCCTACAAAAATCCTACCTGTCTTCCCAGCTCAGATGCTGCCTCCTCTGCGACACTGCTCTTCATCTCTTTAACCTGAATTTATCCTTCCTCTTACGTTCTCCCACAGCACAGGGGCTCTTTTTCTGAAATAATGTTTTACTTTCTCCCCATGCTATGGTGGGATTGGTACACCTTTACCAATACTAGTCAGTTTTACTTGGGCGTCTGCATCAGCCTCGGAGCTTCAAAAAAACGTAGATGCTTAGGCCTTGGCCCAGACTTACTGAACCGGGTCTGGCACATAGATCAGGCTCAGTAAATATGCCCCAGCTCTCAGTAAAGGAGAAGTTGCCTTATTCGAGTCCTTTCAAAGTGTTTGAAGTGTTTTCTCCATTACTTCATTTCTTTTCTATTTTTTAAAAGGTGAGATCGAGTTGACATGTCAGATTGTGCAGGTTTGAGGTATACAACATGTTGGTTTGTACAACCATTTATGTATTACAGTATAATGGCCATAGTAGCATTAGCTCACACCTTTATCACGTCACATCATTAGTATTCCTTTTTTTTTTTTTTTTTTTGCGGTACGCGGGCCTCTCACTGTTGTGGCCTCTCCCGTTGTGGAGCACAGGCTCCGGACGCGCAGGCTCAGTGGTCATGGCTCACGGGCCCAGCCGCTCCGCGGCATGTGGGATCTTCCCGAACCGGGGCACGAGTATTCCTTTTATGCTGAGAACAGTTAAGATCTAATCTCTTAGCAACTTTGAAGTTTATAATACAGTACTGTTGACTATAATCGCTATGTTGTGCATTAGTCAGTTACTTCATTTTAAGTAAGATAAAATGTTCGCAGGTTCTGAAACGGGTACTGGTGGCTTAGGATAAAATTTCCAGTGACTGTATCAGACGTGGATTCAAAATCCATGTATCTCCCATGAATCGTGCCCAAAAGTAGCAGCTAAAATGCAGGATGGTGACCCCAATCCACTTCAGTTACAAGCAAATCAAACCTACCTTATAATATTCGATGGTATTCTAAGCAAATTGTCTTAGACTGACACCAGCAAAAACTTCAGTCCACAGCACATTCAGGGAAAATAAAGCTTAGTGGTATTCTTAAAGTGAGTTCATTTAAACAATGGGGCACAGTTGGCATTATTTACGTGTATGAGGGAGGGAACGGGACAGGAGAGGCACCGGGATTGCTTTATGTAATGGTAACCAGCACCGCATTCAAAGCTGTTTTTAGGAGACCTTAACGAATGTTTCCTTCTCTTTTCTTCTCCCATGGCTGCTTCCTGACCCACCTTCTCACCCCAGGATTTGCGCAAGCAGGTAGCGCCGCTGCTGAAGAGCTTCCAAGGGGAGGTAAGCGTTTATGTTTCTTTTGCACCCCGAGCCGCCTTCCTGTTCATCACGCTTTCTTCCTGTTCTCATAAAGTGCGTGCCACTGGCAGAAGGTGCTTGCTCGGAGAGAGCCTCCCGAGCCGCACCGACCCGTCCACGTGCAGGTGACGGGCTACTCAAAGTGAGGTTTCCACCGATTCCTCGATTAAAGCCCACGTGGGAGGGGAGGCAGGATTCAGGATGTCAGAGGCGGCGGGGGAATCCGGGGAGCAGTGGCTGGCGTATCGCACTTCCCACGGTGGATTGGGCTTGCTCAGACCCCAGCCTCGGAGCCCACAGACCTCCCCGAGCTCACTGGTCCCCTGAGCTGGATGGGGGCTGCAGCCACGAAGTCTCCCATGCAGAAAGGATGTTCTCCGTCAGTCTGGTGCCTCCCTGCACAGCCGTGGGGGAAAGAGGACCTTCACAAGCAGAAGCCACGAGGAGTAGGTTTGGGCTCAGTATGAGGAACGTTTTCCCATGAATCCTTCTAGAGAAGGGCCAGGCAAGGTGGCAGGCAGGCGGCCAGTCATCTGAGACCTGTGTGCCCTGAATGCTGTTCGTCACAGGTTATGCGGGCAGTCCGGCTGGGTGACACGCCTGCTCCTTCTCTGCCCTTTGTGTAGACACTCGGTGAACTTCAGAAAACCAGAGATGATGTTAGCGTCGGGGGATTATTCGCTCTCAGCTTCTCCTGTAGGAACGATGACCTACTAATAGCAGTAACTGTTTTCAAGCCCTGTAAGGAACCCACGCCGGTGGGGCCTTAGAAATTTCGTGTTCCTGCAGCTTCCCAACTCACAGAGAGCCCGGGAGGAGGGGCTGGATGCGGGGAAGTGAGGGGGTGAGTTGCGGAGTGCCGAGAGGCTGAGATCGTGGCCCCCCCCCCGCCCCCGTGCCCC
>NW_006796716.1:3450176-3461193 GCF_000442215.2 Lipotes vexillifer | reverse complement strand
GGGGTGCGTCGCCCCCCCCCCCCCCCCCGAGCTCCCAGTGAGAGATCGGGGCTACCATTTGGCCAACTCTTCAGTGCGCACGGGTGACAGCAGAAGGTGCGGGATCCAAGGAGGCGGCGGAGGGCGGAGAGGCGATTCCAGGACGGTGAGGGTTGCATGTGAGGGCAGCAGCCGCCGTGAGGCTGGTGATGGCTGCAGATTTGAGAGGAGTGCAGGCGGGGCACCTCTCTCTGCTCATAATTTCCTGCCGCAGGAAGTCGTCCCCCGCGCCTGGCTCCCTAAGGCACAGAAGGACATCAGTAGCCCAGGTCTCGGAAGGACTTGAATTGCCCTTTGCTCAGAATTACATGTCCCGACCCTCATTTTCTGAGTAAAGCCATCACCTTGCACCTGCCCACGTGTGATCCAAGCTTTTCCTCTGCCTCTTCAGCAGCCTTTGTGAGACCCATGAGCTCAGTGCTTCTGTGGCCAAAGAAGCTCAGGGTGCTCCTTCGGTTGTTTGCTTGTTTTTCATTCTTTCTGAAAAATCTCCAACCTACCTCAAAGTAGAAAGACTGGCATAACGAAGAGCCGAGCACCCTTTACCCAGACTCGTCACCTGTCAACGTTGTGCCACGTTTGCTAGGGAGCAAACCCCTTTGCTCAACATTTGGAAGTGGGTTGCAGCCAACCGGCCACCCCACACCCTCAGCGGCATGGGCGTCTCCTAAAATTAAGGGCATTTCCACAGTAACCCCGAGTATCACACCTGGGAAAATAACAAGAATTTCGTAATATCTGATATTCTATCCAAAATCAAATTTCCCGTTACCCCTAAAATGTCTTTTATAACTGCTCTGCATTGCATTTGAGGGATATATATATATATATATATATATTTCTCTTTTAATATAGACAGTCTCTCCACCCCCTCACCTTTGTTATCGTTATTGATTTTTTTTTTTAAAGAATCTAAGCCAGTTGTGTAGATCGTCCCACATTTTGTTGGGGCGATGGGTTTACTTCTGGCAATATATATTAAATTTAAAATGCCTGTGAGACATCTAGGCTTCCTATTTGCCTGATTTTTTTTTTTAAGGCTATTTGAAAAGTAAATATTTTTATAGCACCGTTAATATCTACCAAGCTGCTGCTAATTGCTATATTTATGTTAAATAATGTGTGCTTTCCAATAAGCTGATTTGAGCAGAGGGGGCTAAATCCTGCTCGTTTCTGAAGACTGAGCTTGCATAGCAGCGGGTAACGGCACGTGCAGACCACGAGTGCAGGGATGACCAGGGGCAGCGTGTCCTGATGCTTAGATGGGGCGGGATCCGTTGTTTTTCTAAAAAGCCACCTTCTCTAGTAACCAGAGGCTCATTCTCATACCCATCACTCGAGTGTCTGCTGCTGCAGTTTTATTTATCAGGTATATTCTTTGAGTTCATCCCAATATGCTTGAGTTCCCCTAGAAGAAAGTACTGTGTTAGTGAAAAGGTAATCTTCGCCTCAGAATTTGTACAGATTTCTTCCTTACTTGAGATCCCCAAAAGAAAAAAACAAAACAAAATAAAAATAAAGTTTTCGGACAGCGAGAAATTCACAGACAGAGGCCTTTAGAGTTCCTGCGAGAAGACTTCTTTATTGTGTGTCATAACGTCACGGGAAACGCTAGCCAGGCCAGGGTGCCGTTTACACCCTTAGGTGTTTTCTCATGGTCCTCGGTGTAAATCCAGACGCCCTCCTGCCTGTGGTTTGTGGGGCCCACGTGGTTCAGTAACTGCTCACCTCTCTAGGGTCCACTCACTCCTTCCTCCTGTCCCAGCATACATGGCCATCCTGAGTCTCTGCCAGGTCCTTGTGCACTGGGCGTCCTCACTGGTCCCCAGGCCTTTGCACGGCTGACCTGCTTCCTGAAATGTTCCTCTTCCTTCCTCTTTACCTGGCTCACTTCCTCAAGGAAGTCTTCCCTGAGCCCCAAAGGATGGGCCAGGTTCCCCTGCATCGTGTGCTCCGAGCTATTTGTGACACATCTGTCATCATACCCGAGAGCCACCTGTCACTCTGTCTCGGTTCTCCTTTCGTCTGTAAAATGTGTGACGGCAGCCACTGTATGTTGTTCTGTTGGCCACTGTGTTCCCAGCACCCGACGCAGCAAGTCAGAAGCAAAAAGTATTTGGGCTCTCAAAGTGGTTATTGATAGATGATGGAACAGCCAGGTTCCCCCGGGGGCAGTTTTTAAAGCACTTTGCCTCTCTCCTTTCTTCAGGATCCGTTGCTCTTCATAAGGTGAGAGGGACCCTGGAAGGTATGCTCGGGAAATACCTTTAGAAGAAACTAGTGAATAATGATTTGTTGTCCTTGATTGAAAGGTTTGGGATCATACAGTCATAATGGTTATTCATAATTGTTATAGCAAAGTCATCAAGTTTAACGCTTACACCCAGCCAGCTGATTGGCGAGGCAGAGGTGGGGAGGGTCCGTCCAATTTAAGGTTTATTTTAGTCCAGTAATCAGGCAGTCCCTTCAGTGAAGTGACAGTCACACTGTCTAGGAAAACGCTAAGTCTTCCAAATTGCCTCCCCCGCTCCTAACTCCTCTCCCTGAGAAGGGTCCTCGTACAGAGGTTGAGGGGGTGAGGAGTTGGCTTAGGCCCTGCTTCTCTTGGCTGCAGGGGAGCTGTATATTTAACCCACGTGTCCTCAGGGAGGAAAATCCTCTTAAGAAGTAACTTAGTTACTTATATTAGAGGGGAAATAAAAGACTAAAAATCCATGAGCTTAGCATCCAGCTTAAAAAGTTATAAAAGTATGACAGAGTAAAAGCTCAAAGAAAAGAGGAAGAAGTAAATAAAAAATGCAGTAATAATATATAAATTAAAATGAATGAAAAAGAAAAGAAAGACCCAAGAAGGAAATAGCCCAGAAGCTAGTTCTTTGAAACAACTACTACAGTAGACAAACCACCTTCCTAAATCAAGGGGAAAAAAGGTTAGGAAGGAAAACAGGGTAACTGCAGCTGCAGTAGAGATTAGAAAGCTAGCAAGGGAATATTATAATCAATTTTATGCCAATAAATGTTAAAACCTAGGCAAGATGGACAAATTTCTGGTACGCTGTGATGCACCAAAGCTGATTGAAGGAGAAGTGGAAAACCTGAATCGCCTCATAACTATTGCAGAAATATTTCCACAAGGTCTAGACAGTTCTGTGGGAGAGTCCTGTCAGTCATTCAGGAAACAGATAGTTCTCTTCTTTGGCAAATTGGGAAAACTTCTTTTCCTTCAGAAAACAGAAAAAGAGAACACTTCCTAACTCATTTTATGAAGCTAATGTAGCCTTCATGCCAAAACCAGACAAGAACAGTATAAGAAAAGAAAATTAAAATCTGTCTTGTTTATGAATAGATATGCAGAAGTCTTTAAAAAGGTATCAATAAATTGAGTCCATCAAGCTCCATGTATCCCAAGAATGCTGTGTGGTTTAACAGAAAAAATTAGTTAATGCAAGTCAGTAATCATTCTCAGATTAAAAAGGAAAAATCTCAAAAGTTACAGGAAAAGAATTTGGTAAATTTCAACATTCATTCACGATTTAAAAAAACAAAACAAAACAAAAAAACAACCAGCAAACCAGGAATAGAGGGGAAATTTGTTAACCTGGGAAAAGGCATTTATCAAAAACCTACATCAGTCATCATATTCAGTGATGTTAAAAACATTCCCTATGAAATCAGGAACAAGACAAAATGCCTACTGTTGCCACTTTTATTTAACATTGTACTGGAAGTCTTAGAAGACTAGTCTTCATGGAAGACTAGAAAAAGAAATAAAGTACAAGTGTTAGAGCAGAAGAAATAAAACTGTCATTTTTCAAGTGAGCCTCGATTATTTAACAAGGTTACTAGATACAAAATCAATATAAAAAAGTAATTGCATATCTCTACATCAGTAGCAAACTGAAAAAGGATACCACTGCAGATAGCAACACAAAAATAAAGGATACCGAGAAGTAAATATGACAACACGTAGGAACTCATTCTGGAGAAAAGTATAACATTCTTATTGAACAATATTAAAGAAGAGTTAAGTGGAGAAAGCCAAGGTATTCAAGGAAAGAAATTCCCACTACTGTATTATTAAAGACATCAATTTTCCCCCAATAGATGATAGAGTGAGTCATTGTAGTTTCAATCAAAATTCTAACAGTATTTTTCATGAAACTTGAAAAGCTGATTCCAGAATTTATATGCAAGAGCAAATGGTCAATAATGACAAAGATAATAGTAAATAGGAATAAAACAGAGAATTTGCCCAACCAGATTATCAAAGCTACAGTAATTGGCACAGGGACAGATAAATACACCAGTGGGACGTAGTAAAGAAATCAGGAACTGACCTGTGCATATACAGAAGCCAAATATATTGCAAACATGGCATTGCAGATCCGTGAGGAAAGCGTGGACTTTTCAATAAATGGTCTCCTGACCATTGGTTATCCTTATGGAATTAAATGAAATTAGATCCCTACCTCACACCATATGCAAACACAAATTACAGGTAAAGACTTAAGGTAAAACTTTCAGCCTTTCAGAAGAAAATATAGAATATGATGACTTTGGGTTGGGTAGGATTTCTTAAACAGGAAACCATAAAGGAAGACATTGTTACATTCAAGTACATTAAAATTTTAAAGTAAATTTTATGTCATGGAAAGACAGCCTAAATGAAGTGAAAGGCCAGCCCAGTGCTGCTAGCTCAGTTTCACCTTTATGAACTAGGAAAGGGCGCCACCTCCCTCAAGACATTTTCCTTATCTGTTGGAAACTTACCATAGTAAAAGATTCAAACCACCTATCTGAACGTTTTTTCATAATAAAGATCAAATGCCCCTGATGTGAATGTTGCCCCCTTGGGCCATACTGTGAACCCATCATCGTACATGGGGTAGTTGCCGTACACATAGCCGACAAAGGATTAGTATTCAGGAATTTTTTTTTTCACTTTTACCTATTAATAAGAAAAAAACCATAACATCCCAATAGGAAAATGGGCAAAACCATGAACAGCATTCTCAGAAGAGAACATCAGAATGGCCAGTACACATATGAAGAGATGCTCAAACATATAATCAAGGAATCGCAAATTAAAATAATCTAAATGCGCCTTATGCATATCTACCAGGCTGGCCAAAATTCAAAAGTCAAGATAAGCGCATAAACGGGTGCGCAACCTTTTTGAAAACCTATCTGGCATCAGATTCTCCAGCTGAAGAAGTAAGTATACTTTGACAGAGCATTTCCACTCCCAGATATACGCCCTAAGTGAACTTAAAACACGGGCCCCAGGAAACAAGGTCAGGAATGTTTGCAAACGGTAACCAAGTAGAAACAACCCGCTTTCCATCAGCAGTAGGAGGAGTAAGTAAAGAATGATGCAGTCATACGGTGGAATACAACACAGCAGGGGAAAGAGAATGAAATGCAAAATGGTGCAATACTGAGCTGGTACTGTTTAAGATACATTTGTATTGTTATATAATAGAACCATAACGAAAAGGTTAAACGGGAAATCCAGAAGAGAGGTTGCCGCATATAGGCACAAAGGTGGTTTCAGAAGTCATGGGAGTGTTGTCACTCACAGGTGTTCATTTTGTGATTTGTAATGTGCGCACTCTTTTGTAAGTATGAGCGACTTCTTTCCAAAGGAGAGACTCGTGCTTACAAGTAGCTACGTAATTCTATTTTCGCATGTCAGAAGCCGAGTACTATTTTCTCCCATCTCTTTGCATTTTTCTTCTGTGATAAAGCACATTTGTGAAGCTGTTCCAAATGGCATTTGTGGGACAGTTAGCAAGTGCTGTGTTCAGTGCTTTTCAGGCACGTGCTGCCCGGTCTTTGCCATCCCGGAAAGGAGCCGCTGCTTTGACCTTCCTGCCAGCGGATCTCCAAAGCTGTACCCATCTCTCCTGTTGGCTCCCACTGTGGGAGGACGTGCCCCTTCCTCAAACACTGGTTCCCCCACCACCGCGGGGCTTGGAGCCCAGCTCCTGCTTTCTCAGGAACCACAGTCCTGCAGGGACCCCCCTCCTGTGTCTTCAGTCTCTGCTAGTTCCTGGAGTGTTCTCAGCAGCATTCCTACAAGTGGTAGCATGTGCCATCTCGGGAGGTAGGGAGGGAGACAGACTCCTTTCTCCCCCAGGCACTTGGCCAAGCTTCTCCAAAGAGCCGTCCGTCCATTCTATGCGTATACCCACCCCTGTCTGGCGTCCACCCCGCTCTTCCTTGACCCTTTACGTCAAGGTAATTACTAGAGTTTACAAATACTCCTTAAAATATAATTACTCTAGATTTGCCAAAGAAGTTCCACAAGCTTTATGCAACAGTTTTTGAATAGTGTTATATACAGGGTACTGTGTTATTTTTAAATCATTATTACCTATCCTCACTGTAACGAAATTGGAAATGTTGGAAATTACGTAATTTATTTTTCCTGAATTTACCATAACTTTTTTTTCACTTCCAACTCTCAGCCCCCAATTTTTTTTTATTAGTGTTTCCTCATAGAAGTTGGAAGCAGCCATGGCCCATGTTAGATTCTAGAAATGCAACTCAGGCATTGCTACCCAGCCCACTGGTCACAGTGTCTGTGTCAAGTGACCATCTGCGGGTCCTGTCAGTGACATTTCTCCGCTCTTCCTTGACCCTTTAAGTCCTCAGCTCTCTTACCCCAGTGACATTCAGCCCACCTGACCCTCTTGTGATAACCTCTTCTTTTGATATCCCGTGATGCTGTGCCCGCTGAGTCTTCTGTTCACTTCTCTGCCTATTGATTTTTAGTCTCCTTGGGCTGTTCCTCCTTTTCGAACCTTCAGACCTCTGAAGAGCAGCCTTCTCTGCTGTATCATCTCTCAGGATCTGCCTGCGGAAAACTCAGGTTTCTGTCTCTAACTTGGTCTTCTCTTTGGAGTCCCAGCTCCTTCGAGAATGCCTGTGTGACATAACCTCGCCGTTTTCCGCAGGAAAGACTTGTTAACCCACGACCCACCTCCCCTTCTCTGGCTTCCATGCCTGCTGAAATTCCCTCCTCCTCCAACCTTCACCTTCTTGGGCATAACGCCCCAGGGGGCCTGGCCACCTCAGCTGGAAATCCAGGCCTCCTCTCTCCCATGCCCCCACCTCCTCCATCCCACCTCCAGAGTGCACCGTCACCATCTCCCACATGCTTGTCCAGTGCCGTGTCGTGTGTCACCGAGACCAGTGGCTCCCTAACTGGTCTCTGTTCCCGCTCTTACCCACCCTACCCCCTCCTCTCCTCTGTGTGTCAGCAAGGATTGGGTCCTTCCTTGCTTCCAGGGCCTCCCCAGTGCCCTGAGCCTTCGGGGTGCCCTGGCCTGGCTGCTGCCTGCCTCCCAGCCCCAGCTGTTCCCCCAACCCCCCGACCGGCCCTCTCCTACTCATCCTGTGGGGCTCGCCTCAGGTGTCACCCCTCACAGAGGTGTCCTCTGACGGTCAGTCCAAACTGAGGCCCCTTTATTTCTCTTGTAGCAAGTGGTTCCGTTCAGAGTGCCTTCCTCTGTGCATGTGAGTTTTCACGTCCGCCACTCTCTCTAGATTTTCCATCTGTGTTGGCCTCCTCTCTATACCTAGACCTGGCCCCGTTGAGCATGTGGTAGGTGCCCATTGGATGGGTGGGTAGCAGCAGCATCCTCATGTCACAGATGAGGAGACTAAGCCCCGCAGGTAGGTAAGGCACCCATCGTCATGTGGGTGATAACGGCGGGCCTGGGCTGTCTGGCCTCCCAGACCGTGTTCTCCAGTGATGGTGCTTGGGGAGTGGGGAGGTGGCGCCCTCTGCCCCTCCATCCTCTCAGTCAACTCCCTGGTCTTTGATAAGGACAGTTGATGTTCATTTAGCGTAAAGCGCTTGGCAAACAAACTTCAGGCTCCCTCCCCTTCCAACCAGCCCCTCCTGTATCAGATCTGGTGCTGCATGCCTGGTCCCCGTAGACATAAATATCCATAACTGTGTGCAGATCCTTTGGTGCAACCCAACCTGTGCCCCTTGGAGGAGTGGGGTGCGGCTTAACTGATGTCGCAGTGTCACCTGCTGGCATGGCCCACGGGAGGGACCAAGCCATCATTTGGAACTTTCCTTTATACTGAAGGTCCACCATATACATAGCACCAATGGTATTCAGAGCCTCAGTCTGGCCGTGTGAGACCCCACATGGGCTCTGATGCTGGGTTTTACTCTCTCTGTTCATTTCTTCATTCAGTAAAACCCCCGAGAGCCGACTGTGTGCAGCTCTGGGCCAAATAGGAGCTGAGGACGCAGCCGTGGATACAGTTGACAGGCGCCTGTGTCCTAGTGAAGGGACCCAGGAGTGATGTCAGATGGTGGCAGTGCTGTGAGGGAAGTGATAGGAACGGAGAAGCGCAGGCTCCTCCAGAGACGGTCCTCATGGGAGGTGACGTTGGGGGAAGACCTGCGTGATGAGAAGGACCAGCCAGGCATGGAGCTGGGAGAGTGTCGGGCAGAGCGGGGAGGTGCCAAGGCCCCGAGGAGGGACAGTGCTCTCGGGATGAGTGGGGACCGGAAAGGAGGCCCGCGTGCGGGGGTAGGGGGGCTGGGCCAAGGGAGCGAGGAAGCCAGGCCAGAGCAGCCAGCGGGGGCCGGGTGGGCAGGGGTCTCACGGGCCACGAGATGGGAAACTGCCTTGAAAGGCTCTCTTCCAAAGACGTCTGAGTGCGGTGTAAAGCAAAGGACCGTGCACACTTGCAGGTCCGTCTGATAGATTTAATAAAAAATAGGCGAAATGGATTGAGTTGGGTAAATAGTCCATGAATTAGTTAAAAGTGACTGAGTTTCCAGGGTTCCCTGTGGCCTGGGTCTGTTGTCCTGTCACATATTTATGAGTGCAGATCTAAAGGCCGTGGCTAAATAAAGCCAGGAGGTCCGAGTGCTTTATTCCCAAGGACATTTCGCAGGGGGTTAGAGGCCCTGCGCGCCGGCCCAGGCACTGCCGCTCCATCTGCTGTGAACTCGGGCGGCTCCTGGGCCTCTTTCTGTCTGACTCTGCGCATCTGTAAAGCGAGTGGGTGAGCGAGGGAGTCGGCAGGGGGCCCCGTGGCTCTGAAGTCCCGTGTGACTCAGTGGCCGGGTACATGGGTTGACTGTCAGCAGCAGAACAGAAGAGGGGACATTTTCCAGCAATTACATCTGTTCCTTGAAGGAGTGGTCATTCAAGGTAGCGAGTTTCCCATTACTGGGAGTGTTCAGGCAAAGGCCAGGGGACCCCCTGTCAGGGATGTTTTCAGCTCCTACCCAGTCTTCAAGGCCCAACCCAAACTTGGGAGCCTCCGAGTCATCTCAGGATACCCTCGCCAGAAACAAACCCTTCCCTCCCCGTCTCTGGTGGGGCTTCGTTTGTATCTGTCTTGTGATTTGGGGGCCTGGAGACATTGTCTTTATTTTCTAGTTACTGGAACACAGTTTAACTAGCGCTATACTAAGCCTTATGCTTCTGAAATCTAGATGATAGGGACTGTGTGTGTTACACATGCACACACACGCGTACTTATGTCCCCATCATACCTGTACTCAGCAAGTACCACATTAAGAGTTGTGGGCAGGCTGGTAGTCGAGAAAATTGGACCAGACAGGTGGGTCCCAAAGCTGGTCCCCGGATAGCCCAACCGGCTGCCCGAGAATCACCCACACGTTTCCAGAAATACAGCTCCCCGGGCTCCTCCCTCCAAGGTTCTGATTCAGCAGACTGGGGAGGGGCCCTAAGAATCTGTCCTTTTACAAAGTCCCCACTGATTCTCATGCGTGGCTGATTGTAGGACCCACGAGCTATGCTCCCCCCAAGGGCAGTTCCTCTAGGTCAAGTTCTGGTTCTGAGCACCCGCCTCAAGCACCCTTGATCCGTGTGTCAGGAGCTCCGTGATTTCGCTTTAAAATGTATTTCCAGACGTCATGTCCTTGGCTTCTGCTCCGGCCAGGCTGGTCTATTTACCGTCACCGAGCATGCCTTGTGGTTTCCTGCCTCTGCCCTTTTCCTAAAGTCACGGCCTCCGTTAGTATAACCTTTTGCTCTTCCTCACCTATAAAACTCATTTCCATCCTTTAAGACCGAGCTACAAGTCTGCCTCCTTCGTTCCTTTTGCAGACCATCTCAGCCTGCTGCTAACTTTTTCCTTCCAAGGGCCTGCATCTTCTCCCCGACTGTGTATCTCCCTCTTTGCCTGACCGAGCTGGTCGAGGGAGGTATTCTCAGCTGAAGTTTCCTCCTTCTTACCTTCTCCTCGTTAGCAAAGACTCACCGAGTCCTGTGTTTGAGGCTTTGCACCAGCTTCCTAGTGACCCACAAGAAAAATAAGGTGGCCTCCCCTCCCTGGGGCCTCAAAGGCATCTGCCAGTTTGAGCCCAGTGTCCCTCCCCTTTTTAAAAAATTTTTTTATTTTATATTGGAGTATAGTTGATTAACAGTGTTGTCTTAGGACTTCCCTGGTGGTGCAGTGGTTAGGAATCCACCTGCCAATGCAGGGGACATGGGTTCGAGCCCTGGTCTGGGAAGATCCCACATGCCACAGAGCAATTAAGCCTGTGCGCCACAACTACTGAAGCCTGCACGCCACAACTACTGAAGCCTGCACGCTTAGAGCCCGTGCTCCGCGATAAGAGAAGCCACCACAGTGAGAAGCCCATGCACCACAACGAAGAGTAGCCCCTGCTCGCCACAACTAGAGAAAACCTGCGCGTACCGACAAAGACCCAACACAGCCAAAAATAAAATAGATAAAATTTACTCACAAAACAAAACAATGTTGTCTTAGTTCCAGATGTACAGCAAAGTGATTCAGTTATACATATACATATATCTATTCTTTTTCAAATTCTTTTCTCATTTAAGCTACTACAGAATATTGAGCAGAGTTCTCTGTGCTATACAGTAGGTCCTTTGGTTATCTCTATTTTAAATATAGCAGTGTGTACATGTCAATCCCAAACCCCCAATCTGTCCTCCCCCCCCCC
>NW_006796716.1:3445677-3449697 GCF_000442215.2 Lipotes vexillifer | reverse complement strand
CCCCCCGCCCCGGTAACTGTAAGTTTGTTCTCTAAGTCTGTGAGTCTGTTTCTGTTTTGTAAATAAGTTCATTTGACAGGTGAGCACAGGGCGGGCCAGGCACCCTGAGGACACGGCAGGCTCTGGCTGGAGGTCAGGGGAGGCTGTCGTCCTGACCCATTTCCAGGGGGACTTCCTTCTCAGCCAACACGACCATCTTCAGACTCTTGGGCCTTTTTACGCGCCTGGTAGTCAGGGTGACTGTGGTGGCAGTGGTGACGGTCGTGGCAGTGACCACGACCGTGTGTTTTAATTCTCTTCCTCTGAAACCCAGCGGCCTGGTGGCTGCAGCGTCTTCCTGTAGGCCCTCTCCATGATGGCTCAATTAGGGGAGCAGTAGGACTGTGGTTCAATATTCAGGCCAGCTTCCTAATTGAAAACACATTTTCTCCTGCAAAGCTGCAGCTGGTTTGGTTCTGCTCATGCAGAAAAGGATATAACCTTGCATAACATAGGAAATGAACGGTTGAGAGAGAAGCCAAATTCAATTTCAGTCAGATACGTTGAGGCTAAGCCCGTGATCTATGGAAGCCGGTGAGCGAGCCGAGCGCACGTGGAGGGGGTGCGCTCAGCAGCCCATTCATCACGGCCGCCCGCCCGGTGCTGCCTCCGCCGCCGCCGCCGCCGCCTGCGCCACCGCGCCCGCCGCGCCTGGGCCGTGGCTGGACCGCAGCCAAGCACTCCAGAAGTTAACCTCTTAAAGACCTGGAGCTGCTTTCTGTTGAATAAATGTAATTTTGTGGTCAGAAATAAATGCTTGTGATGGAGCCGGAGCTTTGAAAACAACAGCCCGCCAAAGCTATTACAAATTGCTCCGCGCCGGGGAAGCCAACAGCATACATGAAGATTCCGAGGGTACGGCAAATTGATTTCGGCCCAGAGCTCTGCAGCTCTTCAATAAAAGTCCTATTAAGCCATTGTATGTAATGAACAATCCAGAGCAAATCTAATATTTTCAGCAGATAATTATTTTTAACATCCTCTCGGTAACCGTCAGCAGAGTTCGTGGATGTTTACAGCGCACAGCCGCGTGCGGCAGGCCCTCCCCGGCCTTCCTTGGCTTCTCTGCTGGAGGACCCGCGTCAAGTGTCCTTGGACGTGGTGCTCCCTGAGGGTCCAACAGCAGACCCTGCTCCGGAACAAGGCCACGGAGGGCTCCGGGCTGCTCTCCCAGGGCCTGGCGCCCAGTAGTTGCCTGGGAAATGTTTGTTGAGATGAACTGAGTTGAAATGCAGAAAAGGGAGCTCAAAGAGCTCTAGAATAAATTAGTAAGAAGATACGCTGGCAAAGCTGACTCAGAACCTGAGGCTCTAGAGATCAGAGGGTCACAGGTAATTAATTCGAGGTCCCACGTGACAGAGGGACTGGTGCCAGTGCCCAGAGGAGCCCCAGGACTTGCCCAATTGTACTTACATTCCCTGACAGCTTGGGAAAGAGGGTCTGTGTCAGGGAACCCACACTGATGGAGCCACCGAAGTGATCTTGTCGCCAGCTGTGTGGGGGTCACTTCGGCAAGGGCCGCCACACGCTCCTGGACTGCTCCACTGCTGTGTTTGTGGCCAAGCTGTGACCCTGGTCATGCTGAATTATGTCATTCTCCCAGACCATGAGCTTATGGAGGACAGGGTCTACTCATTCATTTTTTCATTCAGTGAGTGTTTACTGAACATCTACTGTGTGCCAGACTAGACCCGAACTAGACCCTAGTATGTGGTTTTAGGTAATTAACTCAGATGCGGCTTTCATGGAGCTTAACAGTTGAGCAGGATCTGTGTCCCCACATGGCACAGTGCTTGGCACATAGTAGGCCCTCCAGAAACAATGGATGGATGAATGGCTGGATGGAGGGATGGGCAGGCATGTAGATGGGTGTGCGGGTAGATGGATGGATGGATGGATGAATGGATGGGCATGTGGATGGTTGGGTAGGGGTAGGTGGATGGATCGGGGTGAATGGCTGGTTGGATGCATAGATGGATGGATGGTTGAATGGATGGATGGATGGATGGATGGATGGATGACTGGACAAGTAGATGGATGGGCAGGGAGGTGGGTTGGTGGATGGATGGGGATGGATGAATGGCTGGTTGAAGGGATGGATAGATGGAGAGTTAACACCCCTGGTGTATAAATCAAAAGCAACCTCTATTGATTAAAAAATGGCTCAATTCTGTGTGTTTACCTTCCCAGCCCCATTCAGGAAATCATGTGATACCAGGAGGCAGTTGTGATGTGAAGGTTAAAAGCACTGGACCTAGAGTTATAAGGCCTAGGTTTGAGGCCTGACTTGCCAGTGACCTTGACCTTCACCAAGTCAGCTGATCTCTCTCAGTGCCTGTTTCCTCATATAATAAATGTGAAGAATTGGGGGCAATAGATTCGAATGAGGATTAGGAGTAGTATTTGTCTGTGAGAGTAGACTGACTCTAATGGTTTTTTTCCTGGACTAAAATTATCCAGCTTGTATCATTTGGTCATATAATATTTATTTGAATACCGTGGAATTTAAATTATTAGGGTATTTTATTTTCTGCAGATCTCCCTCCCCTTGGAAAAACTCAATCTGGATGTTAATTAGGTTTTACTAATGCTCCATCAATTTAATGCAGTAATTCCTTAAATGACACCAAGGACCAGATGGTCGAAAGAAGGACTGTGAACCTATGTGCGTGACTTGGGGCGGGGGAGCACGGGGACACCGATAATAGCCCAGGGAAGTTCTGTTGCTTGAACGTGGGCCACTCCACGTCCCACTTCTCCCAAATCTTCAGACTGTGCCCTGCTCTCTTTGCCAGTAGTTATTTGCGTAGCATTTGGCTTCTACAAATCACCATCTCCATGATCTCACGAAGCCTTCTCCCCACCCCACCCTGTTCAGGGGACATTATCGCCACCCAGAGTGAGTGGGTGGGAGGGCAAGTAGTGCGAGGAGTGGAGTGGATTCCTGGAGGGAGGTCTGCGCCCCCAGCTCCAGGCTCTCGGCTCTCCTCGCCTCTTGCCTCCTCCTGGTCCCGTCCTGGGATCTGTGGCTCCCTCGTGCCTGTGATCCTCAGGGAACCCCTGCAGCTACTGGTTCAGATCCCACCCTGCCCCCTACTACCCTGGGGCCCTCAAGCCCCATTCATCCTCAGGCCTGAGACCCTGGCTGTCTGGGGACTTGGGGACAAGTGTGGGACACAGGGCCAGGCATTGTCCCAGGGCAAACCTCTGAGCGAGTGTTCTCTTGAGAAGCAGCAGACGAGCATCACTGCCCTGGGAGCAGTCGTGCCCCGCGGGACACGCAGGGCTCAGAGGCCCAGCTGGGAGCACCTCCTGGCGTCCGCATCCGGGGCTGCACTGTAGGCTGACACCTCTAGGGGTGTGGCAGCCTACTGGGGGTACTGGACACATGCACTGCTCCTTTCTGCTCCCCCCGGCTTCTCTCCTGTGTGACCACCTGCCCCTCTGGCACCTCCTCTCCAGGGAGACAGCTTGGAGACAGAGAAAACCAAACAGACACGTCCCAGATTTTGAAATTAGACAGATCTGGATGTGAGTCCTGACATCACCTTTTACTAGGGTGACCTTGAATGAGTCATTTTAGCTTCTCCATGTCTCATCCTTAGAATGGAAAATACGCCCTGCAGAGCAGAGACGGTGCGTGTATGTTGTATGTATTTAAAGATCATGGCGTAAAGCAAGGCTGGAAAAGTGGAAGTTCTAGTTATTGATCACAGAATCTTGCAGTTCCTTCGCCCTCTTAAATTCCCCCGGGAATCAGCCCCAGCTCTCGGGGCCTCTCACCGCACGCCTGCCCCGTCCCTGGTGAGGTTACCCTGTTTCCTGGGCTGTGCTGCCACCTGCCAAGTTCTCCCTGCCTCCTGGGGCGTGGCCTTCCGGTCCAGAGCAAGCTCGTCACTTCCCGGTTGACAACTTCTGGGACTCCGGGACTCCGACTCCGGTACCTTTCAGGATAAAGTCGTCCCCCGTCCCATCCCCCCC
>NW_006796716.1:3438433-3445323 GCF_000442215.2 Lipotes vexillifer | reverse complement strand
CCCGCCGCTTAGCCCCCAGGCCTTCCTACTCCACCCCCACCCCCCAGCTAGGCACCAGGCACAGCAGATCCTGCACTTCAAACAGGCCACTCTGTTTGCACAGGCTCCCCTTGCCCCAAAGCCCTGCCCCTCCCACCACGAAGGAAGCTGACCTAAAGTGTGCAAAAACACGAGATGCAGAACAGTATCTATAATATCCTACCGTGTGCGTGTGTGTGTGTTTTAAGGGAGATAATGTGTGTATAAAGATGCTTGTAAACGCATAAAATATTTCTGGAAAGATACTCAAGTGAGTCTTTGCCTCCCGACCAGGCAGCTGAGTGACAGGTGGACATGGATGTGAAGGAGACCTACTTTTCACTGTATATTTATACTTTTGTTTTTGTCTCTCTTTTCTTTTTTGCAGTTAAATGGGTTTTATTATATTCACACAGTTGTGCAGCCATCACCACAATCCAATTCCAGAACATTTTCATCACCTCAAAAAGAAAGCCCATACCCATTAGCTGTCACTCCCCATTCACTCCACCCCCAGCCCCTGGCAACCACTAATTACTTAAGCGCTCTCTCTAGATTTGACCATTCTCGACATTTCACGTAAATGAAATCATTCAACATGTGGTCTTTTGTGACTGGGTTCTTTCACTTAGCATGTTCTCAAGATTCATCCATGCTGTAGCATGTATCAGTACTTTTATTCCTTTGTATGGCTGAATGATATTCCATCGTGTGGATATAACACATTTTATTTATCCATTATCAGTTGATGGCCAGTTGGGCTTTTTCTACCCTTTGGCTCTTTTGAATAATGCTGCTAAGAACATTCATATACAAGTTTTTTCATAGATACACATTTTCATTTTTGGGGGGTATGTACCTAGGAATGGAATAGGTTTAATGTTTTGAGGAACTGCCAGACTGTTTTGCAGTGTGCGTCATTTTACGTTTCCATCAGCAGTGTGTGAGGGTTCCGATTTCTCTACCTCCTCTCTAATGCTTATTAACCGTCTTTTTTATTTTAGCCATCCTAGTGGGTGTGCAGTGGTATCTCACGGTGGTTTTAATTTACATTTCCCTAGTGACTAGTGATACTGTCTTTTCATGTGCTTATTGGACATTTGTGTATCTTTGGAGAAATATGTATTCAGAACCTTTGTCCATTTTTAAATTCAGCTTGTCTTTTTATTGTTGAGTTGTAAGAGGTCTTTTTGTATTTGAATACTAATCCCTTATCGGGTATATGATTTGCGAAAAGTTTCTCCCATTCTGTGGGTTGTCTTTTCCTTTTCTTGATAGTGTCCTTTGAAGCACAATAGTTTTAAATTTGGTAAAACCCAATTTATCCATTTTTCACTTGTCGTTTGTGCTTTTGGTGTCATAGCTAAGGTCATGAAGATTTACACCGGTGTTTCCCTTTTAGAGTTCCGTAGTTTTAGCTTTTACATTTTGGTCTTTGATTCATCTTGAGTTCATTTTTGTCTACAATGTGAGACTGGGGTCCAACTTTGTTCTTTTGCACATAGATAACCACATGTCCCAGTATCATCTGTTCAAAGGCTGTTCTTTCCCCACTGTTCTTTCTCTCTTGTCAAAAATCAGTTGGCCGTAAGGTCAGGGTTTACCTCTTGACTCTCTATTCCATTGTTCTGTACGTCTGTCCTTAAGCCGGTGCCACACAGTCTTGGTTAATGTAGCTTTGTAGTAAGTTTTGAGATTGGTGTAAGTCTTCCAACTTTGTTTCTCTTTTTCAAAATTGTTTTGGCTTTTCCATATGAACCTTAGGATTGGCTTGTCTTATTCTTCAGCGAAGCCAGCTGGGATTTTGATAGGCATTGCATTGTACCTGTGGACCGATTTGGGACTTTTGCCATCTTAACAATATTAAGCCTTCCAATCCACGAACATTTCTTAATTTCACTTCCAGATTCTTTTTGGCTAGTGTATATAGAAAGACAGTTGATTTTCGTATATTGATCTTGTCTTGTGCAACGTTGCTGAACACTATATATGCTTTTATACCTAAACTTTTTTTTTTTTTTTTTTTTACTATATACATATCATCTGTTCACAAAATAGTGTTTTTAAAATCCCGGGTAGGCATTCATCCTCTGGAAAGCCTCTCCACAGCCCTGCTGCGATTTGCCTATGGGGGGTAGGGGGGCGGCACCCTCCACCCTGTGTCCTCTGGGGGCAGAAGTGGAGGCTGTGGCCCTGGAGGCTAGGCTAGCACACCTCCTGGCATGGTTTAGCCACTCCTTGAACGATTGTATTGACAGAGTGAAGGGATGCACAGACTAGTGAGTCAGACGGGCATCAGCACAGTCCTCCTCCTGGAGCGCTGTGCTGTTTGCAGAGGTTTTCCTGCTGCGTTAAGCTGTGATCTGCCTTCCTGTAACTTCTACCTGTTGATTCTGGTTTGTGCTCCAGGGGGAGAGAAGGCGGCTACTCCTTTTTCCCCACGACAGCCCTTCAGGTATATGTCGACAGCCAGGACGTCAGACGTACGTGAGAGGACGTGGTAAACTGTAAAGGAAGAATGACATGCTTGCGGCTATTTTATTGTCTTTACTACTCCCTTGCTGTCCCCTCTGCCACAGGTCTTCTGTGTGGTCCCGCATCCCCACTCACTCTTCGTGGCACTCTCTTCTGGAATTCTCCAGGCTTATTCTCTTAGGAGCTTGGGGGTTGGGGGCATAGTTAAGGAATATGTCGTCAGTTTATATAAGACGTGATTTTGTGTCATTACCCAGGTCTACACTGCACTGCCTTTACAACCAAAACTGTCCTCTGGGCTCTGTGCCCCCTGCTCTGAGCAGTGTAGAGATTTCCAACAAGTCCTGTTCAGTTCTCTGCGATGGGGAGTATCTCCAACGTGAGTCTTCCTCCCTGTGCTCTGTGTGCGGGTTGGAAGTCATGAGGGAACGTGAGCTTGAGAACCAAAGCTGGTGGTGGCAGCCGGGCTCCCACTCCCGTTTCCAATCCCTCTTCTCTACACATCACTCCAGAGGTGGCCAGGGGGCCGGTAGAGGGTCCCCTCCCCTCTGGCGTCCTCTCTCGTCTCCCCATAGAGCTCTCACGGCAGTAGCAGGACCGGTACTTGCCAAGCATTAAGTAGATGTGCACTTAGAGAAGAATTACTGGGCTCTCGGCTACTGCGATCTTCTTTCAGAAAATACGTTCCTCTCTTACGTGGCCGGGTTCAGTTAAAATTAGAACTCGGAAGCTGTGGCTGCGTCGGCTTCTGCTTTGGACACAGGACCCTGGTCAGTCTCATACCTTCTGGAATTCCACGTGGCTCTTCACATCATGTCTCGCTCTGGAAGGAATTCTGCAGCCAGACGTAGAGACAAAACTGTTCTCTCTTTACCCTGCAGCTCTCGCTGCTCCTCACTGGCCCATCGGCCAGCATTGCACATTGATTTGAAAATTCCATTAATGGTCTGTGTTTATTTCTAAATCATTAGCTTGTAAATTCCCAGGGTGTAGGCTTACGGATTGTTCCTGAGTGTGCCATTGCTACCGTGGTATCTTAAATGTTGTTTTAAGTGTCTCTGTCCTCCAAGACCTTAAGCATTTTGGCTTCCTGCTCAGTTTGATGGCAGACGGGGACGGCCTGTGCTATAGTGGGAAGAGTGCTGATTTGGATTTATTCAGGAAGGCAAAGATGTTTACTCACCTGCTGCAAGCTCCCGACCATACCAGACACTCACATTTTATTTCACAACTCAGCAATTCAGTAAACGGGTGAAGAGACAGAGGCATCAATAGTTTAAGTAACCCGCCTCCAGATCCTCCAGTAACCAGCACCAGGGCTGGATTCAAACCCAAGTCTGCGTTCCTTCAAAGCACACATTCTTTGCCCCGGCCGTGCAGCCCCCAGCGTCAGCGCTGTGCTGGGGTGTCATCATATGGGGAGGAGGGCTTGCTTGGGGACCTGGTTCTGAGTGACTTGGTCGGTCTCTGCATCTGAGAAGTGGCACTGCCAGCACAGCGGCCCCGTCACCATTGCACAGCACAAGAGTCCTCCCCATCTTGCAGACAAAGAAACGGAGCCACCAAGAGGTTGACTTGGCTTGAGGTAGCATACCTCCGTTAGCGCCGGAGCTGGGGCTCGGCCCTGCCCTTCCGGCGCCATATCCAGGCCCTGGCCCGGGTTCCTCTACCCTGCCTGCCACCTGTGCGTGGCAAGGCCGGACGACGCCCTGAAAGGATGAGCCATTTCCATTTCAAAATACGCTGCGCCGGCCAGACATCAAGACCCGTCATTCTGTTTGGTATCTTTTTGGTGATCCCTGGGCCCTTGCACCAAGTCCACGCCGTTGTCTGTCTGTGCTGCACAGCTGTTGTGACAGGGCTCTCTGTGTGTGGCCGGGGCGGTGGGTGGGGGGGGGTGTGTGGGGCCCAGCTGGGCTGTGCCCGGCGTCCACAGCGCTCCGCTCAGGGTACCCGGTGAATAGCATCCCTTTCACCATGAGCTGGGTAAGCAACAGGCGTGGCCCCCGGACTCAGGCCACCCCCGAGGAGATGCTAGAATCACCGGCCTGCAAGCAGAGCCTCTGCGTTAAAAGCAGCCGCCGCAGGGCTCCGTCCCTCCCAAGAGCTGGGCCCACTTGCAGCCACTTTGCACACATTTCTTTAACACTTACAAAAAGCCCATGAGGAGGTCTAATTTTCTTCGTTTTAGAGACGACATCCCCTGGCTGGTTCCTCTCCACCCGCAAAGCCCCTACCTGCCCTCCCCTCCACTGACGCCGCCTCCCTAGGGTCCTCTAGTTCTGACGAGGGCAGTTGACTCCCCTAAACCAGATCAGAGCTGGACTCTCATGACTCCCCGCTTCTTGGACCGAAGTGCGGTGGATAGTTAACAGCCTTCTTGAAGCTCTCGATGGTAGGAAACTACCTTCTCCACCCTGAGCTTCCACAGTCATCGATGCTGCAGGAGTCACCAGTGAGTTTCGAGGAATCCCCTGGCCTGGGCAGCCTGGCATCTACCCTCGTTCATTCACAGACACGCCCCAGGCAGTCTCCTGTGTTAGTCAGGACCTGGGTGCCGGGAGTCAAGAGACGAAGGTGACGCTGGCCTGGCCTGGGACAGACCACAGGGTGGTGGAAAGGAAGCTCCCACACGGGAGGCATCGTCGCTCGGTGCGGGAAGTGGGCAGAGATGGATTCACAGCGAGCTCGGGTGGCACAAGAGCCAGGCGACCAGCAGTGTCTGGGGAAGTCGGGAGGACCCCACAGAGGAGATGTCACGTAGGCCAACCCGTGAAGGGAGAACTGGGTCCCCCGTGCCTGGGGTGAAGACCGTTCCAGGTGGAGGACCTAGTGTATGAAGACCGGAGGGTTAAGGGGCAGGGCATTGGCGGGCGGGCGAGGCCTGGTGTGGAGAAGCATGGGCAGTGGTGGGATTTGGTGGGAGGTGAAGTTGGCAGCGTAAACAAGGGCCGTGTTGGGAAGGGATCTGGAAGCCCAGCCCAAGGAGTGTGGATTGTAGTCGGGGAGCCAGGAGAAGCCGTTAGGGCAGGGCGGCTGCGTGTTCCTTCTGGGCTCTGGGACGATGACCCAAGGCCACCGTGGAGGACGCCTCACGCTCCATGGCAAGGAGAGGCCGCCGTCAGGGAGATCCTCTGAGTACTGGTCTGCAGTGTCCAAACTGGAAGTCACGGAGTGGGGGCTTTAATTAAGGCTTTCCCTCCATCAAAGGAGAGAAAGAGACTTTAATTTTGAAATTGATTTCTAAGGCCAGGTGAGCAGGACTTCTTGACCGATCAGTGGTCGAGGCTGGAAGAGAAGGAAGATCTACACGTCTGTCAGTATTACTGTTTGATCCTTTTCTCAGTTCTAAACAAAACATCTTCCAGTTAAAATTCAGGAAAAAAAAAAAAAAAAATTCAGGCTTGTATTTGATCTCCCCACATTTCCTTTCTCTGCAGAGAACTGGAGACTCTTACTGAAAATTCAAGTAACAAACCCCAGAGCCTCAAACCCATTCATGTTCTGAGTTATAGGTGGGTGGGGGAGTTTCTGCAGGGAATGTCCTTTAAGACATAAGCAAGCCCCTGAAATGTTGCAGCAACCCTCTGGAAATGCTGTGTAAGAGGCGGTCTTAACAGGCTGATTCTTTTAAAAGTGGTGATTTCTTTCATACCAAAACTAATGCTTTGTGAATTCTCCTTTAACCCCCTGAAATTTTGATGCTTAATTTAGTTGATATTTCTGTGCTGTTTCTCCTCCTATAGACAGCATGGGTCAGTAATTATCACCAACACTGAAAACCAGCTTGTGACTAGCTCTGCACTGTTGTCACATCTTCTGTCTCATTCGATTCTCTTAGGGTTCCTACAAGGCAGGTATTCTCATCAGTATCTTTTCCTAGACACATAGAAAATGAAATTCATAGAGGCATAGGGTATGTAGCTGGCCCAGTATTTATTCCAAACTGCATGATGGAGCCATGTCTTAAATCCATTGTCCTGATTTTAAATCCTGTGCCCTTTCTCCCTTGATCACATACCATCTTCACCCCTGCCCTGCCCCTGGCAAAGATAAACAATCAAGCTTCACAGCAGACAAAGAGAAATCCTTTGGCCCTCACGATATTGGTCGTTTATTCCTTATTTTTACTTTGTGCTGTCATCTTAGAGACGTGATCACCTGTTAGGACTTGTAATAGGCTGCTTTGCTGGATCGCTCTGCAGTAACGAGCAACCCTAGATCTCAGCGGCTAATGGCAACAAGAGACGATTTCTCATTCATGCTACATGTGGGCTGTGGGTTGGCGGGATGGCTCTGGAACCACGTGTTGTCTTTACTCAGAGATCCCAGTGGAAGAAGCGGCTCCTCTAAGGTCACGCTATTCCCACGGCAGAGAAAGAGAGCGGCCAAAGCTG
>NW_006796716.1:3437158-3438199 GCF_000442215.2 Lipotes vexillifer | reverse complement strand
CCGGGGCACGAACCCGCGTCCCCTGCATCGGCAGGCGGACTCTCAACCACTGCGCCACCGGGGAAGCCCCACACACACATTCTTAAATCTACACTCAAAGTGTGTGGCACCACCACTTATATTCCACGCTGTCAAGTCTGCCACCTGTGGGCCGGGAAAGCCCCCCACAGGTCACGTGGCAGTGGGGAGAGACGTGCGATGCCCCCACAGGGAGGGCGGACAGTCAGGGGGGCGGTGACTCGTACTGCACACAACGCCCCAAGCCCCACAGCACAGTTCTGCTGGCTCGCAGATGGTCGGGTGCTCCCTCACCCCTTCTAAATCTCGGGGGTCTTGCAGTCGATTTCCATGAACTTGGCCTCTAACCCTGGTCTCTGACTTTTCACCCTGTTGGAAGCAAATATTGATTGAGATTTGGAATAAGATAACCTTTCTGTAGACCTTTCTCTTGAATTTTCATCCTTATTACAGAACAACCAAACTCCGCATTATAAAAGTGATGCTGTTGAAAGGGTAACTGTTGGATCCAGGAAACTCACGACAGAAGCACTGGGCCTCTCTGTAGAGTGGGGACACGGAGCACCCTGCAGGAGGCTGGCCAGGGCTCTCCAGGCATGCGCGGTGGGGAAGGAGGTCTCCTGTGCGCTGGCTTCAGCCAAGCCGCTGTCATCGTAGGAGCATGTGAAACACACGCCGAAAATCAAAGAACTCTACGTGTCGAGAATTTTCATAAAGACTTAAAACTGCATCCCTTAACCATTCGGTCACTTCTGCAGGTAAAACAGTTGACCAATTTAGGTAAATTTTCATTCACACAATAAAAATGTATTAAACACCTACTACGTACTGGTCGTCGGGAGGAAAGCCTAGTGTGGGCTCTCAAGGAATCTAAGATCTCCCAACGGAGCCTTGTCTGCAGTCCTGGACCTTCCGGGCAATCCCATATGGTGACGGGAGTGGCCGGCAGCCCAGAGATAGATCAGCTGAGCCTGGAGGATCAGAGGAACATTCCAAGGAGGCGCCTTCCAGGCTGCGGGGGGG
>NW_006796716.1:3434588-3436757 GCF_000442215.2 Lipotes vexillifer | reverse complement strand
GGGGTGTGTGGGTGGGAATCGCTCTCGTGTATTCAGGGAACAGGGAGTAGCCGGGCGTGGTTGGAGTGTGAGGCGTGGCAGGAGGTGAGGTCGATCCCCGGATCCCCGGAGCAGAACAGGTTTTACCCAGGGCCTGAGCGCCGTCAGAGCTTCTCCAGATCTGTCCCGGCTCCGCCGCCAGCAGCCCCTCTGTCCTTTGCCACCCCTCACAGTGGCCTTGCGGATGTGGGGATGGTAGAAAGGATCTCTCCCTCGGGTTATCTTTGCACATTAAGCAGCCAGAATGTTTCTAACCTAGGATCCGACTTTCAACCATCTGTGCCTAAGACCTCACCCCAAACCTCTTCTCATTCACAAACCTCTCCCCCCGTGTGAGGGGGTGCCATGCCGAGCCCTGGCTCCAAGGTGGGCGCAGAGGGCATGAGGATGAAGATGACCTCGTCTCTTTCCTCCCTCACTGAAGGATAAGGAGGACAGGCAGGGCTTTACTTCCCTGCCAGGCACTGAGTGCTTTACCTGCCCAGCCCTGGACCGTGCAAGGCCGGCCAGCCTGGCCCCAGGGGAACCCGGCACACGCATCCTGGGGCCAGTGAGACCTGCACTGGCTCTGGAAGCATGGCTAGGCCTTCTAGGGAAGGCCCACCCCAGCAAAGGTGGGGCTGGGAAAGGGAGAGGACAGACCAAAACTCAGAGCCCGAGGCCTGTTCTTGGACAAGGGCAGAGGCTGTGGGGGGGGAGTCCAAGAGTGAGCGAGCAGAGAGCCTCAAAATCACCAGAATCAACAAATTCTTCCGGGTTTGGAAACCTTAGATGGAGGCTCGGGAGACCTCACCAAGGAGCAACTCACCCACGCATGGAGTTCTCATCACCTCTCTTAAGAAACCTCAGTCCAGTTCCCTAATGAGTTAAACTCAGCAACCTGGCCTTGTTCTGTCAGGACTGGGTTGAATGTTCTTGCGTCTGTGGAAAGGGGACGGGAAGACGACGCAGATTCATGGTTCCCGTACTAATTTGCTAGAGCTGCCGTAACCAAGTACCGCAAACTGAGCAGCTTAAACAGCAGATGTTTACTTCTCACAGTCTGGAGACCAGAAGGCCAAGGTCAAGGCGTCAGCAGGGCTGGTTCCTTCTGAGGAGTGTGAGGGGCTTAGAGGCCCCCTCCAGGCCCCTCCCCTGGCTTCTGAAGGTTTGCTGGCCATCTCTGGCATTCCTTGGTTTGTAGGTGCATCACCCCAATCCCCGCCTTCACATTCACAAGGGGTTCTCCTGTGTGCGTGACTGTCTCTGTGTCCAAATGTCCCCTTTTTAGAAGGACAGGTCCCGTTGGATTAGGGCTCCCCTTAAGGACCTCATCTTAACTTGGTCATCTGCCAAGACCCCATTTCCAAATAAAGCCACATTCACAGGTACTGAGGGTTAGGACTTTCAGGGCAGGGGCACAGTGCAATCTGTAACGGTCCCAAGTGTGTTGTGTAGATTGCCGATCCCACGTCCCCCCTTGACAGCCCATAAGGGAGAGAGAAGACAGTGTTCAGGATCCTTCCAGATCCCCTCCTCTGCCCACTCTAGAGGCAGCCGCCTTTGTGAGCTCAGAACCCCTAGGAAGCGGGGGGCCCTCCCTAGGCAGATCCGGAGCCGAGCAGAGAACCCTCTGGGTGTTGAGAGGCGCAGAGAGCCACCAGGGCCTCTGTCCTGCTTCCTGGGCAGACTGCTGCCCGTGGCACCTCTCTTAGGAGGTGGCAGAAAGGCCCGGAGCGCAGGGAAATCTCCGGACGTCTGGAAAGGCAACTCCAAATATCCAGTTTTACTCACAGCATCTATGTAGGTGGTGGTTAGGTACAGCTGAAATAATGCTATTAAGACATTTTCCAAATTTTGTAATAGACATTTGGAAAGACTTTATATGTTCATGAAAGCACCGTACAAAATTTTCCATATGGTTTGATTTCAAATATACACGCAGACATTTGTGACGGCTTTATTGAGATGTAACTCACATACCATGTAATTCACCCATTTGAACTCGGCAGTTCATTGACTTTTACTACAGTCCCGATCAATTGTAGAGCTTTTCATCACCCCAGAAAGAAACCCACACCCCTTAGCCGTCATCCTCCCGGTCCCCAACTCTAGACAACCACTAATCTACTGTCTCTATAGTTTCCCTAC
>NW_006796716.1:3430236-3434528 GCF_000442215.2 Lipotes vexillifer | reverse complement strand
CCCTACACGCCTACATTTCATTCAGAATTAAAGGGAACTACAGGCAGAGGCATGACTTCCACTGGTGAATGGCAGGATTATGGTGTTAATTTTCTCTTTATTTTTTGATATATTTCTAATTGTACAATGAGCATGAACTGCTAAGAATCAGAGGGGAAAAGAAAAAAAAAATTTTAAAAATAGAGAGCCATCTTATCGTTTTTAAGTAGTCCTTGTGGGTTATTCAGAAAACACGCCTAAATCACAAGCTTATTTTATCGGGAGGTGGGGGCAACGTGGCTGAGTGCTCGGCGACTGACTTCAAGTAGGAATTTTCCGGCACAACTTGGTAGAAGCTGGAAATGCATGCATTGCCCTTTTTTGCTCTGTATTGGATTTCCTGAGACCTGCCCTGCTCCCCTTCCCACAGCCTTTGTGTCCCCCTCCCCAGGGTCTTCCCATCCTTAATCAGGTGACCTCTCTCAGCCCTTAACAAATTGTTGGTTGGCTCAGGTGAGAGGCCCTGTAATTATGCCACTTCCTTTTGCCTCTTTAATCACGTTGGAGACAGAGTATAATTCTGTGAGCGGACAGAGGAATATATAATTTAGTGTCCTTTTCCTGAGCCAATGTGAACTCCGTGCATGTAGCATCTTGCACGCTTCAGGGGTAAAAAGTGATCTGTTGTCTCAGCACGCATGTTATGGGAGCAAAATACATACTGAGTCCATCCAACCACAGAAGCCTCTTTGGATGTGTGTCCAGCTTGCTTGGGACGCGTCACCTTTCTTTGACGAAGAGACTTTTCACTGGAGGGAAACCAGCTCAGCTGGGTTTGTTTAGGAGACACACTGATCCTGGCCACCGTCACAGGAACTCGCCGTTGCCGAAGCTAGAAACCTGGGCACCGTCCTTAACTCACCTGGACCCTCGATGTCTCACATCAGCTCAGCTGGACCTAATCTCTCTGCTTGGCCTCCTTCCCTCAGTCCCCAGCGCCACTGCCCTGCACATTCTCACCAGGGCAGCGGCAACAACCTAGGAATGGTCACCTCCTTCCTGGCCCCTCCTGCCCTCCTTCCACTCTGACTCAGGCCTAGACGGTGAAGGTCATCCTCCCCCACCTGCACCGACCCCCCTCACCTGTCCAGTCTCACACCCATGTATCCATGTCCACACACCCCCCCGCCCCGAGCAGCCCCACATTCCCTGTGGTTACAGCCCGATCCACAGTTCTTAATCTGGATTCTGTGGACAGAACACACGTGGACACGTGAGTGTCCTAAAGTAGAGTGTGTAACCCTGTGTGTGTGTGTTTCTAGGAGAGGGTCCTCAGCTTTCATAAAATTCTTTTTTTTTTTTTAATTTATTTTATTTTAATTTTTGGCTGCTTTGGGTCTCCATTGCTGCGTGCGGGCTTTCTCTAGTTGCGGTTTGCGGGGGCCACTGTTCGCTGCGGTGCGAGGGCTTCTCCTTGCGGTGGCTTGTCTTGTTGCGGAGCACGGGCTCTAGGCACGCGGGCTTCAGTAGTTGTGGCACCTGGGCTCGGTAGTTGCAGCATACGGGCTTAGTTCCTCCACGGCATGTGGGATCTTCCCGAACCAGGACTCGAACCCGTGTCCCCTGCATTGGCAGGCGGATTCTTAACCACTGCGCCGCCAGGGAAGCCCCGGCTTTCATAAAATTCTTAAAGAGGACCTAAGGACCCCCAGGTTTCAGAACTTTGGTGTTTGAATGTGTTCCTCCCCTTTCGTGTCACCTCTTCACCAGGTGAGCTGCTCTTGAGGACTCTGCTCGCATGTCACCTGCTTTCTTGCTTGACGTCCCCTTCTCAGTGGCCCCACGCCTCTGCTTACCGAGCACTTTCCCAACTGGGATTTCACCAGTCATTCACATAACCTGTTCCCCTACTGGACGCCGAGCCCCTGGGGCTGAGGGCTGCCCCTCTGTGTCCCGCCTCCGGCGCAGCGTCTGGCACGTGGTCAGCTCATGGTCTACACTGGTGGAAGAAAGAAAGAGACCACATTCTCCGTGGAGAGTCCCCGCTCCGTCAAGCAACGGGGCTGCTCCTGCCTTGCTCCCCCTCACGGGCAGGCCCACGTGGGTTGCCTCCCTCTCGCATGTTTGCAGACGTTTAAGAGGTTGAAGGCCCAGCTGTCCGGCATTTACATGGAGCAATCAGACTTGCACTTGACATGTAATGATTTTTAAATTACCTCTTGACAAATTTTGAGCTCTTTGTTTTTCTTTTCTTTCTCCCATTCCTTTTCAGATTGATGCACTGAGTAAAAGAAGCAAAGAAGCTGAGGCAGCCTTCTTGAATGTCTACAAGAGATTGATTGATGTTCCAGGTAAGCCCAGCGCTTGTAGCCCACCTGTGGGCATTGTGTCTGGTGAGTCAGTGGGCTTCTGGCTGATTCTTCTCAGCTGCCGTAAGGCAACTTCCCCAGGAAACTGGGGAGTTCTGGGAATATGAATTCTCCAAAACCCAGACTTGGGATGAGTATGGAAATCAGATGCGTATTTGCTGAAGTAAGAGAGTTGCCTCCAGTTGATGCCTTTGGAACTGCAGAAACTCAGACCTGCGGGGCTACCTTTAGCTTTGGTTTAAAATGCTGCGCGTTTCACAGAGAAGAAAGAGAACCCGTGTGTGCGCTGTGCAGACGTCCTGGATATTCACGATTCTGGGCTGACCAATTCCACGTTCAGGAACGGCCCTGATAGGGCACCTGGAATGCCTTGCTCCCCTCCCAGGTCATCCAGGGAATCAGTGGCCTCTGGCCAAGTCTTTCACTTTATATCCAAGGGCAAGCGGTAGCCCATCTAACTACAGTATATGTGGGTTGTTTTTTCTTTTGAAGGAACTAAAGAGTTAAAATTTTAATGATGCTTGCTATGCATTCAGAGAGATAATGGCTCCCCATTCCTTATTCTAGAAAAGTGAGGCGGAATTTAGAGCACCCACTGATCCCATCGATCCTCTGTTCTCGGTGGTCCGCTCACCTAATCCATGGGGAGGTGATGGACACGATCACATGGGTCTCAACTCAGTCCTGAAAAGACTCAGATCTGAAAATTAACCACTTGAATGTCATCCTCTCCTGACCAAGGAAACCCAGTTAACCACCACCCTCCCCTCCCCACCCATTAGAGCTGCGCATTTGCCCTCATTAGGAATCCTCTGTGCGTCACTGATATTACTAGAACACTGCTTTAACAAAGCAAAGCAGAAACAAGTCTCCTTTGTTTCTGTATCGTATTCTAATTCAGGTCCACTGAGGGCTTTGCTGTCCCCTCTGGGAGCCGGGGTTAACAGAGGCCACACCAAGCTACAGACAGCAGAAAGTACCTTAGACACTTTGGACAAGGGGGTAGGGAGGTCCAGATTCTCCCACCAGGGCCTCGTTGTGAGGTCTTGGTCACATCCCTTTTCCCTCTCTGAACCTCAGTTTTCTCAGGTAAAACGGAATAAGGTAGGGGAGCAGCCTAGTGATGGAGAGGGTTTGTCTTTGTTCTAACCTTTTGCTGTCTTATGAGCTTACCCCGCTCTTAGTTCCAAATTCTAGCCCTTTGATTTTCTGCAGGACTTTGTATCCACCTAGGGGTTTCCTGAATGCTCTGGCTGAGGCTCATGGGGAGGCTCCTTCACAATAAATGGATCGTTCAGGGCTCTCTTTCTCAGGCGTTGGCACTTTGGTGGACCCACTTGGGTTTTCTTGTGCAAGTGCTGGTTTTGTGTTGGTGACTTAGTTGAAAGGCGCCTGGTTTATTTTGCCTTTGCCCGAGACCCAGAGAGCCTGCAGCTACTGTTTTCTAAATAATCTACACTCTTTTTAAAAGTCTGATTTGTCTCCGGGTTTTCCCTTAGTGAGGTTTCTCCGCTGGGAAGCCACTTGAACGAGTCGTTGGGTTTCTTCCTCTGCAGTTAGTTTCCATCTTGACGTCTTACAGACAAAAACGAGACCACTTTTCTCATCGACACTCGTCTTCGCCTGAGCAGTCCTTATTCATGTACATATATAATTTTTATGGAACTCTGATCATAACATGACTATATAGTTATAGTCTGCTTTTTTCACTTAATGTTATCCTGTCAGTATTTTCCTTATATTGGTGATATTCTTTGTAATTATCATTTTTGGCGGGCAGTTTTAATTTCAGCTGGTGGGGGTGAATAATGTTTGATGTTGTCTGTATAATGAGTTAATCAGAGTACATTTGCACACCACGTAGATCACTTTTACCCGCCTCCCAGGTATTTCTCTTACAAACGCTGTGGTCTGACACATCTAACAGCTACTTGAAAAGCAGGA
>NW_006796716.1:3423734-3429375 GCF_000442215.2 Lipotes vexillifer | reverse complement strand
GCAGGAATGGAGCTTGGAGCCCCCAACCTGTGTTTTGGAGTCCGCTTATTGCTCAGATGAGGTAATCGTGTGGCTGAGGCTTACAGGAAGGGCCTGGTCAATAGCAGTGCATTTACTGACGGTCAGTCACACAGCTGGGGAGACTCGGGGGGCCTTAACTGTCTGTGTGCTCCAGGCTTCAATCCAGCTGAATCCAGAAATGTAGGTGGGGTGTGTCAAGTTCTGGTTTCAAGAAATAGAAACTTATGCTATCTCAGGAAAGAAGAGGAAGCTCTTGGAAATAAAGGGAAGGGTATTTTGTCCATGTGGCCCAGCTCCAGGAGCCCGGGAGAAGGTGACCAGTCAGCCGTAGCACATCACCACCACCACTGCCACACTTTTGGACATTTTATTTACCTGTGTGTTTTCTTGTTCCTTATCTGCTGGTCCTACTAGAACGAAAGCTCTCTGAGGACAGTTTTGCTTGATTGCTCTGTGCCTAGCACCTGGAGTAGGGCCTGGCGTAGCACAGCTGTTGACATGTGACATGAGGCTGTTGACCCAGAGCCACCCAGGGTCCTTGGCAGCGGAATGCACCAGGGGTCACGCTGGTGGCTCTTGGAGCCTTCTGTCAGTCCGGTTCTCGCCCCTGAGTGTCAGCCTGTATATCCTCCTGGACATCCCCTCTGGGCTGACTGAGGGGCACCTGAAACGGCCCAGTGTGTCCAGAGGAAACAGTCTCCTTCTCTTGGCGAGCGACACCACCTGCCACCCAGCTGCTCACGCCAGAGCACTGGGTCAACAAGCCCTGGCCGTCCTGCCCCCAGAAGGTCCTCGATCCCATCCACTTCTCTCCATCCCAACCTCCGCCCTCCACTCTGCGGTTCAGGCCACCTCTCCCGTGTCCACAGTGTGGCAATGCCAGCTTCCCACCGGCAGGAATGGGTCCTTTTCCTCGCCGTGGGCAGGCCCAGCCCATTCTGAGCTGATCTCTTCCAGCTCCTCCAGATTGACTTGTTGAGACGCTGCTTCTTGACCTCCCAGGTCCGGCCTAGGTGTGCCCTTCGCACACACACACACCCCGCTCCCCGCACCCTGTGTCTGTTTACCTCTGTTATAACTACAGTAAGTCCCCTACGTACGAACGAGTTCTGTTCCGAGAGCACGTTCATAAGTCCAGTTTGTTCATAAGTCCAACGAAGTTGGCCTAGGTACCCAACTAACACGATCGGCTGTATAGTACTGTACTGTAATTGGTTTATAATACTTTTCACACAAATAATACATAAAAAAAACCACAAAAAATAAAAGAAACCATTTTTAATCTTACAGCACCTTGAAAAGTACACAAGTACAGTGCAACAGCTGGCACACAGGGGCACGTTCGCATCTTTGAACGTTTGCAACTCGAAGGCTCGTAGGTAGGGAACTCAGCGTACTTGCTCCTCAACCCTTTTCCTTCCTGGCTGGGCGGACACTGGCGCAGGGTGGTCTCATCCCTGGTTATGTGCCTGGTCTCTACCCCGGCGCCTGTCACGTAGCAGAAACTTGAAAAATATTTGTCGAATGAAGGACTAAATTTAATGGATCCAATTATTTCTTCAGGATGCTTCCTGAGGTTTATTGGTATCGCACCGTAATTGTTCGCATTGAACCCTATCCTGAGATTGACAACTTGCCTTTGGGGAAGAGCCCTCTGGCGCACCTAACCACCTAAGTTACGAGAGAACCGAATGTATCTTTCCTGGAGGTGGAGCAGTTTACTAGCTCTCTGAACTCTCCTTTCGCCTTGCTGTCACTCTGTAAAGATTTGCCTGCCTGCAGGGACATTTACATGACGCTTAGCATTCGGGGTTCATCAAACCAGCACGTGCGCTTCAGAGGCCTTGGGTTTTGGTGGTCAATACTGACGTCCAGAATCTGTGTTGGGTTGAGTAGCTGTCCGGCTGGCATCCCAGGCTTTACACACCCAGCCCCGAGCATGGAGCAGGGGGCCCCCCTCCACCCCAGCCCTTTCCTTCCCCCGGTGGTGCGACTCCATCGTTAAAGGCAAAAGAAGCAGTGGGGTCACCCGGCTCCTTCCTCTTCTCATCTTCCATGTCTAAAAATCCCAAGTAGTGTTATTTCTCCTTCCAAAAGCCTCCTTCAGATTAAAGACACTGAGTAGACATTGAAAGACCTAGTTGTCCTGATGCATCCTCTGAACAGTTGCCATAGTTAAGACCCCATGTTTACCTCTTTCTCACTTGTCAGCACATCGCTCCTCATTCCCTCGTCAGTTTTGAGGGTATTTTAAGATGCTTTTTATCAGAGCTATCCTGCCGCTCCTTCCCCGCTGCTGTGACCCTCGGGCTCTGTGGGGCTACCGGCCAGCACCGGAGACACTGTCCCCCCCTCTGTGTCTCGGGAACCCTGCTGAGTGCTGGGGTTGGAGCCGGGAGCAGATCCACTGACAGCTTCCTGTTCTCCTGGGCTCGAGAGTCTGCTGGGAATGTGGGCAACCAGAAGTCTTCACGCAGGGACTTCCCTGGCGGTCCAGTGGTTAAGACTTTGTGCTTCCAATGCAGGGGGGCACGGGTTCCATCCCTGGTTGGGGAACTAAGATTCCCACAGGCCGCGCAGCACAATTTGGCAAAACAGCCCTATACTTTCTACTCTTTAAAATACCAGCCAGGGACTTCCCTGGTGACGCAGTGGTTAAGAATCCGCCTGCCATTGCAGGGGACACAGGTTCGAGCCCTGGTCCGGGAAGATCCCACATGCCGAGGAGCACCTAAGCCCGTGCGCCACAACTACTTAGCCCGCGTGCCACAACTACTGAAGCCCACGCACCTAGAGCCCGTGCTCTACAACAAGCGAAGCCGCTGCAATAAGCCCGCACACCTCAACGAACAGCACCCCCCGCTCGCCGCAACTAGAGAAGGCCCGCGTGCAGCAACAAAGACCCAGTGCAACCAAAAATAAATGATAAATTAATTAATTAATTAAAAAAAAAGTCATCCTGACTGCAGTTTGGAAACAGATCAGAAAGGTGTCCAAGGTGACGTGGGGCGGGAGAGATGAGGTCGCCTGGTTTCGGCTGGTGGGGGTGAAGGTGGACAGGAACAGACGCTTGAGGAAGGCGACTTGGGTGACTCTAACCCAGGACCCAGTTAACGCACAGTACTTTCTCCATCTTTGGTAGCAGCATTGTTTACATGGTTCCACCTGGTTTACGAAATTAAAAGGAAGGCCAGGAAAACGTTTGCCAAATTAGCCTCCTGTCCCTAATTCGATTATCATCCCTCGTCGTTCTAGTTGAAAGTGGTCTTTGCCTTTATTGTCGACATCATGGCAGTAGGAAAGTGGTTCTGCAGTTCGATTCATAAAGTTTTACATCATCAACCCAGATGGCTTCATCTGTGATTCTTATCACAGATTTTATATCGTAATTTATATGGTCAACATAGCCATAGCTTACACTTGCAAATATTTACATTTTTTTATTTTAATAACCTCTGACTGAGATTTATATGAATTAATTTGCTAATGGCTACTCACATGAGGAAAAGCATCATAGGCATCTGCTAACAGCGTGACTTGGTTGAGGACACCTGGGCGAGGCCCCTGGGATGGGGAGCCCTCTGCGACGCAAGACCAGCGTCCTTCTGCATTGGAATCTGTATCTGTGGGTGAGAGCAGAGGTCAGTGGCTGTCAGCCACAGTGACCCCGGCTGTGCAAGAAACAGTTCAAGGTGTGCTGTTCAGAAATCATACTCACACATTCCCTCGGCCAGCACTTCTGGTGCCAGGCCCGGCACCGTGCACCCAAGATGCAAATGCAGCTGTGACGTGGCCCCTGCCCTCCCTCATGTGGCTCCTACTGAGGGGGGGGTGTGGGAGACTGTACGAGACCTTTGAGAGAATATCCCATAATTAAACAGGTGAAATGGGCAGGCTTCTTCCCTTGCTGTAATGGAAGGAGAAATAAATGTCTCGGGTCTTAAAGTGTGACCCTCTCAGATAGCTGGGAAAATTCTGGAATGACCTCCTCTTAAAGGCCCTTGCATAACTGGAATTTTACTGTGTTCTGAGCAGAATTACCACGGTATGCATAATCTGCCAGGAATTCACCTCGCGTGGGTGACCCGCTCTTGCTTCTTGATACTTTTCAGATTTTTTACAATGAGCATGTCTTTATCTCTACAATCGGGGGGTGTGGGGAAGCATAAATTTGTAAAATATTCAACTTGCAATCTCAGTTTCTGAATAGCCTTTAGTGATGGATTCCAGACAGGACCGTAAGCAGTAGTCGGTGGAGTATTTGCCTACACTTAATAATCAGTATAAAACACAACTGTGCCTTTTCAGTCCCAGAAGCATCTTGGCAAAGGTATTTTGGGGGGAAGTTCCTAGAAAGGAGACAGGGTTGGTGAGCTGGGCATTGGTGCTGCAGAACTTCTGTTCTCTGGCTGCCGATTCCGTTGGAAGAGGCCCTGCTTGTTCTCATCACCTCCTGGCCTCTCTGGGCACCCCCACTCCCAACAGAGAGTCATCTTTCACTCCTCGCTAAGGTGGAGTTTAGGTCCTACAGACACAAACCCTTCAAACACAAAGGCAGTGCCCAGAAGGATTGATTTTTAAGATTTAAATCTAAGGGAGCACATGACCAGTGATATAAAATATTCATGGACTCGTGAAACTCTGCGGCTGCTCAGCGTTCCCTGACTGGCTCCACTCACTTCGTTTCCCTCGGATAACTGGCCTGCGATCAGAAGTAGAAGGTGTTAGTTTTCAGAAGCCTTGAAAGAGAACCAGCAGAAGGGAGCCCGTTTTGTAGGCTGCTCCGTTTTCAGCACCCACGCCAAGATGCCCCCGCTCCCGGGTGCTGCTGAGGGGCAGTCGGAAGTTTCAGTCGGGATTTAGGAAAACCTTCCCTGCTGGAGAATATCGCCATCAGCCCTGCATCTGAGGATCCAGAAGTAAAGAGGGACATCATCAGTTTTGAGAGCTGCTCTTTTTTTTTGCCCGCACCGCGTGGCATGTGGGATGTCAGTTCCCCGACCAGGGATCGAACCTGCGCCCCCTGCATTGGAAGCACAGAGTCTTAACCACTGGACCGCCAGGGAAGTCCCGAGAGCTGCATTTTAACGTTTCTGCCTAAGACTGAAATAGTGAGCCGGTCCTTTGTGCCTGTCAAGCTGTTTTAAGTGAGGACACGCTCTCAGTTAAAACCAGAAAACACTGTTCTTTCCATTCTTTTTCTTTCTTCCCCGTCTGTCCCCCGATCAAGGCTGTGTAGTAAGCACTCCTGGCACAAAGGGACAAAATCTTGTGATTAGTTAGAAATACCCCTTGCTTCTCATACCAAGCTTTTCACGGACATGCATCCTGGTGGCGTTTTTGAAGGCTGTGCCACGTGGCCGCCCCAGCCTGCTCCTGTGAGGCTGCTCCAGTCCGTGTCTTCTAGTCGCCCGGTGTTGGCAGCTGCCGGTGACCAGGCCCCTCCAGAGAGAACTCTTACCTTGGAGCCCCCCTTTGCACGTTTTCAGTTGACCTTCCTGAGACATCTTCATTCACACGTGAGAATCAACCACCAGCACCAAAACGGACAAGAGAGGGACCAGGGCCGTGGCCATGGGATGAAGCTGTGGGTTGCAGGTGCCCCCCCCCCCCCCCCCCC
>NW_006796716.1:3404371-3423602 GCF_000442215.2 Lipotes vexillifer | reverse complement strand
GGCCCCCCCCGTCCCGTCCCCTCTGCTGGGCTGCAGGACCAGAGCTGGTCCAGAGCAGCCTCGGGGGAGAAGGGGACAAGGGACAGTCACACTCTGACCAGTGCTGGGGTAACTGCAACCCAGATGAGGCGGCAACCTCTCCACCCTCCTTGACCAGCTTGAAAAAAAACCTGGGGCCCAAGGAGCTGATCGTTCGCAGGCTGAGGTAGCAGCTCCACACGTGTTAAAGGAAGGCCAGCCTGACAAGATGGGCGTCTGAGTCGCCTGCTGCCCCACCTTCAGCGCTCTCCCCAAGCCTCCTGTCCCGGGCCCCCGACCCATCTGGAGACCTCACTGGAGGTGACTCGGTGACTTGGCTTTCCGTGTGGCCCGGCGGGGGGTGTGGGGTGTGGGGGTGGCGTCTTCTTCCCTCTGCTGTGACTGTGGTGGTCCTGGCACACGCGCTATCTAGACAGCTTCTCATCAGTTGCTCATCAGCATGCTAATTGCTGTATGACTAATTATGCCCTGAATTCCAGTTGATTTTCTTAATGAGACAGCTGGGTTAATTATGTAATCGTATGATTACATTAGCCTAGAGTGCCCTGGCGGAGGGGAGCGTCTGCCGCGCTCTGATGTCATTGCGGGGATGGCGCTCACGGTGCCATCCACACTCTGGCCGGTGGCAGGGGCTCTGTGCACACGTGGGCAGGGGTCCAGGGAGGTCAGTCTTTGCGGTCCTCACGACAGAAGCAGCCACCACCGCCTGCCCGCCCTGCGCACACACGCCCCGGCACCTCACGGCCCGATGGAATCGGAGCCCCACTCCTCAGCCCCGCTGCCTTCCGTGCGGTGCAGCAGCGCCTCTTCCTCCTGTTGGTGTGACGGTGATCCAGGGCATCCTCACCAGTGTCCCAAAGTCCCTGCAGGAGCACACTGCATTGGTTTACATAAAGTCAGAACAGCCCAGACTGGCCCCACCCTTATTGCCACCATCCCCCTTACAGGTGCTATTTCACACCTTCTTTCCTCCCTGATCTCTGCACACCTCGTATTTCACTGAGAAAATACATGTGCTCGGAGGATGACGTCTCTCTCCGCTGGCCGGCTGTCTCCTGTGAGAGTCCACTGGGCCTACAGAACCCACCTCCCCCCTGGTTGTGCTCCTCCTCAGACCCTCTCTTCCTCTGTAGGACTCTGAGTGTGGGGTACCCTAGACTCCCCCTGGGTGACTCTGATGTCTCTCTCTTTTTTTTTAATTTTTGAATTTTATTTAATTTATTTTCTTATACACCAGTTTCTTATTAGTCATCAGTTTTATACACATCGGTGTATACATGTCAATCCCAATCACCCAATTCATCACACCACCACCCCCACCACCCCGCTGCTTTCCCCCCCTTGGTGTCCATACGTTTGTTCTCTACATCTGTGTCTCAGTTTCTGCCCTGCAGAACCGTTCATCTGTGCCATTTTTCTAGGTTCCACATATATGCGTTAACATACGATATTTGTTTTTGTTTGTAGATTTTCTCATCATGCCCATTCTAACTGGTGTGAGGTGATACCTCATTATAGTTTTTTGATTTGCATTTCTCTAATAATTAGTGATGTTGAGCGGCTTTTCATGTGCTTCTTGGCCATCTGTATGTCTTCTTTGGAGAAATGTCTATTTAGGTCTTCTGCCCATTTTTCGAATGGGTTGTTTGTTTTTATGATATTGAGCTGCATGAGCTGTTTATTTATTTTGGAGATTAATCCTGTGTCCGTTGATTCGTTTGCAAATATTTTCTCCCACTCTGAGGGTTGTCTTTTCGTCTTGTTTACAGTCTCCTTTGCTGTGCAAAAGCTTTGAAGTTTCATAAGGTCCCATGTGTTTATTTTTGTTTTCATTTCCATCACTCTACGAGGTGGATCAAAAAAGATCTTGCTGTGATTTATGTCAAAAGAGTGTTCTTCCTATGTTTTCCTCTAAGAGTTTTATAGTATCCGGTCTTACATTTAGGTCTCTAACCCATTTTGAGTTTATTTTTGTGTGTGGTGTTAGGGAGTATTCTAATTTCATTTTTTTACACGTAGCTGTCCAGTTTTCCCAGCACCACTTATTGAAGAGACTGTCTTTTCTCCATTGTATATCCTTGCCTCCTTTGTCATAGATTAGTTGACCATAGGTGCGTGGGTTTATCTCTGGGCTTTCTATCTTGTCCCCTGATCTGTGTTTCTGTTTTTGTGGCAGTACCATACTGTCTTGATTACTGTAGCTTTGTAGTATAGTCTGAAGTCAGGGAGTCTGATTCCTCCAGCTCCATTTTTTTCCCTCAAGACGGCTTTGGCTATTTGGGGTCTTTTGTGTCTCCATACAAATTTTAAGATTTTTTGTTCTAGTTCCATAAAAAATGCCACTGGTAATTTGATAGGGATTGCATTGAATCTGTAGATTGTTTTGGGTAGTATAGTCATTTTCACAATATTGATTCTTCCAATCCAAGAACATGGTGTATCTCTCCATCTGTTGGTATCATCTTTAATTTCTTTCATCGGTGTCTTATAGTTTTATGCATACAGGTCTTTTGTCTCCCTACGTAGGTTTATTCCTAGGTATTTTATTCTTTTTATTGCAGTGGTAAATGGGAGTGTTTCCTTAATTTCTCTTTCAGATTTTTCATCATTAGTATATAGGAATGCAAGAGATTTCTGTGCATTAATTTTGTATCCTGCAACTTTCCCAAATTCACTGATTAGCTCTAGTAGTTTTCTGGTGGCATCTTTAGGATTCTCTATGTATAGTATCATGTCATCTGCAAACAGTGACAGCTTTACTTCTTCTTTTCCAATTTGTTTTCCTTTTATTTCTTTTTCTTCTCTGATTGCCGTGGCTAGGGCTTCCAAAACTATGTTGAATAATAGTGGTGAGAGTGGACATCCTTGTCTCGTTCCTGATCTTAGAGGAAATGCTTTCAGTTTTTCACCATTGAGAATGATGTTTGCTGCGGGTTTTCCCTATATGGCCTTTATTATGTTGAGGTAGGTTCCCTCTGTGCCCACTCTCTGGAGAGTTTTTATCATAAATGGGTGTTGAATTTTGCAAAAGCTTTTTCTGCATCTATTGAGATGATCATATGTTTTTTCTTTTTAACCCTCCATTTGTTAATATGGTGTATCACATTGATTGATTTGCATATATTGAAGAATCCTTGCATCCCTGGGATAAATCCCACTTGATCATGGTGTGTGATCCTTTTAATGTGTTGTTGCATTCTGTTTGCTAGTATTTTCTTGAGGATTTTTGTATCTATATTCATCAGTGATATTGGTCTGTAATTTTCTTTTTTTGTAGTATCCTTGTCTGGTTTTGGTATCAGGGTGATGGTGGCCTCATAGAATGAGATTGGGAGTGTTCCTTCCTCTGCAACTTTTTGGAAGAGTTTGAGAAGGATGGGTGTTAGCTATTCTCTAAATGTTTGGTAGAATTCACCTGTGAAGCCATCTGGTCCTGGGCTTTTGTTTGTTGGAAGATTTTTTTTTTTTTAACATCTTTATTGCGGTATAATTGCTTTACAATGGTGTGTTAGTTTCTGCTTTATAACAAAGTGAATCAGTTATACATATACATATGTTCCCATATCTCTTCCTGCTGGAAGATTTTTAATCACAGTTTCAATTTCATTACTTGTGATTGGTCTGTTCATATTTTCTATTTCTTCCTGGTTCAGTCTTGGAAGGTTATACCTTTCTAAGAATTTGTCCATTTCTTCCAGGTTGTCCATTTTATTGGCATAGAGTTGCTTGTAGTAGTCTCTTAGGATGCTTTGTATTTCTGCAGTGTCTGTTGTAACTTCTCCTTTTTCATTTCTAATTTTATTGATTTGAGTCCTCTCCCTCTTTTTCTTGATGAGTCTGGCTAATGGTTTATCAATTTCGTTTATCTTCTCAAAGAACCAACTTCTAGTTTTATTGATCTTTGCTATTGTTTTCTTTGTTTCTGTTTCACTTATTTCTGCTGTGATCTTTATGATTTCTTTCCTTCTGCTAACTTTGGGTTGTGTTTGTTCTTCTTTCTCTAGTTCCTTTAGGTGTAAGGTTAGATTGTTTACTTGAGATTTTTCTTGTTTCTTGAGGTAGGCTTGTATAGCTATAAACTTCCCTCTTAGAACTGCTTTTGCTGCATCCCATAGGTTTTGGATCGTCATGTTTTCATTGTCATTTGTCTCTAGGTATTTTTTGATTTCCTCTTTGATTTCTTCAGTGATCTCTTGGTTATTTAGTAACATATTGTTTAGCCTCCATGTGTTTGTGTTTTTTGCCTTTTTTCCCCCTGTAGCTCATTTCTAATCTCATAGTGTTGTGGTCAGAAAAGATGCTTGATATGATTGCAATTTTCTTAAATTTACTGAGGCTTGATGTGTGACCCAAGATGTGATCTGTCCTGGAGAATGTTCCGTGCACACTTGAGAAGAAAGTGTAATCTGCTGTTTTTGGATGGAATGTCCTATAAATGTCAATTAAATCTATCTGGTCTATTGTCTCATTTAAAGCTTCTGTTTCCTTATTTATTTTCATTTGGGATGATCTGTCCATTGGTGTAAGTGAGGTGTTAAAAGTCCCCCACTATTATTGTGTTACTGTGGATTTCCTCTTTTAGAGCTGTTAGCAGTTGCCTTATGTATTGAGGTGCTCCTGTGTTGGGTGCATGTGTATTTATAATTGTTATCTCTTCTTCTTGGGTTGATCCCTTGATCATTATGTAGTGTCCTTCCTTGTCTCCTGTAACATTATTTTAAAGTCTTTTTATCTGATATGAGTATTGCTACTCCAGCTTTCTTTTGATTTCCATTTGCATGGAATATCTTTTTCCATCCCCTCACTTTCAGTCTGTATGTGTCCCTGGGTCTGAAGTGGGTCTCTTGTAGACAGCATACATATGGGACTTGTTTTTGTATCCGTTCAGCAAGCCTGTGTCTTTTGGTTGGAGCATTTAATCCATTCACGTTTAAGGTAATTATCGATGTGTATGTTCCTATGACCATTTTCTTAATTGTTTTGGATTTGTTTTTGTAGGTCCTTTTATTCTCTTGCTTTCCCACTTAGAGAAGTCCCTTTAACATTTGTTGTAGAGCTGATTTGTGATGCTGAATTCTCTTAGCTTTTGCTTGCCTGTAAAGCTTTTTTTTTTTTTTTTTTTTTTTTTTGGGGGTACGCGGGCCTCTCACTGTTGTGGCCTCTCCCGTTGCGGAGCACAGGCTCAGCGGCCATGGCTCACAGGCCCAGCCGCTCCGCGGCATGTAAGATCTTCCCAGACTGGGGCACAAACCCATGTCCCCTGCATCGGCAGGTGGACTCTCAACCACTGCGCCACCAGGGAAGCCCTGTCTGTAAAGCTTTTGATTTCTCCATCGAATCTGAATGAGATCCTTGCTGGGTAGAGTAGTCTTGGTTGTAGTTTCTTCCCTTTCATCACTTTAAGTATATCATGCCATTCACTTCTGGCTTGTAGAGTTTCTGCTGAGAAATCAGCTGTTAACCTTATGGGAGTTCCCTTCTATGTTATTTGTTGTTTTTCCCTTGCTGCTTTCAGTAATTTTTCTTTGTCTTTAATTTTTGCCAATTTGATTGCTATGTGTCTTGGCCTGTTTCTCCTTGGGTTTATCCTGTATGGGACTCTCTGTGCTTCCTGGACTTGGGTGGCTATTTCCTTTCCCATGTTAGGGAAGTTTTCGACTATAATCTCTTCAGATATTTTCTCGGGTCCTTTCTCTCTCTCTTCTCCTTCTGGGGCCCCCTATAATGCGAATGTTGTTGCACTTAATGTTGTCCCAGAGGTCTCTTAGGCTGTCTTCATTTCTTTTCATTCTTTTTTCTTTATTCTGTTCCGCAGCAGTGAATTCCACCATTCTGTCTTCCAGGTCACTTATCTGTTCTTCTGCCTCAGTTATTCTGCTATTGATTCCTTCTAGTGTATTTTTCATTTCAGTTATTATATTGTTCATCTCTGTTTATTTGTTCTTTAATTCTTCTAGGTCTTTGTTAAACATTTCTTGCATCTTCTCTATCTTTGCCTCCATTCTTTTTCCAAGGTCCTGGATCATCTTCAGTATCATTATTCTGAAATCTTTTTCTGGGACGTTGTCTATCTCCACTTCATTTAGTTGTTTTTCTGGGGTTTTATCTTGTTCCTTCATCTGGTACATAGCCCTCTGCCTTTTCATGTTGTCTGTCTTTCTGTGCATGTGGTTTTTGTTCCACAGGTTGCAGGATTGTAGTTCTTCTTGCTTCTCCTGATGTCTGTTAGACTCTCAAACTCCACATGAGCACAAGAGAGCAGCTGATCCCCCCCAGCCTCCCCTACCCCCGACCCCAGAAAGTAAATGGCATCACCATTCATGCAGTTGCTTCGGCCACAAAGGCAGGAGTCAGCTTGCTTTCCTTTCCCTCCCTCACACTTTAGAGCTGATCTGTCAGCAAGTCCTGCTGATCTCGCCTCCAGGAGGCACCCCGAGTTTGACCACTCACCCTGTCAGCCGCCCCTAGTGCAAGCCTCCGTTACCTCTCACCACTTGAATCCACTTCCTCCGCCCATCCTTTGCACGCAGCCCACGGGTCTGAGTGGTCTGAGCTACTTTTGTTCGTGTCCCCCAACTGTAAAAGATTTCAGATTTGTACCCCCATATATACTACTTATTTATTTAAATGATGTACGTGTGTAACTGTAGTAGTGTGAAATGCATTGCAAATCATATACTAAAAAGAGAATTAAGAGGACGTGATGAAGAGTAAAAAAGGACTTAAAATTTACATTTTATTAGCAGTGCAGAAAACATTTTGCTCTCACTAGAAAAAAAATTTTTAATCCACCTCATTGAGGCATAATCTATATACAATAAAACACACCTATTTTGTGTACAATTTGATACAGTGGCCCACCACACAATCAAGATATAGAACATTCATAACCTCTCGAAAGTTCCCTCATGATCCCAAATGCCGGCAACCACTGGTCTGCTTTCTGTTGATCTAGCTTAGGTTCATTGTTTCTGGAGTTTCACATAAATGGGGTCCTTGGGGAGGTTCTCTGATGCGTCTGGCATCCTTCACTCAGTGTGGCGTGTTGGGGATTATTCACCCACGTTCACTGGGGAGTGGTATTCCACTGTGTGGATGTATAATGATTTGCCTACCCATCCACCTGTTCGTGGACATTTGGATTGTTTCCAGTTTGTGGCTATCGTGAATAAACCTGCTATAAGCGTTCATAGACATTTGTATATGGACATTTGTTTTCATTTCTTTTAGATAAATACTTAGGACTAGAATTCCTGAGGCATGGGGTAGGTGCATGTTTAGCTTGATAAGAAACTGCCAAACGGTTTTTCCAAGCAGTTGTGTCATTTTACCCCCCCACCCCCAAATATGTGCGGGAGTTCCAGTTGCTCTGTGTCCTCTCCACCATTTGGTATTGTCAGTGTTTTAGATATTAGACATTCTAGTGAGTGTAGAACGTATTTCACTGTGACTTTAATTTTCATTTTTCTTGATGACTAATGATGGTAAATTTTTATTCATGTGCTTTTGGACTTTCATAGACCTTCACTTATAAGGTGTCTGTTTAAATCTTCTACCCGTTTTTTTTAATGGATTGTTTGGCTTACTATTGAATTGTAGCTTTGCTGTAGTCTAGATACAAGTCCTTTGTCAAATATATGCACTGCAAGTATTTTCTCCCATTTTCTTGTCTTTTGAAGAGCAGAAGTTTTTATTTTAATAAAGTCCAGTTTATTAATTTTTTCTTCTATTGGTTCTTGCTTTTTATGTTCTAAGAAATCATTGCCTAGTCCAAAGTCATAAATTCTTCTCTCCTTTGTGTGTGGGTTTTGTGTGTGTGTGTGTGTGTGTGTGTGTGTGTGTGTGTGTGTGTGTGTGTGTGTGAAGTTACATGGTTTTATCTTTTACCTTTAGGCCTATGATACATTTTGGGTTAATTTTTATGTATGATATGAGATAAGGGTTGAGTTTCTTTGAAAATTAATGGATGGTATATGTTTGAGTCTTTTTTTCTGGACCCTCTATTTATTTCACTGATCTGTATGTGTATCCTTATGTTAATATCATACTATCTTGATTCTTGTAGCTTTATAATCAGTCTTGAAATCACGTAATATAATATAAGTCCTTTTTCTTTGGTCTTCTTTTTCAAAATCATTTTGGCTAATTGAGTTTCTATGTAAATTTTATACTCGGCTTGTCAGTTTTTACAAACAAGCCTGCAAGGATTTTGATCTGGATTCCACTTGATCTATAGATCAATTTGAGGAAAATTGACAACACTATTGAGTCTTCCAGTCCAAACATTGTATATTTCTTTATGTCTTTAATTTCACTCAGCAGTATTTTGTAGTTTTCAGTATAGGGGCCTGGCCCATAGTATTCAGTTTATCCCTAAATAGGTCATGTTTTTGGATGCTGTAGTAAGTGGTATTTTTTTTGGTAATTTTTTTCCAATTCTTTGATGCTTTTATATAGAAATGTGATGAGTTTTTATATAGTAATATTATATTTGTGACCTTTTAAAACTTACTTCTTAGTTCTGAAAGTTTTTTGGGACATTCCCTAGACCGTTCTATCTTGAATGTCCCTTGTGCCCTTGAAGAGATTATGCACTTTACAATTGTTGGATGGAATGTTCTGTAAATTTCAGGTCAACTTGGTTGATAGTGTTACTCAAGTTTTTTATGTCCCTGTTGATTTCCAATCTGTAATATCATGTATTTCTTTTTCCTTTTCTTTTTCTTTTTTTTCCACACTGGCCAGGACCTCCAGTACAATGTTGAATAGAAGCAGAAAAAGCAAACATCCTTGTGTTGGTCCCAACCATTCACTCTTTCAACATTGAATAAGATGTTGGCTGTAGTGGGTTTTTGTAGACACCCCTTAAAAGTTTGAGAAAAGTCCCTTCTAGTCCTAGTTTGCTGAGAGTTTTTGTCATAAGTGGGTATTGAATTTTGTCAGATTTTTTTCTGCCTCAATTGAGCTAATCATATGATTTTTCTCTTTTATTCTCTTAATACGGTGAAATAGTTTAATTTTCTAGTGTTAAACCAACTTTGCCTTCCTAGGATAAGTCTTACTTGGTTATGATGTATTGTGCTTTTTAGAATTTGCTGGATTTAATTTGCTGATATTTTACTAAGGATTTCTCTATTTAAGTTCATTAGGAATACAGCACTGTAGTTTTTTGCCTGTTTTTTTTTTTTTTCCTTTTAATGTTTTTATGAGTTTTGGTATCAAGGTAGTAAGTAGTGCTGGTCTTATCAAATGAGTCAAGTGCTGAAAGAGTTTATGTCAGATTGCCATTACTTCTTCCTAAAACATCTCTAGTTCACCAGTAAAGCCATCCAGGCCTGGGATTTTCTTTGTTGCAAGGTGTTTGTTTGTTTGTTCTTCCATCGCTTCCACACCCTGTCTCCCCTTTGTGAACCACAACTCTGTTCTCTATGTCTGTGAGTCTCTTTCTGTTTTGTAATAACTTCATTTGTGTTATATGTTAGATTCCACACATAAGTGATATCATATGGTATTTGTCTCTCTCTTTCTGACTTCATTTAGTGTGATAATCTCTAGGTCCATTCATGTTGCTGCAAATGGCATTGTTTCATTCTTTTGTATGGCTAAGTAGTATTCCATTGTATATATGTACCACATCTTCTTTATCTATTCCTCTGTTGATGGACATTTTGGTTGTTACCATGTCTTGGCTATTGTGAATAGTGCTGCTCTGAACATAGGGGTACATGTATCTTTTTGACTTATGGCAAGGATTTTAATTATAAATTTTACTTCTTTAACAGATGGAGGTCTATTAAGATGTTTTATTTCTTCTTGAGTCAGTTTCGGTAATTTTTCAAGGAATGATCCACTTCATGTAAATTTATTAGCATAATGTTGTTGATGATATTTCATTACCTTTTAAATATCTGGGCTTCCCCGGTGGCGCAGTGGTTGAGAATCTGCCTGCCGATGCGGGGAACACGGGTTCGAGCCCTGGTCTGGGAAGATCCCACATGCCACGGAGCAACTAGGCCCGTGAGCCACAACTACTGAGCCTGTGCGTCTGGAGCCTGTGCTCCGCAACAAGAAAGGCTGCAACAGTGAGAGGCCCGCGCACTGCGATGAAGAATGGCCCCCGCTTGCCGCAACTAGAGAAAGCCCTCGCACAGAAATGAGGACCCAACACAGGCAAAAAATAAATTAATTAATTAAATATCTGTAGGATGGGTAGTCATGTCCCTTTTTTCATTCCTGATCTTGGAATTTGTGAATTCTTTTTTTCTTTCTTTCTTTCTTTCTTTTTCTTTTTTTTTTTTTTTTCTCTTCTTGATCAGTCTGGCTAGAGCTTTCTGGAGTTTCTTAAAGTGGAGGCTTAGGTCACTGATTTATTTCACTGTGGCCAGGGAATGTGCTTGGTATGATTTCTGTTCTTTTAAGTTTATTGAGACTTATTTTATGGTCCAGTATATTTCTGTCTTGGAGAGTGTCCCATGTGCACTTGAAGGGAATGTGTGTTCTGTAGTTTGCTGAGTGGAGTGTTCTATAAATGTCAATTAGGTCAAGTTGGTCAACAGTGTTGTTCAAGTCTTTTGTATCCATTACTGATTTTATATTTAGTTGTACTATTAATTAGCAAGCACAGCGTTTTGAAATCTTTATTATTGTGTATTTTTCTTTTTCTTGTTTCACTTATATTAGTTTTTAATTCATGGTTTTGAAGCTTTGTTTTGTAGTACATTTACTTTTAGGATTGTTATATCTTCTCAATGATTTGATACTTTCAAGTTTATACAATGATTTTATTTTTGTTAATATTCCTTGTACTAAAGTTTGCTTTGTTTCATATTGATATAGGCACTCCAGCTTTCTTTTGATTAGTGTTTTCATGTTATATCATTTTCTATCCTTTTACTATTAACCTATCTTTTTGTTTTATTTAAGTTGTATTTCTTGTAAACAGCTCTGTCGTGTTTTTTTTTTAATCCAGTCTGACAATCTGCCTTTCAAGTGGAATGTTAGATATTTTATGTTTCATGTAATTATGGATAAAGAGAGGCATAAGTCTACCATCTTATTATTCGCTTTCTTCTTGTCTTACCTATTTTTTTGTTGTGTCTTTCTTGCTTTATTTTGATTATTTTTTGTGATCTTATTTTATCTCTTCACTTGTCTTATTAGCTAGAGCTCTTTGTTTTATTTTCTTAGTGGTTACTTTAAGGTTTACATTAAGTGTCTTTAATTTATCACACTATACTTTCAAATAATATTATACTACTTCACATTACAATGTAAGAATCTTACAGTACACTTTCACTCTCTCCTTCCTGTGCTTTGTGTATTGTTATTTATTTTACTTCTCCATGTGTTATAACCCTACAATACATTGTACTATTTTTGCTTTTAAATGGTCAATTATCTTTTAAAGAAATTTAAAATGAGAAAAGTAGTACTTTATTTTTGCCCACGCTTTTTTCCATTTCCAGTGTTGTTTATTCCTTTGTGTAGATGCAGGTTTCTGTCTGGCATCAGTTTCTTTTGGTATGTAGCATTTCCTTTAACATATCTTATAGTGTAGGTTCACTGGCAATGAATTCTGCCAGCTCTTGTTCATTTGAAACACACAAACAAAATGTCTATATCACCTTCATTTTTTTTAATTAATTTTTTAAAAATTTATTTATTTAATTTTTGGCTGCGTTGGGTCTTCGTTGCTGCAAGTGGGCTTTCTCTAGTTGCGGTGAGCGGGGGCTACTCTTTGTTGCAGTGTGTGGGCTTCTCATTGCAGTGGCCTCTCGTTGCGGAGCACGGGCCCTAGGCATGCGGCCTTCAGTAGTTGTGGCTCATGGGCTCTAGAGTGCAGGCTCAGTAGTTGTGACGCACGGGCTTAGTTGCTCCACAGCATGTGGGATCTTCCAGGACCAGGGCTCAAACCCGTGTCCCCTGCATTGGCAGGCGGATTCTTAACCACTGCACCACCAGGGAAGCCCTCACCCTCATTTTTGAAAGATATTTTTTGTTGGGTATAAAGCTATATATTGGCAGTGTTTGTTTCAGTTTTTCTCTCTCTGGACTGACTAACATCATTTCTGACAGGAGGTCTTCATCAGCCTTATCTTTCTTCCCCTAAGAGTCTTCTTTTCTCTGGCTTCTTTTTTTGGCTGCACTGGGTCTTCACTGCCGCGTGCAGGCTTTCTCTAGTTGTGGCGAGCGGGGGCTACTCTTTGTTGCGGTGTGTGGGCTTCTCATTGTGGTGGCTTCTCTTGTTGTGGAGCATGGGCTCTAGGAGTGCAGGCTTCAGCAGTTGCAGCATGCGGGCTCAGTAGTTGTGGCATGCGGGCCCTAGAGCACGTGGACTGAGTAGTTGTGGTACGCGGGCCCTAGAAGCACGCAGGCTCAGTAGTTGAGGCGCATGGGCTCTAGGGCATGCGGGCTTCAGTAGTTGTGGTGCACGGGCTCAGTAGTTGTGGCTCGCAGCCTCTAGAGCGCAGGCTCAGTAGTTGTGGCACATGGGCTTAGTTGCTCCGCGACACGTGGGATCTTCCTGGACCAGGGCTCAAACCTGTGTCCCCTGCGTTGGCAGACGGATTCTTAACCATTGCACCACCAGTGAAGTCCCTTTTTTCTAGCTTTTAAGATTTTCTTTTTATTCCTCTTTTCAGCAATTTGATTGTGTTTATTGGTGTTCTTTGCATTTATTCTGCTTGGATTTTGTTGAGTTTCTTGGATTTGGGGGTTTATAGCTTTCACCAAATTTGGAAATTTTGCCACTTCTTTCAAATACATCCCTTGCCCCTTTCTGGGACATGTATGTTAGATTGCTTGATATTGTTTTACAGGCTGCTGAGGTTTAAGTAACTTTTTTTTTTCAATCTCTTCTCTGTGCTTCTATTTAGGCAGTTTCTGTGACTATGTCTTTGAGTTAGTTCCCTGATCTTCTTGATTTTGCAGTGTCTAATGTGCTTTTAAGCCAATCTAGGGAATTTTTTTCATTTCAGATACTGTATTTTAAGCTCTAGAATTCCATCTGGGTCTTTATAGCTTCTGTTTCTCTCCTTATTGTGTTCATGTTTTTCTTTAAATCCTTGAGCATGCTTATAACTGTTTTAGTCTTTGTCAGCTACTCCCATTATCTCTTGTAATTTCTGGTTCTGTGTTTATTAACTGATGTTTTTTTCCCTTATTCTCCTGATTCTTTGCATGTCTAGTAATTTTTGATTGGATGTTGGACATTGCAGTTAACTGGATTTTGTTGTCTTTCTTAAGAGCGTTGAAGTATTTGGGGCAGGCAGTTAAATTACTTGCAGATCAACTCAGTTATTCTGAGACATGTTTTTAAGCTTTTGGGGACAGGTCCAGACTAGCCTTTACTTTAGGATTAGCTTAGCCCTCCACTCTGGTGTGGCCCTCTGATGTCTTCTACTGAATGTCCTGCCTGTTCAACAAGCCTCTCTTCTCTGGCTGGTTGTAACTTGAAAGGCTCCCAACACTGCGAACTCTAGGAGTTGTTTACTTAGACCTTCCTTGTAGTTCTTTGCACAGCCTTGTGGAGTTTCACCCTGTGTGTATGTATGTACCTTATCTTTTAGCAACAGATTTTATATGACTCCTCTGAAGATTTCTCCAGCTCTTTCGCTGCATATCTCCCTCCTTTCCAGGGCTCTGCCCTGTAAATTCCAGGTACCTAAACCTCCTGATCTTTTGATCTCTATCTTCTCAATCCAGGAAGACCATCATCCTCTGCTTGGGTTCCCCCTTCCCTGTGCTGCAGTCCAGAAAGTGCTTCCTGGCAGAAAGTCAGGGTGATCATAGGGCTCACCTTACTTGTTTCCCTCTTTCGGGGATCACCATTCCTGATCTGCTGGTTGTATAACATCTGTAAATGGTTCTTTGTTTCGTTTAGATTGCCTAGTATTCTAGTTGTTTATGGCCAGAGGGCAGCTCCAGTGCCAGTTAATCTGTCATGGCCTGGAGTAGAAATCTCCCAAGTTTTGTTAATGTTGTTCGTGATTTTAATGGCTGTCATAAATGGCTGGAAAAGATAACTCACAAAGATACATAGATCCAAACCAAAGCAGTGCATTATTAGCTAACTTTACAAAAATATGATTCATATTTTTGAAACCTGTATACCAGTTATAAGAAAGTATTAGTTGAAATTCAGCTAGTAAATTTTTATTTATCATGGTATATCAGTTTTTCTTGCTAACTAGTCAGAAGATACTGTATTTTTTATATATTAAAAAATGGGTTTGAAACTCCTTTTGGCAGATATTTCATCAGGTTTGAGTCGGTTGATAATAGGTAACATCTGTTGAGTATTAATTCGGTGCCTGGTGGTATATCACATATTATTGTAGTTAATCCTTACAACAACCTAATGATATTGGCACAATTATTATGCCCAATTTATAGATGAAGAAAGTAAGATACAGAGATATTAAGTAGCTTGTCAAAGGTTGCACAACCAGTAAGTGGCAGAGCTGGGATTCAGTCACATATAGTCTGGCCCACACTCTAAACAATTACCCTCTACTCCCTCTTGTCTGATATGAGGCATTGAGACATTTTTGTAGACAATGTTATCTTTGCCCATAAGTTTATATGATGATGGGAACATTTCCAATTATCCACTTTTAGAGTGCCGTCACTGTAGATGAGTTTCATTCAAGTAGTTTTTTTTTTTTCCCACTAAGTATTAAAACATCACATTTACTTTAAAGACATAGATCATGTGTTTATATTTTTTAAATGTCTGCCAGGCAGCATATTAATTACTGATAGCCATCTGTCATCACAGAACAGGGCAGCTAATTTAGAACACTTAGCTTTTTAAAAGAAAAATTGTATAACTCATCTTTAAGCTTAAAACTCTTAAATACTTTGCAACTAGAAAACCAACAAACATTTTCGTGGTTCAGAGTACTGCAGTTTTCTTCTCATGCCACAGTGGCTCATTTTGCAAGAGTCCTATTCTCTGGTGGCTTTTCCCATCAGGAGTAGAATTGAATCCAAACTCGATCCCTTAACTCACTGTAGACACTATTTTCATGAGACTGACCCGCTACCTACTGTGCAACAGGGCACCTCCGACATTGTATTTTCAGCTCTAGAATTCAGTTCGATTCTTCTTTATATCATCTCTTTCTCTCCTTAATTGTGTTCATATTTTTCTTTCAATCCTTGAGCACAGTCCTCCCACTCTGACCACTTGTCCTTGGCTGCTTTCCCTTCCCTTCATCATACCTCACTGGCTTCTCTCTTTGCCTTGTGTATGCCCATCCTGGCACCCAGCTCTGGACCTTTTGCACTGCCATTCCCTCTGCCATTCCCTCTGCCAAGAGTCTTCATGTTCTCTCCTCTTCGACATCCAGATCTCAATCCCAGGGTCACCTCCTCAGAGGCCCTCCCCTCCCTGTCCTTCTGTCTCCAGGACCCATTCCCCATTCTCCACACCCTGTCTTCTCTCTTCTTCATGCTTGGCAGTACTGAGAGCATTCTGACTTGTTTGGTTTTACTGTTTGTCTATCTCCCTCACTTCAGTGGAATGTCAAGTCTTTGAGAACAAGGGTTTTCTCTTGTTCGCCACCGTGTCCCCCCAGCACCTAGAACGGTCCTCACGTCATAGAATGTGTACGTGGGCACTGGCAGTGGGACTGGAGTATTTTTGTGGCTGTGCCTGACGCTCCCCTGCTTCTTGGTCCCCTGCATATGCTGTTTCTTCCACAGGGATTGACTGCCCCACAGTCGCCACGGGTCTAAACTCTGACTCTTCTTTTTATTAAAAAAAAAAAAAAAAAAAAAAACCTCCTTTTCCCAGTTTCTCTATCTGGGAATGGTCTTCCATGTGGCCCTTCTTGCTTTATCTTAGTTAATTGTGAACATGGTTTATCTCTGTGAAGTTGGGCCCAGCTGACCCTGCTGAATGTCCATCGCAATGAATCAGTGCCTTACGCAGAGCAGACAGATGCTTAGGACCTGGAAATCATTAATGAGACAAAAAGCTGTGATTTCCCCTAGATTAACACGCAGGCTGGGGTCAGGCATGCCGAAATTCACTGTTTTGGTCTCTAGCCCAAACATGCTAGAGTCATTATACTGTCATGTGGTAATTAACTGTTCCTTTAATACAAGTAATAAATATTAAGCCTGAGAGGTACTTTAGCAATGCCTTTTACATAATCCAAAACGATATTCAAATGCTGTAGGCGTTGAGTCATTCAACTGTACTGTAGTAAAGTTTGAAGTTTAATACATAGAGATTTTTGAACATTCAGTTCATTCTTTATTCTATGACCAGTTCTGCTACTTAGGCATTAACCTTTAATCATGTTCAATTAAATACATATGCCGTAATGAATAATTATAAGATTGCCAGAATTTTCACTTACAATATAATGCTTTGAAAATTTGTCTAAAGGTCCTAGTTACCATTCACTTGATAATGTGCGTATTATTTTTATATGTTACTGAATTCCTTGCTGAACCTAACGAGGGAAACTATTTCTTATTCGAAGCAGACACAGTGGGTCCTGGCCTCTTAAAAGGAATGGACTGGAAAAGCTGTCAAGAGAAATTTGGGGGATGGAGGGCAGCATACTAGCTTAGCTCTTTAAAATATAATTTGTACCGTCAGTTGTGCTGGGAAACCTACAGCAATGAACATCCATAGAATTTTGTAGAAGCACAGTGGTTCTCCTCAATTCTTCCCTGACCCCTGTTTCAAGTTAAAGCTGTCGTTTTACATGGACGGGGCCACGGGCAATACTCTCTTTTATCTCCTTCACGTCATTTGCCCAGCAAAAGGCCATGTGGGGAGTGGGAAGAGGAGTGGCGGTGGGAAGGTGTCCAGGGAAGATACTGAAATTTAAAAAAAAAAAAAAAAAAAAAAAAGCACCTGGAATGTTCTGAGGATGTTCTATTCTGTAGCGCTATTACCGCTCCTACTTACAGGGAACCATCTCCCCGAAATAGCTTTTGAAATCTAATTTAATATGAATATTTCAATGCTGATAAAAATAATAATGAGAGGCCACAAATGAGAAGGCGATGAGGTAGTCATAAACTGTATATACGCACAGAACCAGTGCCCGGCTGCCGGGCTTTCATGTGATGGGTGGTGTTAAACGCTGTGCTGGACATGCCGTGGGGCCTGCCTTTTGTAAACCCCACCAAGACGCTGGCTCCTCAAAGCGCTCCTGGCTCCTGGCTCCTGGTGGCCCCGCTGACTGAGGCGTGGTAGACGGAGCCCTCGTTTCCAGGAACCAAGGGTGGTCTGAAAAATTAACTGCTCTGGTATTTGAAAATTCAGTGAGCGCTTGGATATATACCCTTGTTGATCCACTGGGCTCTGTGTTTAGCATTCCTCAACCGGAGACTAAATCTTTGCAGCCGCCTCACAAGTGATGCTGGCGTCCATACCAGAAATATCTTCCGTAATCTTTTCTAAGCCCAGCAGACTCGGGTATGCTTCTACCCTGACGGGGCCCCAGAGTCCCAGAGGAAGTGCCCCACTGGGGCCCGGCAGGTGGATTATAAGTGCAGCAGAAATAAAAATAAAGACCCAACTGATGCCAGAAGAACATTTAATGTCTCTCCATTTTGTGCTGAATGAATGGTAAAGGCAAAGTCCGCACCTGTACCCCGAATTCCACATCTGCAGTGTCCGATTTTAGGTCCAAATCTGTTGCAGGAAAGGGGACCCCTTCCATGGCCCGAGAGTGGGCTCTTGTCTAACACTCGGAAATGAATTGTCCGAGGAGACACAGGTGCTGACAAAGCAAGAGACTTTATTGGGAAGGGGTGCCCGGGCAGAGAATAGCAGGGTCGGGGAACCCCGGAGAACTACTCTGCCACGTGGCTCCCAGTCTCGGGTTTTATGGTGATGGGGTGAGTTTCCGGGTTGTCTCTGGCCAATCACTCTGACTCAGGGTCCTTGCTGGTGGTACATCCGTCGCTCAGCCAAGAAGGATTCCAGCAAGGATTCTCGGAGGCTGGTAGGACTTAAGGACTGGCGTCTCCTCTCTCCTTTTGACCTTGCCATGAGTTCTTCCGGTTGGTGGTAGCTTGTTAGTTCCGCATTCCTTACCAGGACCTCCCGTTGTAAGAGAACTCATGCGAGTGGCTACTGTTGTGCCTGGCCAGGGTGGGTGGTTTCGGTCAGTGGTTCCCCTCACAAATCCAGTTTTTTTGTAAGTGAATCTGATGGTGGAGAGCACATTGAATTGGCTGCAGGACCTCTCATAACTGGCCCAGATGCCCTTCTCCTGCTGTTTGTACTGTAACCAGGAGTGTGGTGGCCTCCTGGCTGACTGATCCCGCTGGCGCAGGACGGGTCACAGCAGCTGGGTCACCAGCTGTGCCTCTGAGGAAAGACAGAACCACCGAGAGCAGAAACCCGGGGTTCTCCCATCTTTAGATCACTAGCTGGTCAGCCCTGACTCTTTCCTGAGCATCCTTCATCAGTAAAGGAGGACCGTGACAGAAAGGGGAGCCCGCCCCCTCCGGGGACCTTCCTCTTTGGAAGGACAGTCACTGGATCTCACAGACTTGGGTTTGAGATCTCTCTGCCCAACTAACCAGCCGGAAACCTGGGCCCATCACCCCGCCTCAATGAGTTTTAGTTCCCTCTTCTGTGAAAGGAACATGATCTGTGTGTCACATCTCTCTCCCAGGAGTGTCCTGGGGCTCAAATGAGAAAATGTCCGTAACAGTGTTCTGTGATGGCCAGACGCTCTCCGGGTATCAGTTGTTATTTCCAACTTCCTAAGAATTACTGGAAACTTGAGGCCTTCGGCACCTTCCCACTGGCTGCTTCCTCCGCGTGGGCGCTAGGCGATAGGTGATTTTCCCGGGCTCCTCCGCTTGCCGCCGCGTGTATCTTTCTTCCTATCAGATCAGGGAATGGAAAATCCTTTAAGTGTCACACCAGGCCAGGGAAGTGGGCAAATCCCAGGGAGCCCGTGGCCATTCCCACCCCGTTTTCATGTACTGGGTTGGTCTGCGTGCACATCCCTTAGCAGCCGCAGAGAAGCACCCAGTCCATCCAGCCGCGGGGCCTTGGGGAGCTGACTCCCTGGGAGCTGGGCGACCTACTCCAAGCCTCCTCGAGGCTAGGAAGGTGGCTTGAATATGTCCAGAGGGGGTTGACGTGTGTTTCCCTCTCGTGCAGATCCTGTTCCGGCTCTGGACCTCGGGCAGCAGCTCCAGCTCA
>NW_006796716.1:3402401-3404361 GCF_000442215.2 Lipotes vexillifer | reverse complement strand
CTACACGACATTGAAACAGAGAACCAGAAACTTAGGGAAACTCTCGAAGAATACAACAAGGAATTTGCTGAAGTGAAAAATCAAGGTTGGTGGAAAATATATTCATTCCTTCCTTTTTCTTTCTTTTCTTCTCTTTTTTCTTTTCTTTCTTTCTTTTTTAATTGCCTTCCCCATACTGTTGGAACTAGCTCTGATTGTCACCTTCATCATAAAGTCCGGGTGGGGCAAGAATCAGTCATTAAAGAGAGATAATAATAATGCTTAGCAATTGAGAAGGAAAACTTTACCTCTGCACAACGACTGCATATGATTTTATTGCCCTCCCTCCAGACCAATCAGGATTCTTTTAAAGTTCTTCCTGAATCATCATGTGATAGGATCTGCCTTTTCAAAGGTGGATGCGTTGCCTGCGGGTGACACCTGTCAGAGAGCCAGCTTATGATCAAAGGGTCACATCCAGTAAGTCATTTAATAATTGAGGCCGATACATTAAGGCTTTAGACGCAGCCTCCACATCCCCATGCGTAAGCCCCGTGGTGTCCTGGTCACTGTCACCTATTCATGACAAGTTAACGAAGGAAAACAAAACAGCTTTTTGGCAACAAGGAGAGAGGGCAAAGGTCGCCTGGCTTTTCCTGTCAGGGAAGAACAAAGAAATCTCTCCCACACCTAAAATCCAGATGTGTCCCAATGGGGAACCTCGTGGCTTCCTGGTCTTGAGGGAAATCGCTGCCCCATCTGACAGCCGCTGTAGGTTTCTCAGCCAAGCCCAAGTAGAAGTGGGCCTGTTTGGTTTTGTTGCGGGTGTGGGTGAGGAAGGTGACAGAAAAGAGAGCAAATGGCCTGGGGGACTTCTGAGGGCTGGGGAAAGAATTACCTGATGACAATTTTTTTTTTTTTGGCTGTGCTGGGTCTTCGTTGTTGTGCACAGGCTCTGTGGCACATGGGCTTCAGTAGTTGTGGCGCCCAGGCTTAGTTGCCCTGAGGTATGTGGGATCTTCCAAGACCAGGGATCGAACCCATGTTGCCTGCGTTGGCAGGTGCATTCTTAACTACTGCGCCACCAGGGAAGTCCCTGACGACGATTATTAAAAGCATCCTTGGGGCTTCCCTGGTGGCGCAGTGGTTGAGAGTCTGCCTGCCAATGCAGGGGACATGGGTTTGTGCCCCGGTCCGGGAAGATCCCACATGCCGCGGAGCAGCTGGGCCCGTGAGCCATGGCCGCTGAGCCTGCGCGTCCGGAGCCTGTGCTCCGCAGCGGGAGAGGCCACAGCAGTGAGAGGCCCGCGTACCGCAAAAAAAAAAAAAAAAAGCATCCTTGGGTTTTGAGACCTTTGGACACCGGCTGGCAAGGAGGGGTCGTGTGCGGAAAGGACCCGGGAAGAGGCAGGAAGGTCCAGGCCTGGGCAGTGAGGACAGCAGGCCCGAGGGCCCCTTCCTCGGGGATGCCACCTCGTTCTGGCCCACAGGGAGCTGTGAGCCTGTGGGACTCAAGGGACAGTTTGGTCCCGCTGGGGAGCGAGGTGAGGACTTAGGAGCTTGGGGTCCAGTGAGAGAAATGCTCCCTTCCCCCAGCAGGACTTGGCTCTGGTCAGAATCACGCAGCGCCCAACAGGGGAAAGAGAACCTGTGAATTCCAGGTCTGTACATTTCCTTCCAGTGACCTCTGGCATCTTATTTTGACAGATCCACCGTTTGGGTCTCCTTCAGTTTGATTTGGTTTTGTTGTAGGGCGCGGTCGCCCTCCCGCCTCTGTTTTGTCAGCGCCCCAGGGCCAGTTGCCCAGTGCAGGGTCATTGCCTCCCCAAAGGCCTCACCTAATGGATATTTCTAAATGAAATACAGAGCCTAAGGGACTTCCCTGGCGGTCCAGTGGTTAGGACTGGACTCGGTGCTTTCACTGTAGGGAGCACGGGTTCGATCCCTGGTTGGGGAACTAAGATCCCACAAGCCACGTGGC
>NW_006796716.1:3395946-3402391 GCF_000442215.2 Lipotes vexillifer | reverse complement strand
AAAACCACCGGGGAGGGAAAAAAAAAAAAAAAAAAAAAAAAACAGGGAGGGAGAGAGAAAGAAATGCAGAGTCCAAGACTCAAGAACAAAGGCTCCAAAGGCCAGCAGATCGGGCCGGGGTCCCTTGGTTGCCACCACTTTCGCTGTGTAACCTGGAGCAAGTGGTCTCACATTGTTGAAGCCTCGTTTTCTTGGGTGGGGGCAGAATTCTCCTACTAACCCTGAAGGGCTGTTGTAGGATTAAATGAGATGCAGCCGAGGCGTTAAGCGCTGTTCCCGACACTCAGTAAATATCAGCTGCTCTTAACTCAGCGCTGTGGCTTTTTCCAGAAATCGCCCCCCGTCCTTCTCTTTGTTTATTGGTATCTTTACAGATTTTCCCCACTGCCAGGAAAATGCTGCTTTCCTCTCTTTTCTCCCCAGTATAAAAATGATTTGAATTTGGAAGGGGTTGAGGTGCACATCACTTGTTTTAGTCATCACAGCTGTAGTGTGGATGGATCAAATGTTAGAGCAGGACAGGAGTTTCTTTATCACATGCTGTAATTCTCCCTCACTCCATGTAAAGGTGAGTGAATGGGGCCCAGGCACAGCCCGTGGGAGCAGAGCTCTTTGGTGTCCTCTCTGCCGCTCTCCCTTCTCCCCTGCTCACACGGAGGGGGCCCAGCTGGGACACGCCCAGGGCAATGTCCTGGACCCGAGCCCAGGTGCCAGAGGAGGGACCGAGGCTCCAGGACAAATCCGCCCCTGGCTCACTGAGCAGCCCACCTGGGCTGGATGTGACCCTACTTTGATCATGAGCTGGCTCTCTGACAGGTGTCACCCGCAGGCAACGCATCCGTCGTTGAAAAGGCAGATCCCCATCAGACAGAGTGGGAGCCCCGAGCTAGTGCCCCAAACTCCCCTGGAAGCAGCATAGATGGGTCACACTGAGAAACCCATTGGGTTGAGCACCAGGGCCCAGGGGCTGCCCAGATGTTTCCAACCCATTGCTCAAGGCAGAAATGCTGCATGTTTACAGCCGCACTGACCATCGACTAAAAAGAATGTGCAGATGTTTCCAGAGGTGACCTGTCGTGTCCGCTTTGGATGTGTTTCGCTCCCTCCCAGCCTGGGCCCCATCACTCCATGTTAACCATTGTGCTCACAGAGCGTTTCTTCCAGGCCCCAAACACCCAGCCCGAGAGGCAGGAAGCCCTCTGTTCGTCTCTCAAATGCCCTGCCAAGGTCATTGGTCTTAATTCCCTCTCTCCTCCTCTGAGGAGAACCCTCTGGTTCCACTGGATGAAAAAGGCCAGTTTCTTATCTTAACGAAAGAGCCTCTAGCTTTTATGCACCAAGCCAGGTGGGTACAAATGCCCGACTGCCTGGCTTCCGCTTGGCCCGGCGTGTCTGTGCAGCTTAGGGAGCAGAAGCTGACGTGAGTTACAGCCCGAAGGAACAAGGGCCACCAGTCCAAGCACTTACATGGGCAGAGACCTGGCAGGCAACGTTGTCGCGTGGGCCTGGAGCCCCGTTGTCACAGCCCCGTCGAGGCCTCACCCTGCTCAGCCCAGCCTCATGCCTCAGCCACTTTCCGAGCACCCACTGTGTCAGGTGCTGGGACGACCAAGAAACTCAGCCTTGCCTCCCATGAGATGGACTCACGCCCAGGCAGGTGCGGTCCCCCAAGAGCTCCACCAGCCTTGGAGCCGGGGCCTCGGTGCTCTGCCTGGGGCTGGCTGGCCCGCCCAGAGGGGTGGGGGTGAATGGGGCGGGAGCAGGTGGAGTGGTCCCGCCCTAGGGCCACTGACAGTCTGAGTTAGGACCCTGCCCTGTTCGTTGCATCTGCTCTTGTGTTCCTATTTTGGGTCATTGAAGCAACTGCTGTAAACGCGCACTTGGAGGTAGGGGAACCTGGGCTTTCCAGGGGCGGCCCTGACCCCCAGGGGACCGTGCGTCCTGAGCACCGGGCACCGCAGGGCTTCATCACACAGCACTGCTTCCCACGCCTCTGGCACTCACCCTCCCTCAGCTGTGGCTACCCCGGGCCCCGTCATCGGTTCTGCACACGCAGCCTGGGTCTGCCAGACTCTGGCCCCGGTGGAGGGTGCTTTCAGCACCCAAGCTCTGGGGCCGGTCCCTTCCAGCCGAGGAGACAGGCGCCCCATCCACTTAGCGCACCGTGTGTCTCATCACTTGTGAAACAGCAAAGCTGCAGCCCATGGCCAGGGAGGTCAGTAGGCTTCTTCCAAAATGTACGCACAATTATGAACCGTTTTCTTTGTAAGAAAGTACTTAAACCCACACTAAAACGTTATTAATCTTCCCTCAGTAGAGGACTAATTTAAGACTCATCAATAGGATGATACTATATTTTACCATTGATTTCCCCCCTCTTTTTCTTAAGTTGTATTAGAGAGACATAGTTCTTCCCAGCAAAATCCATTGATCCTCCTCCACCTAAATGTTTAAAGTTCAATTTAACATTTAGGGAGTAAAAGGTCTCCGAAGGGACTTGCAACCATTGATTTTGTGTCAGAGTTGAAGAGCTAAAGTTTAAAACACACCAATCCTCCTAGGTTATGAAAGCCTAGTATATATAGCCACATGGAACCATGCTTCTCTTACTGGAGTTTTTTTTTCCCCCTTCTGCAGAGGTAACGATAAAAGCACTTAAAGAGAAAATCCGAGAATATGAACAGACTCTGAAGAACCAAGCCGAGACCATAGCTCTCGAAAAGGAACAAAAGTTACAAAATGATTTTGCAGAAAAGGAGAGGTGAGCACGTGTTGGGATCTGCATGCACTGACGTGCTGACGTAATGTTTGACTTGTACACTTCACATCACAAGACAGTTTTTTTAAATGGACCTGTGAAATAAGCCCAGGTTGGAAACCAAAATCCTAGAGGCTCTAAGGCACAATTTTCTTTGAAAAACAAAGGTGTCCCTTGTTCTGTAATTTGTGAGATGACCTTGAGTGAAATGTACCAGTCTTTCCCGTTGGTGGGTGGTGTCGGGTATGTCAAAGGGCGTGTCTGTCGGGGCCACGTGGTGCCGGGGCTTGAGCATAAAACGTGTGTGGTTGACACTTAGGGGTGCTACCCGAGGTAAGATGAGAGGGGTGGGACCATCCCCTGCTGTGTGTCTTCTCTGGGAAGCCCAGGGCAATGCTGAGCTCCTGCTACCTTCTTAAGTGAATTTTGATATTTAACATCTCTCTCTCTCTCTCTCTCTCTCTCTCTCTCTCTCTCTCTCTCTCTCACACACACACACACAATATCTCTTTTTTTTCTTAATTTTTTTTGTCTCTTGCCTCGTTTCATTACCTCACAGCCCTTCATACATCAAGGACTTAGTATCAGTAAACTATCTTAATGCACCACCCAAGGGCTGTGAATGTTAGGTTTCCACGGGCCTGCTTCACCCAAAACTTTGCCACAAATAATGAGTTGCTTTTTCACTAGTGTGATGACTTAATGAAAGTTAGATTTCTTATAAAAACCATAGGAGTGTCGAACTTACCAATTCAAACTGCGTTAAGTCAGGTCTCTCAGAACTCTGGTGAAGCTAAGGTTTAAAAATCTAAGCCTGTCATGAAGAAACGTGAGTCCATTAATGAGAGGCACTAAAAGTCTGGTTACAAGTTAAGAGGCAGGCCCCGTGGTAGGGTTTTGTGGGTGTTTCCCATGGACTTGGAATGCAGCTGCTCGGACTTCTATGAGGCAGGCTTCGTGGAGATCTCGGGCATCACCAAGGCCTCTCTGGGGCACCGTTAAACTGGCTTCATTTAGAAAAGAAGAATGCCCGCTACACTCATTGCCAGGCCCTCTCGAGATGTTGTCTCAACAAGTGCCCGGGATAGACCTGCGGAGCAGACCATCTCATTTTACAGATTAGGCACCTGCCCACACTCTCCCAGCGAGGTACCCAGAGGTGGGGGCAGAGCCTGACCCACCACTATGGCCCTGGCCTCCCTTTGCGCTCAGACTTGGCCTCCCAAAGCCCTCACTGCAGGACCAAAGCCAGTCCCTCGGGGCCAAGCCCAGATCCGCAGGGGATGTCGCATCTATGCTGCTGGGAGAGCGGGGCTGGGTACAGCCCCTGGGAAGGAAGTGAGCCCCACAGAGTCAGGGCTCAGAACGATGAGCGGGTTCTTGACCCAGCAGATGTGGAACTGGCACTAAATATGTCTCCTAGGAAAGCACTCAGTGCCCAAAGAGACTTCTCACCATATTACTGATAATGGAGGGGAGGGGGGAATGCAAGCCATTGAAATGCCTTGCCAACAAGAAATGGGTGCGTAAAAGTGTCCACCCCTAACGGGAACGTTATACGGCCATTATAAGATAATAGTTTTGTTGAATTTGCAATGATACCAGAAATGTATCTGGCATAATGCGAAGTGAAAAATGCATGATACTGAATTATAGACAGCGTGATTACATCTGCAGAGAGCAAACTTATGCGTTACAAAAGTAGGGAAATAAATTTCTCTAGGAATTTAATATTATTAAGTTGACTTTTCAAACTAGGTAAAAGGACTGATTATATTAAAAGGTGCAAATAACTGACCACTGGGGGTGGGGGATGAAGCTAGATCTTTATCTCATTCTTTACACCAAAAAATTGAAACGGATTAGGATTTAAGTATTAATAATTAAATCATGTACATACTGGAAGAAAACGTGCGCATTTACTTTGTTTTTAATAATTTTGGAATCGAGAGATCTTTCTAAACATAAAAGAAAAGTTATATAAATACAGCTGCCTAAAATTTCACACAGACTTTTGAAAACAAGTAACAGTGGACAACATTTTTAAACCATCAAAAAACTGGGAAGAAATATTTGCACCACATAAGAAAAAGGGCTAATTTTCTTTATAAACAAAGAACTCTTACAAATTAATAAGAAAAAAACCCAGCGCTGCACAAAATGGGTAAAGGAGTTGAGCAGACAGTTCATACAAAGAGAAATTCTCAGCTTTACTCCAGAGTAAAACTAAGTTTAATTTTATCCAGTGTTGGCACAGCAGAACACTCTCGAATGCTGTTGGCAAGAGTTTAAACTGGTGAGGCTTTTTGTTGGAAAGTTTCTCAATATCTATCAAAACAACAAAAACAGTTGCACATACCCTTTCACCACTGTAGTTCCTCTGTTAGAATTTTATCCAACAGATTCATTGTCAGAATTATGCACCAATACCTATGATGATCATTGTGGAATTGTTTAGTAGAAAGGGGTGATAAACCATCTAAATGTCCATAGAGGCTTGGTTAAGTCAGTTGTTTAATGAGAATGAGGACGAACTATATATGCTGGGGTAGAACATTTCCACAGTACGGAGATAAGTGAAAAAGCTAGCTGCAGGATACCATGTGTGCTCTGATCCCTTTAGTATTAAAAGAAAGGGGCGGGGAGTGTTTATTACACTATAATATATCACATCTGAGTTTATATTATGCTACAGTATATTACATATTACATTGTATTTCTGTACGTATAGAAAAATTCTCCCTGGTGGCGCAGTGGTTAAGAATCTGCCCGCCAATGCAGGGGACACGGGTTCGAGCCCTGATCCAGGAAGATCCCACATGCCGCGGAGCAGCTAAGCCCGTGCGCCACAACTACTGAAGCCCGTGCACCTAGAGCCTGTGCTCCGCAACAAAAGAAGCCACTGCAGTGAGAAGCCCACACACCGCAACAAAGAGCCCTCCACAACTAGAGAAAGCCCGCACAACCCAACAAAGACCCAACGCAGCCAAAAATAATATAAATAAGTAAATTTATTTGAAAAAAAAACAATGAGGAAGCCCTTTATTGTATTAAAAAAAAAAAAAGTAAAGAAAAATTCTAGAGAGCTACAAAAGAACTTTGAGGAGTGCCAGTGGAGCCCAAGGGAAAGGACGTTTTACCTTCCATGCTCTTATAGTATTTGTGGTGGTGGGTTTTTTTTTAACGCAGAGCATTTATTAGTTTTATAATTGAAATACGTGCAAGCGCAAGCAGTGCTTTTCCATAGATTTCCATAAATTTGGGCGCCTTTTTTAACTGTGCCATTTCTACTTTTCTGTATTCCCAGGTTTCTTCTTTATGAGAGCATGTGTTATATTCATATGATGTAAAAATAATAAACTTATTTTTAGAGATTTTTCTGCCAATGAGGAGGAAGGAATGCTATTTATTGACCAGGGAATTCATTTGGAGATCCTGGGAAATATAAATACGTGGAATGTGGCTGCAAACATTCCGCATGTCCCCATTAGGTATTAGAGTTGCATTTGCATTCCATTCCAACAGAAACGGAACAGCTGTGGAATCTCTTCAGTACATCCTTTATTCCAACAAATTCCTTCATTGTGTCAGCAAAATGTAAATGTATCATTCTTCTTGGGCTAACTTCAGGAAACAATGAGTGCATGATGATGATTTTTCTTCCTTTTTTTTTTTTTTTTTTTTTTT
>NW_006796716.1:3374518-3395697 GCF_000442215.2 Lipotes vexillifer | reverse complement strand
TTTTTTTTTTCCTTTTTTTTTTTTTTTTTTTTTTTTAAAATATCTGGCATTTCAAGAACGAGCTACATTTAGTATAACCTTCTAGATCAGTTGCCTCCCGTCAAGTCCCACAGGAAATACACCTCCCCTCGTGTGATGTGTGGGTACAAAGTCTGGGTGTTAAAGAGCAAGGCATCAGGGCTCCTGGCATTACGAGTTGTAACCGGCCGCGAGCCTCTCACCAGCCTTGCGAAGATGGCTCATCGCCGTAGCTCCAGAACACACAAGATGTGTGAGTTGCTAAACAAGATGACCAATCTGGCTTCTTCCTCTTCCTTTTCAGAAAACTGCAGGAGACCCAGATGTCCACCACCTCAAAGCTGGAAGAAGCCGAACATAAAGTCCAGACTCTGCAAACAGGTGTGCTATTCTGCCTGCCAGTCAAGCTGCTACAGGCCAGTCTGACCTAGGGCAGGTTTGCGCCACCTCCCAGTCCCTCCAGGTCCCCTCTGACACCTGTCACCGCTGCCGCCGCTGTGGTGAGCCTGGAGGAGGGAGGGAGCCTTCGCCCCAGCGTTCCTCAGACCCCTTCCTCCCCAGCTCCCCACCTCGACTGCATGAGTCACCCGCACTGAGTCGAGGTGGGAGGCTCTGAATCCCATTTGCATCACTGCCACAAGCCATCCTTTCTTCCTGCTCTTTTTCCAACAAACAAGTCTAAATCACCAAACTGTCAAGGGCTGACATCTCATTTGGAACAATAATGAGGGCAAAAAAAAACCCCTTATTACCCTGTGAAGTTAAGGAGAACAGTAATAGCAGACCTTTAAAACTTCAGATGCCAAAAAAGGTTATGCTTAAGTTTTTATCGCTTCTTTGGACTTCTTCCTGCCTTTTTTCTTTTTGTTCTGAAAGAGAAATGGCACTATATATTTAATTTAAATGTGGGGGGAAAAAATCAGAAGACATCAGAGTCCAAGTTTTAAAAAAACACAAGAGTGACAGAGTGGGAGAAACTAATCATAACAAATTCACAGTCAAGTAATATCCAAAGAATATAAAGCTCACCTACAAATCAATAAAAATAGATAAACCGTCCAGGAGAACAATGGGCTAAGGATGAGAACAGGCAGTTTGCGGAAGACATACACGCGGCCAATACACATATGAAAAAATGTTAATTTTGAACAGGCAGGGACATGCTAATTAAATCAGTAAAAGATTGTTTTGCCTGTCAGACTGTCGAATTTTTTTTTTTTAATTGATAATTTACAGTGTTGGTGCAAGTATAGGAAAATAGTCACACGCTTAGTATTGACGTGAATGTAAACCGACTCTTGGGAGGCCGGCTGGCGATATTTATCTGAAGTTGAGACATCCATGCTCTTTGCCCCAGCACCTTCCTTTCTAGGTGTCCTGACTCCCCGGGCATGTGGCAAGCCCTGTACAAGAGCTAAGTTGCTACTGTCATTGCCCGTGTCCCAGCATGGAGAGATTTCCATATGTCTGCTAAGGGCAAAGGGCAAATCTCAGAAGATTTTTGTATCATCCTATTTATGAAGGGGGAGGGGTGTGAAATATATATATATACACACACACATACACTCAAATATATATGCAGTTAGGTATGGAAATATCTTTTAAATAGTGAAGTTTATTTAAAAGCAAGAAACTTTCACAATTAACTAGTAACAGTGGTTATCTCCGAAGAGGCACATGGGATGAGGTGAGGTGGCAGTGGAAGGGGATTTTTCTGTTCCATGCTGTGTATACTTTTGGAATCTTTGCCTCCTTTGAAATGAGAATGTATTACATGTATACTTTTTCTTTCTGACTTAATGTGAACAATCAGTATATTATGGTTTTATGTCCTCTGCCTTTCAGCGCTGGAAAAAACTCGAACAGAATTATTTGACCTGAAAACCAAATACGATGAAGAAATTACCGCCAAGTAAGTCTCTGCCTGGCTCCCTCCACTGGCATGCATTTGGTCAGGTGTCACCCGATCTTGCTAATCCATGAAAGATTTCCCTGCTTCACCCTCCTGTTTATTGGCTTTGCAAAGCGGTACGGGATTTCGAAGATGTTCGGCCTCTGAGCTGCTGTAAGGAACAGGGTGTCATCCCCATGACTTGCTTGCATCAATTTAAAACCCAAGATGTGACAGTAAGCTCTATCTGGTGCTCTCAGAACAAACCTTCCAACTGAAACTTTTTTCCTTAATTATTGTGAAGCCTGGCCACCACTGTGCCTTTGTCTAAGAAAGTTTGAAAAAGAGTCAGTGCAGAGAAGGTGTGATACTTGGGACATCTTGTGGAGCTTGGTCTGTGCCAGTAGCATCACCTTTTACCTGTGCCTTCACTCCCACACAGGTGTATTTGTTCAAATCCCACCTTATGGTGCTGGGCGTCCGTGTGCGGACACACCCAGAGGGGCCATGTATCTTTGGGCAGGTGTATCACACAGGGTCTTGCGGGGAGGAAATCAGTGACGCACTGCGGGTACACTGTGGCTGGCCTACCCTCCACGTAGAACACCAGGAAGCAAGAAATAATGTTGACGTATATCAAGAAAGATGAAGGAGCAACAGATCATCCCCTGACAACACCAGGCTAGAGTTTGAACAACTTTTTCCTGTCCCACCTCCCCCAGAAACCCACGCGTCCCCAATGCCCACCCCACCCCAGCCCTGACAGCTGTGTCTCCAGTGAGAAGCATCTCCTGCTGTGCTCACACCGGGCCTCAGTGGGCGCTGGCGAGTGGGGAGGTGGCTCTGAACAGTGTCGCCGTCCTCCCCGGCACCTGCTCCGTGTGGGGCCCTGGTACTCGGCATCCCTCAGTCCCATCACCTTTGCCCTTGGCCTTTGAGGTTGCTGCTGGGCCAGCTGCTCTCAGGGCATGTTGAGGGGGCAGTAGGGCGGCCCTTGACCTTTGCGCTGGGCTGTTTAGCAGCTCGAGATCTTGAGAGCCCAGCTACCCAGGTCTGGTGGTCAGAACCAGTTTTGATCATGAGCAGAGATCTTCTGCGCAAAGACTAAAACATCCTGGTCCATCTTGCAGACTCCGGCTGAATTGTTGGCATGTCTAATCCCGGGGGACCCCGCCAGATCACTTTCCCCTCTCGGTGTGCTGAAACGAGACTTTAGGTGGTACAGAAAGAGCCGGTTCTAAGGTCCCGTGACCGTTAAAATGGTGCTTTGAAAACTGGTGGTTCTGGTATTAACCCTTCCGACCCCGGGCATCACTGTCAGTGGGCCGCAGGCGTGCGTCTCCGCCCTCCCCTCTGAGCCCACAGCCTGAGAGTTCCTCACCTCCCAAGACGTACCCTCCGAGGCACCTCGCCAGCTGCTGTCACCCTGGGCTTCCTCGGTGTCCGTGTGCGGGTTCCCTCTTCTGCCCGCGTGTCATCCTTGTTTTTCTACTATTTCCGCCTGGACTTTATTCTACTATGTAGGTTGTTTTTCTCAGTAAATTCGCTTTTTTAAAATTATAATGTTTTAGTCTGATACATAGCTCTAGCCTTAAGTTTATAGCATTTCTTTTCTAAAAGACTTTGATCTGAAGATGCTGTGCTAATTCCCTGATTCATTCACTCTTATCCACATCATCTTACTTGCTGACAAAATTCATGATGACTTTGGGGGTGATAAATTGGACTATTTCATTAGTTTCTGTTAATTTATTTTTGTTAAACCACACCTCTTTCTAAAAGGCATAGATGCATCTTGCATATCTACAGTCAACCAAAGTTGGCTTTATTATACACTTAAAAAAAACTTTTGTGAACCCAACCTCTAAGCCCATCTAAGCCCATGGTTTTCAAACTGGGTCACAATCGTGAAGTCACTTTAGCCGGAGGGAGTCACTTTAACCTCCGTTTGGAGGGGCCACCTGGAGAGGAGCTGTGACCTCTGGGAGGCGACGGGGATCCCGGGGATCCCGGCAGCGCCAGCAACCCCTGACCTTACCCTCCTCCCCTCCCCGGCCAGGGGAGGGGCAGGGGGAGAGGGAGCTGGCGCCAGGGATGGCGGGTCTCCAGCGCACACCACCCTACCCCGCTGGAGCCAAAGGAAAGGACTGGAGGAAGCCTTCCTGAAAGGGATGACCAGGGGTTTGAGGCCAAAGGAAGAGCCGTGGTGAGGCGTTGCTAGAGGCAAAGGGGGAGCGCCATCTGTGAAAACACCAGGCGGCGAGGCCGATCTGGAGGACCAGCTCCAAGCTCTGGCGGGTGGATCTGCCAGGGCAGGTGGGCATGGTGGGCGCAGGGGCTGGACTGAGGCTCGGATGGGGATCAGCATTTCCCAAATAGATGGACGGCTACCACAGGGCAGCCTAGGGCCAAACCCTTACTGTAAATGGTTCCCAGAATAAGTAAGCCACAAAAAATGTAGAGAATGGCCTGAGATAATAATTGCTACTTTCTTTTAACTTCGGAGACAATCGCTTCGATCTTGGACATCCCACACGGAGCTGCCCCCTCCGTATTCCTCCCCCCTTTCATTTTCTGGGAAAGGTCTGTCACTTTACCATCTGCTTCCGGCCCGACTGACGTATACTGTCTTAGACTAGACAGCTTTTCATAAATACCTACGAATATAAGCCCCCCAGGGGCAAATCTCACAAATGGTCTTAAAACATTTCAAAACAATGTATCTTCTCCCTTCGAAATGAGCGCTTTTAAAAAATGTGTTGACAGAAAATGCAGGAAGGGGATGGGGGAGGCACTGTGGAAGGTGGGCTTTGTGTGGATTGCCGGCGTCTGCTGCTCACCCTCTGTGTGTCCCTGGATAAGCTAATTGACCTCCGTGACTCTCTTTTCTCGCCTGTACAATGGGCATAATAGTCAGGACGCCGGGTGGCTGTGGAGAGTAATGAGGAGGTGTGTGTGCAGCGCCCAGCACGGTGACAGCTGTGGTCACTGTCACTAATGGCTGTAAGCTATTCTATTGTCAACGAGTAGAAACTGTTCCCAACAAGCTTGCCCTGGGCTCGGGTGCGTGCGTTTCTGAAATTAGACGGGCCTGAACGGCATCGTCTCCACAAGGAGGCTGGAAGAGCCCACGTCGCCTGTCCGTCCCTGGGAGATGTCACTGGGGTGACCATCCCCGCCCCCCACTTGGGACCGAAGCCTGCAGGTCAAAGGCAGCGAGGCCGTCGGGAGCCCCCGTTGACTGGGTGCAGCCCTCGGCCTGTGTCAGCTGGACCGGCCCGGCTGGCTGTGGCGGGTACAGCAGCAGGAAAGTTTTCCATGTGTAGGCTTGAAGCGAAATGTAATTAGCCTTTATGTGCAGAACAAGGCCTCATTGATGAATACAGCTGGTCTTTGTTTTGTCCTGTCATTGAGAGTGGGAGGTAGAGTGCTCTTTTTCATGTTTATTAATGCAAAGTCCCTTAGACAAACGGCAAAGCACAGTTTACTATTTGTTGGAACATTGCGGGGCTTGCCAAAGCAGTTGCTGTGGAAGAGGATTGCAGGGTTTCAGATTAGAGCCATTTCTGGGTTAAATAAATGAATTATTTCTCAGCTTTTTTTTTTTTTTTTTAAGTTAAAAACGTACGTCCTCCTCAGCTGGTCAGGCTGTGTACAGATCCTCTGCCTTGTCTTAGCGAATAGAGATCTTAGCACCTCACTTGACATTAACTTGGAGATTCTAGCACCGTCGAGCAGGTTGGATTTTAAGATTTCAGTGGTTCCCCAGGATGGCCTTGGAGAAGGAGGGCAGATAGCTTTTTGGGCCCCGGGAGAGAGGCCTGGAAGCTCCCCCTGCCCCCTGACTCCACGCCTGTCTCCTGCAGCTGTTCGCTTGTAGTTGGGCTTAGGTGGCCGCCGCCCACGGTGGGAGCAATGTTGCCCTCCCAGCCAAGATACCAGCATTCTGGGCGAAAGTGCAGGGAGTCCCATTTTCGCCCAAGTCCACGGCCACCTCTTTGCTCTGTCCCCCGGAGTCCTGGTTGCAGAAGGAGCTGCAGTTGTAACACACACAGTCAGCTTATTACATTCCTCTTGACTTGTGGGCGGAGGCTCTGAGCCTCTGATGAAAGAAAATATTGAATTGCACTAAAATGCTGCATTTTTTATAGCTAATGTTAGTCTTAGAAGAATTTGCACCTCCCAAACCTTTCCTGCCGGTAAAATTCATATTTCTTAAGGTTACTCATGTTGTATTCCTTGCCTGTATGCTTTTTAAAAAGAACCACATCGTATGCACACATACTTACATAGTACATTACAAAAGAGACGTTTATGAGGAACTTCACTTGGGCTCATTTTAGAGTATTTACTCTCTAGCATGTATATAAACCAGTGTATAATCACAAAATGCATTATGCTCTGAGAAAGCAGAAAACTCCCAGGCGAGCTTGGCTTAGGGCTTTATTGAAATTGTTTAAGGGAGTCTGTACCCTGCACCCCGTGTTTTGGAGGTAGGGGGTGCCTGTGTCCCAGAAATGGGCGTGGAGGACCTCAAACGAGATTTGAAAATGTGAGGATGCCCACAGTTGAAGACTCGACGGGGACCAAGACCGTGCGTGCATGCATCCGGGTCACTCTGCACTGTGTCATGGCACCTTTTTGCATGATACCTTGTTTATTCTTTCCAGCAGTCGTGGAGGAAGTGTTTGTGGTGTTCATTTGCATAGACAAGGAAACAGTCCTGGGAACACAGAGGCAGGCCTCAAATCCAGTCCTTTGGACTCAGAATCCAGTGCTCTCTGCACTCCCACCGTGGCCTAGAAAGTCTCTTCCTGTGCTGCCTTCAAAGGGCTGAGTTACTGAGTGCCGGCTCACTGGGTGACCGGCCTTCTTGAAGGGTTTCACGTCTTCTCTCCCTCCCCACGAGCCCCGGGGTATGTACCCTCGCAGACCGATTTCTCTTTTATTTATTTTTATTACAGTTCCACATGCAGGACTCAGGAAATGGGCCAGGTAGAGCTCAGTAAGCGGAATACTCACCTTAGACAGATTGTGCTTCCCCCGACTGAATTAGAAAAGACCAACCTCAGTGTCCGGAAATGGAGTCTCCCTGCTGTACCTTTAAGAATGTAGCATTTTCTATTTCCTGGCTTTTTGATGAGTCATCAGTTTCCAGTACGGGTTGCTGTAATTATCCTGGTTAGATTAATTTCCCTAAAAATAGAGAAGCAGCTACTTTGATGGTTTCCAGGGGATGGACTTGAATAAAGAAACCCCTGTCCCTTAAACCTGAGAAAGAAATCAAACTTGCGGGGAACAAATGATGCCTTTTTTTCCCCATACCTTATCTGCAAAAGGGTGTGTGCATTTTGTAGAATTCCTGGGATTTTCCCTCTCTGTCCAAGCATTTTTCTTCACACCTAAAATTCAGTGCCTGCATGAGCCCTAAAGGGCTTTCCTTGGCTTTTGCACTGACTGAATCTGTTTTGCCTTTTCCGAGCAGTACAGCCCTGATCTGGAGTTTTCCCCAGTCTGAGAACTGCGTAGAAAGAAGGGCGTGGCTTCATGTTTTCAAATCCAGTAGAAAGACCTCTGAGTGCCAAGGATTCTTCACCTGTTCCATGGACTCCGTGGTCTAGAAATTATAAGGCATCAGTGAGAATTGGCAATCTTTACCTTTCCTCCCTTCAGCTAATCTTTTTATATATATATATATATATATATATATATATACATATATATATATTTTATTTTTGGCTGCGTTGGGTCTTCGTTGCTGCGCACAGGCTTTTTTTAGTTGTGGCGAGTGGGGGCTACTCTTCGTTGCGGTGCACGGGCTTCTCATTGCGGTGGCTTCTCTTGTGGAGCACGGGCTCTAGGTGCGTGGGCTTCAGTAGTTGTGGCTCGCAGGCTCTAGAGCGCAGGGTCAGTAGTTGTGGCGCACGGGCTTAGTTGCTCCGTGGCATGTGGGATCTTCCCAGACCAGGGCTCGAACCCGTGTTCCCTGCACTGGCAGGCGGATTCTTAACCACTGCGCCACCAGGGAAGTCCCCCTTTGGCTAATATTAAAACTCTGTGTTAAAATGCAGGCATTGTGTCAAGTGCTAGAACTAGAGAGTAAAGAGGGCAGGGAGAGTTAACAAGTGTGACATGCACACAGACATGGCTCACACGCTCTGCACAGAAAAGCACGTGCCACACGTGTACCTACAGCTGTCCTATATGTGTGTGTGTGTGTGTGTGTGTGTAAACATGTTTATGAATATGGAGATAGCAATCACATTCATCCAGCGTCCTTGGAGGGGATAGTGTAAAGTATTCACAGGCTGTCACCTGGGTTTGGCGTGCTTTTGTACAAATTTTGGTTTTGGTTTTGTTTTTTTTTTTTTTGGCGGTGCGCGGGCCTCTCACTGTTGCGGTCTCTCCCGTTGCGGAGCACAGGCTCCAGACGCGCAGGCTCGGCGGCCATGGCTCACGGGCCCAGCCGCTCCGCAGCATGTGGGATCCTCCCGGACCGGGGCACGAACCCGCGTCCCTCGCATCGGCAGGTGGACTCTCAACCACTGCGCCACCAGGGAAGCCCCCAAATTTTGGGTTTTTAATGATCCTTAAAGTTCTTCTGATCCACTGTGAGGGACAGTCTTGGAGAACTCACAGTCTGAGGCTAAAGGAAACGGGTAAGGGACTGTTGGAGAAAACGTCAGTTTGTAGAACATCTAAAGCACAGCAAATGAGCTGCAAAATGGGCATCGTCACGGGCGCTTTCCTGCTTGTGGGGCTCGAAGAACAGGATGGGCGTGTCCCTGCAGACCGCCCAGAGTTGGCAACGTCGCCCGACCTGCCTCAGAGGAGGGCCCTCACCTCGGTCCCTGCACACCACGGGCCCGCTGGCATCATCGACACATGGGGCTTTTGTCGAATGAATCACTCTGCGGGTGCCTCCGCTGTGGAGACCGGTGGATGAGGGGTGCAGCCGAGGGACCAGTCTCGGCAGTGCTGCGAGCCCGACCAGCAAGTCCGTCTGCTCTCTGGAAGGGCAAACTAAGGAAGCTGTTGGAGTCTAGGAAGAAGGCAGGAGCCACCTGGACCTTTGAAGTGCTTCAGGAAAAGACAGAATTGTCTACCGGAGGCCAGGCTGGACGTTCACGCTGCCTTCTGCCCTCAGTGAGGTTCCTCCCAAAGACGTGCATTTCTGACCCCCGCCCCCTGGGAGTCCCTGGCTGCAGCGGGGGCCGTGGCCTCACTGGTCATTGTGACACTGCACATCTTTGCTTCCAGAGTGTCGGGAAGAAGGGGATTTGATGCACCCTGACCAGTCAAGGGCCCTTTGAAGGGAGGCGGGAAAGCTGGCGGAAGTGAGAAACTATCTTTCGCTTGGAATCGCCCCACATCAGTGAAGACTAATTCCTTTTATGTGACATGTATTATTTTTAATTACGAAAGCCACACGTGTTTATTATATGAAATTTAGAAAATTCTAGAAGACTCTTAAAAATAGATCATCACTTATTATCCCACAACACACGGATAACTCTTAACATTTCGGCATATTTCCTTCCAGTCTTTTTTCTATATGGTGCTCTACTTTTTTTTTTTTTTTTTAACTTTTTACAAATGGCATCAGACTGATACTCAGTTTTCATTTTTAGTTTGTTTCTTTCTTTTTTTACTTGCCATGTAAATATGTCTTTCTTGTCATTACCTATTCTTCAGAAATGTGATGCATGCTGCACAATATTCCATCAGTAGGTGTACCATGAGACGGTTACCCCTTGAGTTCCCTCTCGTTTGAGAGCCTGATTTGTCACACTGCCGTCATTGCCACACAAGTTTAAACTAGGAAGCTTCACACTTGCCCTGTCTTTTTGTGCCTTTACATTCTGCCAGTGGCCATGGCATCTTCCGGTGGCTTCCCCATGGTATCATCGGACGAGGGAGTTTGGGGCCCCAGAATTCTCTGAGGGCCCCGTTTGCAGACTGCTGTTCGGTGATGCTAATAGATGTCCCAGCCTCCCCTGGTTGGTGGACGGTGGAAGGTGCTGGGCCTAGAGTCAGGAGACCCTGGGTCGGATCCCAGCTCTGTCACCGCGTGTGGCCAGCACAGCTCCCTCCCTGGGCAGCGGCAGTGTCCTCATTAACAAAACGGGAAGATTGGACTAACCCGCAGGCAGGTTTGAAGAGCCTGACTGTTTCTCGGCCTCTTGCACTTTATCACCCAGGTTCTTGCCAGAAGCTGGGATCTCCGATCCTCTCCCAGCAGGGCCTGCACAGCTATCCGCGGAGGGGCCTTCGGGGAAGGGGCTGTCCAGCATGTGGGTGTGGTGTGAGCCTCAGGGGAAGAGCCCAGGTCTCAGGGTCACTACAGGGTTTGATTCCTGGTGCTGCGAGTGCAGAAACCTTGGGCAGGGCGCTCCCTTGCCTTACTCTGGCCTTAGTTTCCTCCCGAGCGAAGTGGAAGTGCAGTCCGCCGCAGAGAGCCGGGCGCAGCATCTGAATGCACGCCCTCGGGAAACAGGGCTGCGGCACTGCTGTCAGCTGCAAGGCCCCCTGCCTGGCCCATTGGAAAAACGCTGGTTCACTTCCCCCACCATCAGGTCTCTTCCAACCCTAAAGAACCCCGTCATTTTCCATGTTTGACCTGGGAAGATCAGTCTGTCTGCATCACAAGACCTCTGTCTGTATTTGCATGCTGCAGCTGTGGACTGAAGTGCACTGTTCCGTGTCACATCATCATCCTAAGAGACTCTGAATTTTAAAATCTTAACCAGTTACCGTTTGGGTGCTGCTAACACTGGGCGTAAAAAGTTCTGAGTTCAAATGATTGCAGGACTGTTAGTGCCTTAACCACGAAATAACCACCTTCAGAAATCTACGTGCCATGTGTGTGCGGGACCCACTTTCTGAAGCGAGAACAGCGTGGTTCCCTCCAGCCACACGTCGGGGCAACTCTTAGCGTTCAGCAGAGACCTGACTCCACGCGTCCTGGAGAATTTGGGGATCCCTGGGCTGGTGTAAAACAAATTAAGAGAGGTGCCAAACATCTGGGCACAGGCAAGGATGTCTAGGGCTTTTGTCCTGAGATAATCGTATTAAAAAAAAAAAAAGAAAAAAACTTTTGGGAGCCAGCCTTCAGAATGAGAAGTTTCCTATAGGAAAGCGCGAGGGAGCTAGATAATTGAACTCACTGGTTTCCTTCACGGCTTGTTTGCCCTTTCATTCTCTTCCTGAGGTGCTGTTTGTTGAGGAATGTCTCCAATTGCCAGAAAGGCAGTGGGGTGTCTCATATTTCCCCACCAGCTCTCCTTTCAGCTAGAGCCGAGCTCTGAGGCGAGCCTGCTGTATGCATTTTTAACGCAGAGCTTTATGGCATCACTCTGGCAGCCCGGCCGCACTGCTCTCCTGAGCTTTGAGATTTCATGCTCTGCTGAACAGAGCAAAGACTGGGGGCATTCAGCATCAGTGAGGATTAACCCCCAAGTGACCACACGTGTACCCTCTGATGTCCCTCAAGGTAAACGTAAAGGAGTTGCGAGAAAAAAATTAAAACTATGTAGTGTTTGGAATGTTATCAACAAAGCCTATAGGCACAGAGACAGAGCACAATCTTGAAATTTCATGGGATAGCGTATATTTTTAGCTTTTCATTTATCTTTTTTAAGTTGGACTGTTTTCACTTTGATGCATTTCTGTGATCTTTCCAACCCTGGGGAAAAAAGCCAGTTTGTAGGATTTACAGAACATAAAGATTATTAGATACTTCCGTTTTCCATGGGAAGCCCCAAAGTAATTAGAAATTTAGAATTTGTCGTCGATAATGGAAAAAGGACCAGTTATGTAAGTGGTTAATTCTGTGTGTAGGCATATGGTTGATTGGCCCTTTCTTCTGGTAGCTTTCTGTATTTTTGAAAGTTTCCAAATTAAGGGAAAAAATTTTTAGAAAAAGTTGTCTATAAAAATGGCTTGAGTTTAAATGCGTTAGGGAAGGATGAAGCCTTCGATCAGCGGTGGTGCCAGAATAGCTAGCTAACACCCAGAAGATGAGAGTCAGGGCAGAGCCCCGTGCAAAGTCAAGCCTAGATGTTTTAAAATATTTACATATGAAAAACAAAGCCATAAAAACATTAGGAGAAATTTTCGATGGATATTTGTATAATGTGGGGATGGGGAGACCCTTTCTAAGCACCATGACAAAGGTAGAACTCACACAGGAAACACAGCTTGCTGGTGATTGATGACTGGTAGATAAACTGGCAAAAATATTTGCCTTGTGTATGGCAGAGAATGTGTATGTGTTTGTGTGTGTGTGTGTGTGTGTGTGTGTGTGTATGTATACAGGCACACCTCGTCTTATTGCACTTTGCTTTATTGTGCTTCAAAGATAATGCATTTTCACAAATCGAAGGTTTGTGGCAACCCTGCATTGAGCAAATCTATTGGTGCCATTTTCCAAAAGTATTTGCTTTACCTTGTGTCTCTTTGTCACACGTTGGTAATTCAGACTTCAAAATTTCAGACTTTTTCATTGTTATTTTATTTCTAATGGTGATCTGTGGTCAGCGATCTTTGATGCTACCATTGTAAAAATATTATGACTCGCTGAAGGGTCAGATGATGGTTAGCATTTTTTTAGCGTTCAAGTATTTTTTTAATTAAAATATGTACGTGTTTTAGACATAATGCTGTTGTGCATGTAACAGACCACAATCTAGTGTAAACATAATTTTTATTTGCACTGGGAAACCTAAAAATTCGTGTGATTCACTTTATTGCAATATTTACTTTATGGCAGTGGTCTGAAACCAAGCCCTCAGTATCTCCGAGGTATGCCTGTATATATAAAGAGCCCTTACAAAGCAATAAGAAAAAATTTAATACCCAAAGAGAAAGCTCTCCATTTTCTTTTTTTTTTTTAGTTTTTATTGGAGTATAGTTGCTTTAAAATGTTGTGTTAGTTTCTACTGTACAGCAAAGAAAGCTCTATATTTTCAAATCCAACTCCTTGCTAGACATAGGCGTCTCAAACCCAAGCAAACTCATGATCCCTTCTGACTTCCCTCTAACCTGCAGGCAGCTTCCCTTCCATTTTTTTCCCTCCCTCGAGCATACGTGGTCTTCCTTTATTCCAGAGACAGAAGGTCCTCCTTGTCCCTGCTGTCTAATCCATGTTAATTACACCTCCTTGAGACCTTCTCATTCCTCAAGTCTTTGTCTCCACTGTCACTGCAATAACTGGGCTTTTTTCGTCTCTTGGCTTCGCTCCTTCAATATCTTAACATTGGATCTCCCTGCTGCCAATTTCTCCCTGGACTAAGCCATCCTCCAAGTATCTGCTAAAAGTATCTTTCCAAAATATAAATTTGATCCTGTTGAAACGAGTCCTTAAAATCTTTCCACGGTTCTTTCTTGCCACCACTGAAAAAATGATGCCATAGCGCCCGAGATGCTTCATGACACAGCTCTGCCTTCATAACCTCGTTTCCTACCGATTCTAACCCCCTCTGTAGAATCGTGCGCCTTTCCCCAGCTCACCATGCTCCCACATCCCGATATATAGCTACCAGCCTTTCTTCACAAGCACATCCCTGCCCCTCCACCCCCAATTCCTGCATCCCTGTCCCTCCATGCCCCGTTCCTGCGCCCACACTTAGCCTCTGTGTGCCTGTGAGAGGGGGGCTCTGGTCTCTCCCATTCCATGGAGAGAATTCAGGGGTCTCGATTTTCACTAAATCTGACTGCAATGTAGCATTTCTTTCCATTGCGAATCAAGTCAACAGACCAGAACGAGAACAGACTTTGCTGCAAGCAGAAATCCGAATATTTTCACATCACATCACAGTCCTCGCAGATACCTCAAAGACTGTTTATCTCCATCGCTGCTTCAAAATGTCAGTAGCTCTTAGACCTGCCATGAGATTCGTTATATGGCGCATCAGTAAAGAAAGAAGAACGTTTGTTACGGGGACTTCCCTGGTGGTCCAGTGTCTGTGCTCCCAATGCAGGGGGCCTGGGTTCGATCCCTGGTCAGGGAACCAGATCCCACATGCGTGCTGCAACTAAGAGTTCGCATGCCACAACTAAGGAGCCCATGTGCCGCAACTTAGGAGCCCTGGAGCTGCAAAAGGAGGCTGCCTGTCGCAACTAAGACCTGGTGCAACCAAATAAATAAATAAAATTTAAAAAAAAAAAAAAAGAACGTCTGTGGGCTTCCCTGGTGGCGCAGCAGTTGAGAGTCCGCCTGCCGATGCAGGGGACACGGGTTCGTGCCCCGGTCCGGGAAGATCCCACATGCGGCAGAGCGGCTAGGCCCGTGAGCCATGGCCGCCGAGCCTGCGCGTCCGGAGCCTGTGCTCCGCAACGGGAGAGGCAACAACAGTGAGAGGCCCACGTACCGCAAAAAAAAAGAACATCTGTTACTAGATCACAGACTTGGGGGTTTTCTAGTATTGTAGTAAATGCACTTCCCAGTATTTATTTTCCTTAGTAAACTGATGTATTTAAAACATTATTCCAGGAAGGAGGTCCATTCTCTTCACCAGAGGGACCACGGCACCAGAAAGGTTAAGCATCCATATCAGATTGGCAGCATCTTGAGGGTGGCAACTGGACCTTCCTAATTTTTTCCCCTGGCACCTTGCACAGTGTTTCCTACATTACACAGGCTCCTAGTAATAGTTTGTTCATGTGGTTTTCATAAAACCTACCTTTTCCGGGTATGAAATGGTTGGGGCTGAGATGGGCCTGGGTCAGATCTGCACATGCACGGAAGCAGGTGGTCCCTGCTGGCTGTGTGGGGTGAATGCTTCCTTGAGGGACCGAGGATGCCTGCTGCCCGCCCCCCCCCGGGGTCTGCACCTCACACACCTCAACCCCCGTGTGAGGCAACGTGGGTATTTAGGTCACCGGAGGGCATACGCCATTAGCATGACATGGGCCGTGACTTTAAGTCAGCCACGGGAAAAGGACAAGCATCAGAGAGCCCGCGGCTGGCAGTGGTAATGAACAGGAGGTGTTAAGTGTATTTTCAGTCCAAGCTAAGGGACATTTCTCCTTTCATAAAAATGGAGGCAGTGCCACCTATGTCAGGCCGTGTCACCTATGTCATAGGTGTCAGTGCCTCCTATGTCGTCGATTCAGTAAGTCTCTCCTGAGGGCCTCCTTTGCACAGGGCACTGTTCGGGCACTGGTGAGGCCGCAGTGCGTCAGGGCTCAGTCTTTGCACTTGCTTAACCCTCTCCCTGGGAGGCTCACTAACCGCTGTAACTAAATTCCATCTCCCTGGCACTGACTCCTGTGTTCACGTTTCCAGCCCAAACCTCCCCCCTTCACCTCCAGGCTCAGCAGCTGCCCTTAGGCGTCATCTCAGCTTCACCCGGACGAAGACCAATTCCTGATCTTTCCCATCAAACCTGGCAAAGGAGCGGCCAGAGTGATCCTCCCACATTGTAAGCTGGTCCTGTCACTGTTCTCGCAGCCCTGATGGCCTCCTCCTGGCGGGCTCTGTCCTCTTTCCCACTTTATTTTTCTCCTTATGACACACCCTGTGTTTCCCGGTGTGCTGAGCTCTCTCTACTCACCAGGCTCCAAGTTGCGTGAATCGTGTTACCTTGTTCACCACTGTGTCCCCAGTGCCTAGCATAGGGCCTGCCGGGAGCTTGAAAGATATTCCCTGGATGAATGAAAACAAAGGCCCTGCTCTCCTGGAAGCAGTCTCTGAGCAAAAAGCAGGCTGCCACATAATAATAAAAGTTGAGTTAGTGTCAAGTCCTGCCAAGAAAATTAAAGCAAGTAAAAGGAAGGGGGTGTGGCATGAAGGGGACGGGAGCAGCTGGCTGAGATGGGTGGTCAGGGAAAGTCCCTTGGTTGAGAATTAAATGTCACAGCCTATAGCAGGGGCTCTGCACTGTATGTTGTTTAAATGGAACCCATGTGTGCTTGCTCTGCTATTTGTCTTTATTATGGGCATCTACTCAGAGATTATTTTAAATGAGCGGGAACCTTGGGCCCGGCCCCAACATGAGAAGGCTCGTGCTGAAACATAGAACTCCCCCAGTCAGGTCAGACGAGAAAATAGATGGTAGTTCCAGACGTCTTCTAGAAGGGCGGGGTATGTGGTGCCGGGGAAGTTCCGCACATCTGTAACCTGTGACACTGCAGCTCCAGCCCCTACTTTGGAAGCACTGGAATTCGGTAAATCACCCCTCGTCACACAGGTCGGTGACTCCTGGACTTGAGTGGATTCCTCAGAGCATTGGTCTAGAATGCTGATCCCTGGGCCACACCCCAGGGTGTCTGACCCAGTAGGTCTGGGAGGGGACCCAGGACTCTTCGGCCCTCCACGCACGTGGGGTCTGCTGACCACACTGTGGGAAACTCCGATCCAGTTGCTCTTGTTTGATCGTTGGTTTTTGGTTTAAGGAAAGAGTTGTCCAAATAAGGACAAAAGGACAGTGCTCTGATGGCCCCCCTGGGACCCCTTATCTCTGTCCCAGTGCTCAGGTGCTTACCTCTACGGGCCACCAGGTGTGTCAGACCCAGCGTCTGATCTTGCCATCTGACGCACCAGAATGGGAGCTCCTCGGGGGCTCATCTCTGGGATCCAAGGGTCTGGGGCTGTGCCTGGCACACAGCAAGCATCTGAATCACCCTTGAGTTAATGTGCCAGGATGTGCGGACACCTTCCCCACATCGTCTCAGGTCATTGCCTTTAGGGCTCTCACACAGCCACTACGTCCCACCCCTTACCCAAGGGTCTAAAGAGCGAGATTCTTGGAACGTTATTTGTTAGAACATGTCCTTTGTTTTTTTTTTTTAACATCTTTATTGGAGTATAATTGCTTCACAATGGTGTGCTAACTTTCTGCTTTATAACAAAGTGAATCAGTTATACATATGTTCCCATATCTCTTCCCTCTTGCGTCTCCCTCCCTCCCACCCAGAACGTGTCTTAAGAGCCAGCAAAGGTGAGGGTACAGATGGAAGGTACACGCTCATGGCGTGGGTGATGGCTGCAGCCGGTGCGGCCACCACGCCTGTCCCCACCGCCTGCCCATCCCAGGCAGCTCTGTGAGGCTCTGCTGTGTGGTCTCCAGCACACCTTTGAGGAGTCCCAGGGCCAAGTGTGAAAATACCAGATGAGGGGTTTTCTGATTCATAATTCTCAGGAGGCAGCCAGGTTGCTGGTTCAAGGCTGGCAGAGTTCACTCGGTGGCCTGGGAGAGCCCCAGGGTCTGAGAAGCTCCAAAGTGATGTGAAGGGCTCGCTGGGGCAGGGCTGGGTGAAGACCACTAAAGCCCTCTGCTCTGGTCTTCTAGAATCCGTCTGAGTTTTAATCGCTAGGTTAGTCTGTCTTTTATTACTCTTTAAAAAATGAATGTGGAAGCTCTTATATAGTGCTGTGGAAAGATCTTTTACATATGTGATTCAATGAAAAAAGCCAGGTTCAGAGCTGTGTGTCTACTATGCTACATCTGCTTGTGCATTCACACACACAAAAAATTTTAATGTCTAGAAGGAGATCTGGGGGACAGGGAGAGAGACGCTCTTTCACTGTAACCTTTTCTGAATTTTGAATATCAGATTAAATTAGAACCTATTGGGACTTCCCTGGTGGTCCAGTGGTTAGGACTCCTCGCTTCCACTGCAGGGGGCACGGGTTCCATCCCTGGTCGGCAAACTAAGATCCCGTGGCCAAAAATAAGTAAATCAGAACCTATTTAGTCCCTCCACCCTGGAGCCATCAGGAGCCCCTCCTCTCTGTAGCTCAGAATCACCAGGATTAAACAAGAAAGCACTTTTGAACCATCTTTGTGAACGCGCGTATCTTTAAGGCAATCTGTGCTAGTTAAACGTGCCTCCAGACCCCAAGAGAGGAGGTACAATGTGCAGGGGCCAAATCCGGGGGCGCACCTGCTTCCACCTCCCTTCCAACGGCGGCCCCTCGGGCAGGTCTCTTAACCTCTCCTGGCCTGGGTTTCCGTCCTGTAACAGCGTCTGCCACCCCATGAGTTCCTAGGAGTGAATAAAGTGCTCTGTGGTCCCCTCGCCAGGGTTCAGGCCATATTAGCTGCCACTATCATTATTAATATCTGATACCCTCCAGGCTGGCTCCTGTTGGAAAGCTGGCAGTGACCACGAATGCCAAGTGCACGTCCACTGGACCTGTCTCTGTTGTTTGCAGTTAAATAATTAGCCATCCTTGTAGCAAAAAAGAAAATCTGAGATGTGCTCTGTCACTACCTAACCAGTTCTGTGACCAGGAACACACACGTTTGTACACATCTCAGATGCGCACAGCTCTGCACGCGTGTGTCACATGGCTGTGCCCACTTTGCCACTGCGGCTGGACGTGCTCAGGACGTCCCACTCTGCTCACTCCTCTTTGTCCTTTTGGCCTGATATTATTTCCTACGGTTTTTTGTTTGTTTGTTTGTTTTTCAATTTTTGGCTGCGTTGGGTCTTCGTTGCTGCACGCGGGCTTTCTCTAGTTGCAATGAGCAGGGGCTACTCCTCGTTGCGGTGCGCAGGCTTCTCATTGCGGTGGCTTCTCTCATTGTGGAGCACGGGCTCTAGGCACGCGGGCTTCAGTAGCTGTGGCACGTGGGCCCAGTAGTTGTGGCGCACGGGCTTAGTTGCTCTGGGGCATGTGGGATCTTCCCAGACCGGGGCTCGAACTCATGTTCCCTGCATTGGCAGGCGGATTCTTAACCACTGTGCCACCAGAGAAGTCCCTTTCCTACAGTTTTTACCACACCTGCTGATCTGCTGATTTGTCACTTTGATGGCAGAATTTTGTTTTCCTCTCTTGATGAATTAGACTTTACGTAAGCATTCTTGATTTGCCAGCATTTTGGTTATTTCGGTTTTTCATAATGAATTTTTTGTTTAGAAAAATAATTTTTTAAGATATTTTTCAGGGGACTTCCCTGGCAGTCCACTGCTTAAGACTCCGCGCTTCCACTGCAGGAGACGTGGTTTCAATCCCTAGTCAGGGAGCTAAGATCCTGCATGCTGTGTGGCACGGCCAAAAAATATATTTATATATTTTTCAAGAAGAGAGATCATTGGGGCAAAAGGGGTGCTGTTTCAAGGCTCCTTAGCGTGTCCTTTGCAGGGGGAAGAACCCATTTGGAACAGCTGCAGCAGGTGCTACCGGCTCTCTCCCCTCCCACCGCCCCAATTTCCAAGGTGTACCCAGAGCTCGGCCTGGCCTGGGGAGCTTACACTGCTTGTCTCAGACCTTCTGTGCCAAGTCCAGGAGATAAGGGGTGGGCTGCAGTGATTCCCACAGTCTCTCTGCTGTGCCACGTGGATGCTCGTAGGTGCTTAACTTGATATTCGTTAGCACAAAACTCAGCATTCTCCCATCTGCTTATTTACTCTCCATGTGTTTCCTTATCACCCATGAACGTGGGTACAGTGGGAACAGGGAAGTAATTCTATAAGTATTCTGTATTTTAACTACTCACTCACATTTATCATTACTTTTACCTATCAATTGATTTTTCTTTTGAGTTTTAGTGATTTCATTGTTCAGTAGTACAAATAGATGAGATAGGTCCCATCAACCTTGTTGTTAATCATTGTTAATATGGTTTCAATAATAGAAAATGGTCTTTCCTTCCCAATCCATTTTCTTATGATTTTTTTTATGATTTATTTTATCTTTAACCTGGAATTCTTTACAGCGTATGAGGTTGAGGTATGTGTCTGTTTATTATTCTTCCTATTAATTCTCAGTTTGCCCAATAATGTTGACGATTCCTTCCTTCAGTATTTAACTTTGGACAAATCAGATGTAAGTAATTACATGTGTCTCTGGATTTCTGTCTGAAATTTCGTTCCATTGATCTGACTTTTCATTCTCGTAAGCACCAAGCTGTTTTAATAATGTTTCTTTGCTTTCTAGCTTAATACCTACAATTAGTTTACTGTTGTTGGGGATCACCTAATTTTTCTATATGCATCTTGTCATTTTACCAAGTTTTATAAATCAACTTGGGAGCTAAACTTAACACTTATTTATCTTTAACGCAACCGCAAATAGGAAATGTCATCATTAGCTTTCTTTGCCGCTAGCGTTTTGTAATTTGATTTTGTATAGATGGAATTTCTACCATGTTATCTTAATTCCCACATGTTTAATATTTGTATCCCTGTTGTAGATGAGATAGTCTTTTATTTCACTTTCTAGATATTTATTACTGGTACATAGGAGCTTAGTGTTTTGTCTTCACCAAAAACGTGGGACTCTGATGAATTCTTGGGTCATCTGTGCCCATTTGCTCAAGTGAATCCCTTGGATTTGGTGAGCATGTGACCATATTACCTACAAGTAGTGAATTTTTGTGCTTTTGTGACAGCCAGGATATCTGATCTTCATCTTTCATTCCTGTTCTTAAAAGGGGCATCTCTCTTATTTGTCTGTGGAGAGTAGTGGAGGCTCTTGGTTTAAGTGTCTGTCCTGTGTGAGACCCAGCACTCTTGTGATCCCCGTTTAAATTCAGATGTGACCTAGGTTTCAGGTTCCATGTGACTGGAACCCCTTACCCACATCATATGGTGTAGTCCGTTGCATTTCTTTCCATTTTTATATTATGTATTTTATAGATTTTCTTGCCTTGTGACTTAAGACAAGTTCCAGCTTGTGGTGTTTTATTGTTTACTGTACCTCTTAGTATGACTTCTTTCTCTGTAATGTTATTTTGCTACATATTACATTGGTTAGTGTGGCTTTAAAACCTTACCGTAGCCTTTTGAAAAAATCTAGTTAATCATTTCCTCTTTACTTGAAGTGTGTTTCTCCAACATTTTGTTAGGTTTAGGATTTTCTTCAAATATGTCTTTTATTTTTATAGGTGAATTTGGCCTAGTTACATTTACCAGTATCACTCTTCTCTTAACATTTTTCTTTATTCTTAAGCCTCTTCCTTTTTTTTCTCTAATTCACAGCATCTCTGTCATAAACTTTCTGATCTATTTAAGGAAGATGGACCACAGAGCTTAATTGACTCTCTGAATGACCTGAGCCTTCCAGTCCAGCCCTGCTCCAGGTCCCCTCTTTTTACTGAAATTCAGTGTCAGATGCAGAACGATTGAGCCCTTCTGAAACCTTCTAAAAGCCATATATTTATTTTAAAATCTCTTACCGTACTGTACCCTTATTGCATTATATGTCAAGCACAGCAGCGAGTTATATTTCACCACATTAACCTCACCACCTCCCTCTGCAGTGAGACACAATCCTTTACGGAATACTCTGAACCTACACATTCCTGCGGGTGAATTCCTT
>NW_006796716.1:3367095-3374244 GCF_000442215.2 Lipotes vexillifer | reverse complement strand
CTGCTGGTGAATTCCTTAAAGTTATTTGGATTTTCCAAGAATCTTTTATTGCCTTCACAAAGCAGCTACTGCTTAGCAGGATTATCGACTATAGGGATAAGCATCCTTTATTCCCTGGCATACAGTAAATATTTTCAACAAACTTGAGGCTTGCCAGGCAGATCCCAAAGCGCAAACATAGATACGTTCTTATCATCACATTGTTTAACTTTTCCTAAACTCAGAAATATACCACCTGGGTCCTTCCATAAGGATGAAACCCAGGGAGCACCCTACCTTATCATTTGGAAAGTGACTGGATCCAATTTCCTGCCCAGAATCCCAGCGACATTGTACCTCAGTGGTCACGAGCGTCGCTAGCTGAGCTGTAAGGCAGTTATTTGCTGACTGTCTTCCCAAACGAGGGTCCTCGGGGTTCTATCCACTGAAGTTTCTAACCAACCATGAATGTATGGAAGAGGGTTTGACTTGTCCAGTAAGAATCCTTCCAAAATGAGTTCTCTAATAAAACCAGGAAGGCTGTTTGTTTGTTTAACTTCAAATTTTCATCACACCTACCTCCAAAAAGTATTCCAGGTACCTTTAATACAAGACGCAGAATCAGTGAGGCTCTCGGAGCAAAACCTGGGAGTTCAAGCTTAGAGCTCCCTGGGGAAGATGCTTCTTTAAGGCTTGGGTTTGAATGAGAAGCTCAACGACTCAATAACCTGATGTGACTAAGACATTCCACGCATAGGATTTTGAGTTCAGTGTTCCTGTGACGCCCTGATGTACTGTTTGCTTTTGGCAACGAGGGAGAACTTTCTGTTGCAGTTAACCTTGCTATTTTTTTCCCTATGTCTAAGTATTGTGAACTTCCTTTGTGGTATTTTAGTGATTAGACAGGATGGAGGGTGTTCTTAGAGATTCGTGGCCAAATCCGATGATGTCAGACCAAAGGGAAGGGACGGTCTTTGTGGGGCCAGCAAGTCTGGCCCCGTCTGAATTGTTTGTCTAACACTTCACAAGTAGAAGAGGAACCGCTGAATTATTCATTCTCAAGTTGCCCTAAAAAAGGCACTTAATGCTGCCGAAATGCAGACTTTCGGTGCCAATGAGAGGAAGGGGAAGGATGCCGTCTTTCCTCGGGATGGGCTGCTGCCGTTGGCCGCCTGGTTCTCCAGTTTCACTTCCCAGCCCTGCAGGGGGAAGGAGACAAACCACCAGCTGCCTTAAGTGCAGGGCAGTTAAGGGGGCAGGGGCTGTGGACAGATGCTGCGAGGGTCTCCGAAGCCACAGGTGAGCTGAGCACTGAATTGACCGGGGAAAGACCAGGTGGAGGGGAGGCTCTGGAAGCAGCTTTGAAGGACCAGCAGGAGATGTGTAGTCAGAAGGCCCCGGGGTGCAGGTGTGATCAGGAACAGCCCGAGCCTCTAGATGGGCCCAGGAAGGCCCAGGAAGTCATCTCGGCCTTAGGCTTGGAGGGGAAGGGACCTGAGTGTAATAACTAGAATGCAGGTGGAGAGCTTTTCTTATTCTTGGTTTTAGCTTCTCTGCCACCCAACCTTTTCTTAACAGTCCCTATCAAGTAGTACTTAGGGGAGAAAGGGGGTAATTAGAATCCCTCACATTCGGGCATAAAAGCAGGGTTCTTACCCTAGACCGCTACTCGCTGCAACCTTGAGCTCCTTGGTCACCACTCGGCCCCGGCCTCAGTTTCCCCACCTGTGAAATCCGAGCAGTGTCCTCCTGTCCACCTGTGGTCGTGGCACGTCCCCTGTCCCGCGGGAGGCGTTAAGAGCAGCAGATTCGATGCCCAGGATCAGAGGCACCTGTCGGCCAGAGGCAGGGCGCTTACAGGTTAAGTTGACAGGGAAAGGGAAACGAAATCTGAAAGGCAGTTTTGAAAGAGCAGAAGCTCAGATGGGGCAGGCAGTTCTCCAGCTGCCAGAAAGACATGCTGACAAACTTTACACTAAATATGTGAAGCAGAGCTTGAAAAATATGTGTAGGTGGCACAACAGCAGCCCTTCCAAAACGTTTCTTAAAAATCTGGAGGAAAGAAGCGGCAACCTGGGTCCGCAGCCCTGCTGGCCATGTCCTGTGCCCAAGATTCCCAAAACCATCTGCCAGCTCCTGGGGTCCGGGCGCTCAGGGTGGCAGCCTCGGTTCCCTCCAGAGCCCTCATGGAAACAGCTCCTCCTGAGAGCCCCTTTAGCAGTGGGTTGAAGGATGGACTCGGCTGTCCCCTCCAGAATCCACATTTTCTGTATCAAAGAAGAATATCCATGGATGATTTTTCAATCACGTTCTCTTTGCAGAGATGTGCTTTTCGTGCCTGTTTTTTTTCCCTCCCCTTTAATGAATAAACAGAGATCCTGAGAGGTTAACTGACTTGACTAAGATTAGCAAAGTACTCCTAATTGGTATTCTTTCCAAGGGGGCCCTCTGCAGCCTCCTCCCAGGCACAGGCCTGCCTGTCACCTCATTTCTGTGCAAACGGTGGTCCACGTCATACATACCGACTTTACAGTTGACAAGCGCTGATGGAGACACACAAAACTGTGATGGTCTATGCTTTTTTATCACCTTATACTTTTGTTTGTTTGTTTACTTTTTATTATGTTAACTTTCCAACAGACAGTAGAGGACAGAACCCCTAGGTTCCTAGTGGGCGATTCCAGTCATCCCATTCCTAGCCTGCCTGTCCCCACCCCTACCCCCATTTTATCTTGAGGCTTCTTCAAGAATCCTTTCCTTTCACCTCTAAATGGTTTAACGTGTAGAGCCTCACATTAAGGACTCTTCAATATAGCCACCATACTATTATGACATTAAAGAAACAATTTCTTAATATCATCAATACTTAAATTTCAAATTACCCCTAAGCATCATAAATGGGATTTTTTTCATTGTTTGGGGTCAGGATCCAAATAAGACCCACACATTGCGATCGGTTGGTATGTCTTTAAGTCTCGTTCATCTCATAGATCTCCCTCCGTCTCGTTTTCTTTTCCTTTCAATCTCTTTGCAAAAGAAACCAGCTCACTTGTCCTGGAGAGTTTCCCACAGTCCAGATCTTGCCCTTGGCATCCCCACATGTAGTTTAGCTTATTTCTCTGTCTTCTCATTCCTGCGAGTTTGTAGTTGAACCTAGAGGTCTGATCAGATTGAGGCTGGAGATTTGGGGCAAAACCCACTTCCTAGGTGGTTTTGATTATCGCCTAATGGTCTTGGGTGTTGAAAATAAGCTCTGAGCAGAAGAGAAAGATCCTGATTTTCGGGCACGACAATAATAATGAATGTGTGCATGGGTTTACGAAGTTTGCTTTTTTTTAACTCTCCATCAGTATTCTTATTTTAGCCTCGTGCCAGTTTCTTTGAGAAAGGCCACATTTATCCCTCCCGTACAGATGGCTGTCGCGCGCCCCGATCTGCCCAAGGTCAAAGGACCAGAAGACGGTGGGGGAGAGTCCGGCCCGTTTGCGGTGCCACAGCCACACTCTGGTGGCTCTAGCCCTTGGCTCCCCTGATTTTACCTCCAGTCACTCCATCCTACTTATGACCTCATGGCACTTGATTTAAGGGAAGGAAAGGACTTTCACATCCAGCCTGCTCCCCATTGCTTTTAGAGCAATGGTTTTAGAGAATGTTAGAGAAATGGCAAAAAGCATCCGAAGAGTAATCCAGACGCTTATCCCAAGAGGCTTCCATGATCTCAGAAGCAGCAGTCTTGTAAACTAATTCTCTGGCCACAGCTGTCCTGGGTCCCTGCCCGGAGAGGACTGAAGCCTGAGTGATGGTCACAGGCTGTTTCTGATCACACCAGGGTCATACTTCAGGGAGTGACCAGCCTGCTGGCGCTGCCCTGTTGGTTTGGCACAGGTGGGAAATTTGCCCCATGTGGGCAGTAGCAGACCACTTCATCGGTCAGCTAGAGACTCAGATTAAACCAAAGTAGGATCTTATTTAAATTATTTCATGTAAACAAGTCAGTTAAATAGTGGGCCAAGAAGGGAAATTTTCTTCCCATTCGGGATTGATGAGGCTTAACAAAAATTGATTTTAACTGTTACTTGTATCATTTACATTTAAATGTAATGGTCATAAAAAGGAATAAATTGTGGTTAATTTCTGAGCAGGCAGAGGTGACCTTCTGGCCATTTAACTGTCTCTCGATACAGTTTCGCTTCCAAGAAGAGTAAAAACCACCGTTTTCAGAGGGTTTGACGTAGCAGTCAAGCTCTACAACCGTCTCTGCCTAGACCTCGATTTGATCAGAGAGGGAGGGTCGGCTCTTGGGTGACACATTGGATCGGGGGCTTGGAAGGATGCCAGGTAGCTTCACCCCCAAGCAGAGGTGGCTTCACCCGGGTGGAAAATGGGAGGACCAATCATACAGCTGGAGGTTGTCAAGAAAACCCTTCCACAAATGATGCTTTCTCCTCCTGCCTCCCTGGCCAATCTGCATCGAGTCCGGATCGGGGAGCTAGGCCAATGGCCCTGCCCTCCGGGAGCTCACAGTCCCATGGACCTGGGTCTATATATACTTTTTCTTCCAGGGAGAGTGTTGCCTCTTTTTCAAGGGCTACAAAAAGTGGTAAGAAAAGCGAATTATTTTTCTTCTGCCAAAACAACTTACAGACTCTTTCCTTGAAAGTCATATTTACAATTTGGCAAAACAGCCCTATACTTTCTGCTCTTTAAGATACCAGCCAAGGACTTCCCTGGTGACGCAGTGGTTAAGAATCCGCCTGCCAATGCAGGGGACACGGGTTCGAGCCCTGGTCCGGGAAGATTCCACATACCGCGGAGCAACTAAGCCCGTGCGTCACAACTACTGAGCTTGCGCTCTACAGCCCGCGAGCCACAGCTACTGAGCCTGTGCTCTAGAGCCCGCGAGCCACAGCTACTGAAGCCCGCATGCCTAGGGCCCGTGCTCCCCAACAAGAGAAGCCACCTCAATGAGAGGCTCCCGCACCACAACAAAGAGTAGCCCCCGCTCACCGCAACTAGAGAAAACCCGTGCACAGCAACAAAGATCCAACGCAAACAAAAATAAATAAAATAAAATAAAATAAATAAATTTATAAAATACCAGCCAGTGAGTTGTTGCCTGTCACACGCCGGGTGGACTTGAGGAAGCAAAGGCGTCGCAGGTCTGCATCATTCATCAGCCAGGATTTAGGGAGCGCCTGCTGTGTTCTCTGGGATCATAGCCGTGAATAAACACGTCATCAATATCTGAACAAGATACTCAGAGGCAGGAATAAGTGCAGTAAAAATAAATGAGCGGACAGTGCGGGGCAGGGCTGCCGGGAGACCCTCAGAGGACGACGGCCCCTGGAGCTGAGGACCGGATGTAGACAGCAGCCCCCCACGGGGATCTCAGCAGAGGGGACAGACGTGCAGGCAAGTGTGGTGGCTTCAAGGAACAGAATAAGACTGAAGAACCCATAAGGGTGTATGCTGATTGAGCCACACAAGGAAATATGCACAGAATGCGTGTCACTAACAGAGGGTGAAAGGCTCAACCCCAGCTCAGCAGCTCTCAAGAAGCGGTTCTGCACTTAGGCCTCTTTGTCTGAAAGACTGGAGGGATGGAAAAGTGGGAAGCGAAGCTGGAGGAGGAGTGAGGTGTTGATGGGAGGTAGTGGGTTCTGCTCCCTGCAGGGATCCTGGCCCAGAAGACACTTTGGGTCTAACCAGCAGGGAGGGGGCCAGGGAACAGCTCATGGAGCCCACCGCGCCATCGAGGGCAGACTGGCTGTGAGCCCTGCCCCAGGAGAGAGCAGGACAGTCAAGTGCAGGCAGAGGAGGCCGCAGACCAGGAGGGGAGGTGGGGGCCCAGGCACCGCGGGCCTGGGGACGACGGCGGGAGGCGGCCGAGGGGAGCCAGGCCTGGGTGCAGACTCCACGGGGCTCGCCTTGCCCGCCAGGCGATGTGTTGAGACCATACAGGTGGGATGTGGGTTCAGGTTTCATAGAGTAACAGCACCCAGTATGTGACAGCTCCTCACTCTGTCTGTGGAAAGAAGGAAATGCCTTCAGAGCGTTTTGTATGACTAGCTGACAGAGAGAAGACCAAAGAAATGAGAGGCTGATCTCATCTATAAATACTTATGGGGAAAAAATGCTCAACAAAATACTAGCAGATAGAACTCAGGAGCACGTTAAATGCATAACACCCACAACCAAATGGAAGCAGGTGACTGTCAGTGTAATTTACCTTTTCAGCGAGTCAGAGGAGGAAAACCAGCTGATTAGCTCCATAAATGCTTAAAAGGTACTTAATCAAATCAATGTCCGTCTTCTATTAAAAAGCCTCAATAACATAGGAACAGTTGGCTATCACGTTAACAAAATACAAACATATGTATCTAAAGTCCGAAATGAGCAAGATGCTTGACGGTGAACCATTGGAGGCATCGCCCGTGACGTCAGACCACAGGCAGGGTTTCCACTGTCATCCTCGCTGTGTGACAGGGCTCTGCATGGCTTCTGCCATCACGAGAGAAAGAAATAGGAGGCATAGAAGGAGCAGAAAGAGGATGCCCTGTCATGATGGGGGGTGGGGGGGTGAGGGGGGCTGGGCGCCATGGAAACACAAGATTGAAGGGCCCCCACCGCGTTGTGGTCTGGTTCTGTCTGGTTGTCCGTCTCTCTGCCCTACTGTTCTCTACCCAGCAAACTCGTCCTCCAGGATGCAGACGAGATGTCCACTTCTCCAAGAGGCTCTCTCCTCCTGTTTGCAAAGCCCGCTGTCCCTTTTCTGGGTTGTCACTGGACCAAAGTTCCTTGGGCGCCTTCACCTCCCTGCGCCCACGCTGAGCAGGCAGTTACAGGGCCTCATGTCTTTGAGCTCCTGGGATGTGCATCCTCTGTCCCGTGTGCTCCCGATAAGGCGAATGCCATTGCCCAGTGCACTGCCAACCTGGCACCTGGGAGCTCCGACCCCGCCCCCCATCAAGGGGATTCCAGTCCCATAGCCAAGAGACCTTCCTCACCCCTGGCCCTCTGCCTCCTTCTCTTCGTTTTCACACCTGCTCTTTTGCACGCCGTCCAGTGAGCCCTGCTTCGGGGGCTCAGAGTCCCGCCTGGAAAGTGACCCGCCTTCCTGACGGCCCAGGCGTCAGATGCAGCAGCATCCGGTGGCGGGGGGGGGGGGGG